>NC_135720.1:127394864-127721739 GCF_964656455.1 Halichoerus grypus
ACATTTGGAGCTTCCATGAAACCAACTTCTAGTCAAGGGTTCAGATCAACGAATAAAAAACTCTTCTCCTTGTTAATTATCATGTGTATTTCCACAGCCAATGAACCTTAAAAGATTCATTAAATTAAAAAAATATGGCTCTATAGTATTTGGTTCTCCTTATTTTCCAGATCTTGTAAATGAAGCAGTAAGAAATTTGCAATGAATTAAATTGGACCTATATTTTCTAGGTAGGAAATGATCTTTCTCTGCCCCTTCTTCTGGTTTTTTGATCAAAGATGATTTCTTATAGAGTAATTACTAATCTTCTGGCATCTGTGACTCGGGCCAATTTTAGCGTTTGGATTAAAAATAGAAAAAGCTAAGAAAAACTCCTTTATAAAAACCTTTCTCAATTCCTTAATTAGCATATTCATTACCAATACTATGGTAGCAATAATGAAACATTTTAAATGCAATAATATGATAAGCCTCTTTTTTAAGTTAAAATTTATCAATGTTTCTGTTAACTAATAACCTAGGAATCCACAATCTCATAAAACTGGCTTATTCAGCCCAGAAAATTAGGCAATCCATCATGACCGATTTGCCCACATTTCCCCCTGCAAATAAGTGAGATGGAAACTTTAAAACCAATAAGATAATGCACTTTACAAATTCAACTGAGAGAGATGGATAAACTAAGATGCCACTGGCGTCAGTTACGCAAAAATCTGTCGTGTTTCCAATTATTTGAGCAGATTTTTGTATCCCAATTTGCTGCCAGCCTGGCTGCATCTCTCCCCCTCCTCCTGTTTTTTCAAACCAAATCATCAGGTCTTAAATCAGAACAAGCTCATCATATCATACTATGAAAGGCCAACAGGGGATAAAGGACACCAGATGTTATATGAGTTTTCTTTTAGGCTTTCATTTCAGCCTTCCTGCATTCCCCATGCTGCTTTTTACTTGTCAGAAACGAAAATGTGCTTTGATAGATAACAACCCTATTTTCTTCACTGGCTGAGCTTAGAGAATACCATTAAGTATTGATATCTAGGGTGCTTAACTAGGGAATGCATTCACAGCAGTCCCAAAATTGGGGTTCTGCTGCATTATTTTACATGCCAAGATTTTTGAAAGACTCCAAATTAATTTTGTTTTCCTTAGGAAAAAAAAAGTCATAGAGTTTTAGTTGTGAAAGATGAAAGGAGGGGGGACCCAAAGCTTGTCCTTCGCTGTATCTCTACCTCCTCCTGGAGATTTCGGTTCACGTCCAGGGGTCTCTAACCCCTGGGAAGCTGTGCACAGGTGAATTTTTGAAATGGAACTATGACCCCAGCCTGTCAATGCAAATTATGGAACTGCTCTGTACTTGGAGAGCTTAGCATTTGTAAAACTTTGGTTTTATCAACGAAGAAGGGTAAAAACAAAAGGATCTTCCATAATCTATGGTCCCAGAGAAAATCTCATCATGCTTGATGATAACAACTCTGACACATGACCAACTGGAGCATCTTGATTCGCTCAGGGGGTTCAAGGTCAGCCTATACCAGCTATAATAATATAGCCACATTGTGCGATTTGATTCAGGAGACAAGATCACTCTCCCCTGGCTTCCAATAAAACTATATTTCAAAAAAAAAAAAAAAAGACGTTCATAATCATTGCAGGATATGTGTCGTAAAGGGATGTGGCTAGGGTATACGCTCTGCCTGAGAGGTAAACAGATCAAAGTTAAATGGAATGAGAAGAGGTGTTTACCTACAGTAGCCTTAGGTGATGTAGGTGGAGAAAAACCCTTCAATCGTGTTTTATAAGAAAATACAGCTGTTAAGTCCATAGCAGTGTCCATAACTAGAGGTGATTCCCTCCTTACCCCAGGGGACATCTAGCGATGTCTGGAGACATTGCTGATTGTCACGACTTGGGGAGGGGGTTTCCTGGTATCTGGCTGGTGGAGGCCAGGGATGCTGTTAAACATCCTACAGAGCAAGGGCAGCTCCCATAACCATTATCCAGCCCCCACTGTCAAGAGCATCAAGGATGGAAATTGAAAATGGTAAAAGGAGCACTGACATCAAATGCTGATAAAATAGGGGTAGAGAGATGGTGCCAGACTTGGCCAGAGCCGTCAGTCCAGTAAAAACTGGGAATCCAGTAAAGGCTCTCGTGTGCAATAGGATCGAACCTCAAGGAATTTCCAGGGCTTGTCCACCCAGCTTGTAACCCTTCTGTGACCAGTGGCTGGAAATTACTAAAAATTCTCTGATAATAATAAGCTGTTTGATAAAGAGGCAC
Source organism: Halichoerus grypus (assembly GCF_964656455.1). Classification (NCBI taxonomy): domain Eukaryota; kingdom Metazoa; phylum Chordata; class Mammalia; order Carnivora; family Phocidae; genus Halichoerus; species Halichoerus grypus. The sequence continues at coordinate 127,397,145 of NC_135720.1, forward strand.
CCAGCTGCTCAGATTAAACCCTGCAATCGCCCATGAATCAGGTACTACTCCATGGCACATGGTGGCTACTAGATGAATGTCCATTTAATGAACAAAAGAATAATTGTTTTTTAATTGAGTGAATGAACAAATGAGCTAACTATTTCTGGATGTCCACACTTGGAGGGGTTTGCTGACTCTTCTCGGTCAGTAAGCGCAGCAGGAGTAGTTTAATGACAGATACCTCAGGGATTTGAAGTGGCATGTGCACACCTTGGAACTTCTGATAGAAACAGAAGAAGCCAGCTCACTTGTATAATCTTGACTATGCAATAGAGTATTGAGGGTTATAGATAACAGACTTTAGAGATAGAGATAGCAATATACATATATGTGTATAAATTTAAATATATACATATTGATACACACACACACACACACACACACACACACACATACATACATACAAGACTCAATTCTTGATTTTACTTCATCCAGGTTCTTCAGAGCCCTCTGCTGGACTAGGCCTGTCCTTGGTTTCCCTCTCTGTCCTTGTAAAATCTAGGTGGGTAACAATCTTGCTAAGTCGGTTTAGGGACAATCCTGCACTCTTGGTATCAGACCACCCTTAATATTTTATCACCCTGACTACCTTCTGCAAGAATTCTGTTGAGTAAATCTAACAAGAATCTTCCCCAGCCCTGATACCTCCTCTTGGTAATTTGTCATCCATCAGCCCCCACCCTGCTTCTTCATTATATACCCCCACCTGTCCTTGGAGTTGCAGTTGAGTCCAATCTCTCTGTCCCCATGCACTACCCCACTGCAGCAATTTTTTCGTTCAACATGATGCCTTCCCCCCCGCCCCGCCATTGGATACTATCTGTTTTACCATTCTCTAATGAGTATCATGGAATTTTTTTTCCTTTAATAGTTAGAACAATAGTTTTTCTTTAACATGCACATACATATGTATGCTGACACACGCACTTACAATATGCCTACAGAAAAGCATCTTTCTCTGAAGTTGCATAAAATAAGGTGCTGAATCTCAAAATCCTGCCTTCCCCGTTTGCATCTGGTCTAGGAATTTCATCTGTATTTACAAAGCCACATTCTTAAGAGTGATTTATAAGTGGGGTAGCACATGAGAATTCAACATAATTATCAGTTGCCATCAGAATAGATGTGAAGGATTATAAGAAGTTCCTTCTGTTGTGAAGCCCATGCAGATCCCATACCACAAGGGTATCAATCTTCAAATCAGTTATAGACATGGAAAGAGGAGATTTATTGATTGTACAATCTGAGCTGCTCTAAATATGCAAATGTCACCATTAGAAATGAAGACCATGACTCAGAAGCAACCTGAGACCATCACTCAAACAACTTGTGAGGATTTTTCTAAAGGGAGTCTGAGACTGCAGCTGATTAATACATGGCTGCGTAGGCCATGGCTCAAGTTATGAATGACTGACACGTAACTTATAAGTTAAATCATAAATATACAATGCCCGGGAACTTATGGTTTAAGAAACAGATTTCGTCAGTGTCTAAGCAGGAGGTGCTAGATAAGAATTTCTGTGATATCAAAACTCATCATCCTAAAATAGAATTCAGGGAAAAATTAAATGGATTTTTAAAAATCAGTTAACATAATGTATTACTTATTAAATTCTTTCATAGAGCAAATAGAAGACTAATTTCTCTGGAGCCATTCATGCCCCCAAAAGTTATAATTAAAGACACAAATTGAATGATTTTAATAATGATGAACGTTCACCTTTTGAGTGCTTAGGTATGGTAATATGATAGTCACAGAAGGACTCCATCTTCCATTTTCATTTAGCTTTCTCTACCGGGATTTACGAGGGCACTTTCTCTCATGTATTTATTTATGGACATTAAAATAGCAGGATCTCAGTGGCTGTTTTTTTTTTTTTTAAACTAGAATTAGTGCCAAATACTAAAAAAAAAAAAAAAAAAAAAAGGAAAACAAAACAGAAGAAAACCAAAAAAAAAAAAAAGACATAGTGGAGTTTTGAAGCCACTGAAGGATTTCCGAATTTCCCCGTGCGCACATCTATGCCTGTTTCCCTCTTCCTGTCTTTGCAGTTGTGCAGGGTCCTGCCAAGAACAAGGATTTGCACATATGTTGGCACACTGCCTCTGTTGTTTTCCTTTTTGCAGAATACAATTAGTGATCATCGACGTCTTTAGAGAAAACACTCAAAATGGAAAAGTGAAATAAAAAATACTCTTAAAAGACGGGGGCAAAATGCAGTCTTAAAACTTGCTGGAAAATAAGCAACCTCTGCAAGCTGGTTGGTCAGAATACTGGTATTTTTGTATCATTTAGGAAAATCCTATTATGGCCTTAGCCACAGACACATCCCTGGTGTGCAAGATAGAGGCAGTTCATAAAACACGCCGCATTTTCAGCCAGAAAATAGGGCAACCTATTGCTTTCTGTAGAGGGCTGTTACACCCCAGTTCCCATCAATAGAACATAATCTCATTGCAGCAGGCAATACTTGATATCAATGAAACACAAGTATTTTTAGGTATGTGCAGGCTGTTCCTACCAAAAGGACAAAAAGATGTGTTTTTGCAATGACTGGTATCTTCGGAACATATTTACAAAACACGGTTGTAAAACAAAGAAGTACAGTAGTTAAATGCAGGTACTCAGAGAATTCTATCTCCTTTTTTTTTAAAATCTTTTCTGTTCAATCTTTCTTTCTCCCTCTCTTGTATGAACTGTCAAATCTCCAAATGCCATTACAAAATGACTTGAGTCACGGAGTCAGCTATATAATTAATCCTCCCATCAGTGGATGCCAAATTAGATGTCTATTTCCAGGATGCCTTCTCACTGTTAGGGTAGGGGGATCTATGTGCATTTGACACTTGATCAGGATGATTCCCCAAAAGGGTGGGATAGATGCCAAGTTCTAAAAGCCTATGCGGGTCTAATACTAGGTAGGCTGCACACCCAATTTGGCCAGTCTCCACCCATGCAAAATAAAATAAATTTTGCTGTGCTGTTATCGCAGTGATTAAAATATAATAAGCTAATGAGATTACAATAGCTGATTGTGAACAAGACCAATTGTGTTAATTGGAAGCTCCTGAATGGCAATTTTAGCTGCTGCTGAGTTTTGAAATATAATCAGTTTTACTAATTTTATCTGATTTCTTAATGAAGCTTGCCCTGAGCAATTCTTCTATGTGTTCTTTAGCAAACAGTGTGTGTCATAACCGCTGACATTAATCTCGATTACTTTAGTTAAAATAAATAGTTATACTTGGGTGGCTTTCAGAAAATACATCATAGTAGATGTAATGCTGGAAAGCAAAGAGCTCTATCGTTTTCTTCTTTGTTTGTTTGGCTACATTTTATTTGATTCATTCCAACCATGAAGATTCTCTTTGGTGTTTCCAGATCCTTCCCAGAGTCACACTGCACAAATCAGGAAAAGCTACTATTTGTTGCTTTGTAATTCTTCTCCATCAGTTGCAGAATGAAGATAAGATTCACAATGAGGAGAAAGTCACTGGTATCAAATGTATCCTTTGCACAAGACAAGGAGGGAAAAAAAAAAGTTGTTGAAAAGTTTCAGGAAAGTTTCCATCTCCAGGCCTTTGCCTTGGCAGCACACAGATCACAACCATAAATTCCAACCACTGCCATTAATGGCTGAGACTGCAGCAGAGGGAGCACTCAAGTTATTTGTTTTCACGGTGGATTAATATACACTGCATGGATCCTCTGAGCTTTTTAAGTGTTTTTGGAAGACTTGGAAGACGGCCATGCCATACAGCCAATTATCAAAGACTAGAAATGGGAAGGGAAATAAAGTTTGGGGAAACCAAAAACACCATTTATGTGAGCTAAAGAAACATCTTTCATCTTGATTTTTTAAAAATTTACAGTCTTTCAATGTGCAATTAGGGATGTATATTTAGATTATGCAATACCTGTGAGCAAAGGTCAAATGGGTTTTTAGAGACCAAGTGAGGGGATGGGATAAATCTTTCTGGAACCCCAGGAAACACCTAAAATGAGATAAAGTTTATTAAAACATCACAGGAAAAAAAATTAATTAAGTGGTTATACAAGCAAAGATGTTATGTTGCTCCCCCCATCCACACTAACATTTATAAAACTTAGGTCATGGTCTTGGAGTCCTGGGATTGAGGCCCACGTTGGGCTCCTTGCTCAGTGGGGAGTCTGCTTCTCCCTCTCCCTTTGCCCTTTCCCCTACTCATGCTCTCTCTCTCTCTCTCTCAAATAAATAAAATCTTTAAAATAATTTTTAAAAAACCCAAAAACTTTTTCATTGATTTACAATGTTGTATGCAAGTAGATACATAAATTGCACAAATCTTAATTATATAGCTGGATTTTTTTTTTTTAGATATGTTATATATCCATGTAATTACCACCCAAATTAAGGGATCAAGAGCTAGAACATATCTAACACCCCAGATTCACTTTATCATTATTTTATCTATATTGGTGTTTAATTTTAACTATGTATCTCTGTTTATAAAATAAATTAACGTGATTTCATTCCTTGTGCCATCCTTAGCTAGGTTTGATATGGAGGTTATATTGGCTCATACATTAGAGCTTTCCAAGTATTTCTTTTCCGGCTCTCTGGAACTGTGTGCATAAGTTACAGATGATCTCCTTCTTGAAATTTTGGTAAGACTCTCCAGGAAAACCTATGTGCCCATCTCTTCTGTTGTTCTGTATTTCTGTGATTATTTTTAACTATTTATCTTTTACTAGAAAATGTTAATTTCATCCAATTTTCAAGTTTAGTGGTCTGTATTTATTATTCAAAGAATTCTCATATTTGCCTACTTTTATAATGCTCTCCGGGTTTTTCATTTGTTTTTGAAAAATCCAGTTGAGTATGTGTCTAAAATATTTTAGAGTCTCCATGTTTGCTGTTAGTAAATGTGGTGGGATTCTGTTCGCACGTATAATGGGATATGTATATGGAAAATAAACCTTTGATCAAATGGTATGTTTGGGGGCGCCTGGTTGGCTCAGTCATTGAGCATCTGCCTTCGGCTCAGGTCAGGATCCCAGGGTCCTGGGATCAAGCCCCGGATCTGGCTCCCCGCTCCGCGGGAAGCCTGCTTCTCCCTCTCCCACTCCCCCTGCTTGTGTTCCCTCTCTCACTGTGCCTCTCTCTGTCAAATAAATAAATAAAATCTTTAAAAAAAATGGTATGTTTGCCCATGGATAAAAGTAAGAAATATATTTGATGTTAGAGTTGAAGAAAAATGAAAAGCTCTCAGCTCAAACTCAGGAGCAAATAACAGTGGCTTAAGAAACAACAAAAAACAAACAACTTTGTTACTCATTGGAAAGCATTTGACCTACATTTTCCAGACAGTTCAAGTAACTATATTGTTCTCATGGCTTTCTCTTTTGATATAATTTTAAATTTATAGAAAACCTTCAAGAATCAGTAGGAACTCCCAGATACCGTCTGTCATTCACAATTATTATTCACTGTTTGTTTACATTTGGCCTTGTTTCCTTAACCTTCTCTTCCACTCCTCTAATATCTCTGGATAAAAAGATGATAGATAGATAGGTAGATCGATAGATATTTTTCTTTAGCAATTGAAAGGAAGTTGAAAACAGTTGGTCCCATTACCTGGAAATACTTCAGTGTGCATTTCGGGAGAAAAAAAGCTATTCTCTGATATAACCATAATGCAGCGGTCAGTAACAGGAATTTTCACGATGATAAATTACTTTTTTCTAACTTATAGTCAGTATTTAAATTTTGTCAGTACTTCCAATAATGTCCTTTATAGATACTTTTTTTTTTCCCCTTTCAGGATCAAAGCCTGATTATGCATTGCATTTAGTTTAGAAATGTCTTCTTAATCACCTTTAATCTGGAACATTGTTTCTGCCTTTGTGTTTCTTATTCATTTTGTAGAATGTCCCTCACTTTGGGCTTGCCTGATCTTTCCTTATAATTCAACTCAGAGTATTCATTTTGGGTATCACGAAAGTGATGCTGTTTCCTTCTGTTTCCTTCTCAGTTATTTAATTAGAAGGTGCATGTTGTCAGTTTGTCCAAATATTAGTGATGTAATGTTTAAAGTCTGAACTAATGTAGTGTCCAACCAGATTTCTATATTAATGAATTAATATTCTCTCCATGATTAATAAGAAAGCTTCAGAACATGCTGAGTCTATGTGAACATCTTGTTCCTTATCAAATTTTCACCTCTAGTTTTATTATTTATTGATGATTTTCTAACCACATATTGTTATATATTTGTCAGCCTTTTTCTGTGGGAAGAGATTTTTCATCTCTCCATTTATTTATTTATTCATTTAATTTTATTCACATGGGCTAATGGGGTTTATTTTATTTAATGAGTTATCCATTTTATCATAATTTATTTTGAGGTTTATATAGATTTTACTATTTGGGGGCTCTTCCAATTTGGCTTTTTTTGTCCTTTTAACACACACTTTAGCATGGTTCTTTGAGCACTGTCTTACTTTTGGGGGAAGCAATACATTTTAGCCTCCTCATATTTTTCACTCCTAAAGAATTCTGAAACATTTGAGACATTCATGTAGAGTTGCCCTTACCAGTGAGAAGAGGGCTGGTTCCATGGTGTGATTTTTAGAACAATACGAAAGACATTTATCTTTGAATTCCTTCTCTCCCAGTGGCCTGAAATTTCTTCCTCAGAAATTCATCCTCAGTAACTGTAACCCCTAAATGACCGTAATATCCAAAAACACAGGAACTGTGTCTGTTCTGTTTGCCAATATATATCTCCATCTATCACAACAAAGGAAAGTTTATGGGAATAAGTGCATGGAAGAATGAATGAATGGGAGCCACAGAAGAAGAAAAATTGAAGAAAAAAAAAAAGAACAAAAAAACAGCCAACTGAAGTATTGCCCTTAATTTTTCCTCTACTATGGGTTAATAAAGACTTACATCTCATTGTTAAAACTTTATTCATTTGTTTCAGTGATCCTACTATTAATACATTTTCTCTCTTCAATCTCATGTTTTGAAAGGTTTGTGTAATAAGATAATGGCTTTGTTCTGTGATCTTAAGAAGTTTGCCCAGCCTAAATGGGTGATGGGCATTAAGGAGGGTGAGCACTGAATGTTATATGTAAGTGATGAATCACTAAATTCTACTCCTGAAATCAATATTACAATGAATGTTAACTAACTAGAATTTAAATAAAAATTTGGAAAAAAAAAAAAAAGAAGTTTGCCCAGCTATCACAAGGCTCTTGCTACTAATGGATTCTCAATTAACTAACCATTCTAATGTCAATGTCACCTCATATTGCCACCTTTTCATACTGAATCTCAGCATCCTGCCAAGTCAAGTCTCAGATATGGAGTGGATATCTAAAGACAGGGCACAAGTGTTTCCTGGAAGCCACACTCCAAATTATCGGTGTGTTGATAGTAGAGTTAAATTATCAGTAATAGAATTTGGTACCATGCAACATAAAGAATTGAGTCTTATCTGAAATATTAAAGAATTGTATTCATTTGGACAGAAAGTTAAAAGAAAAAACAGTTGCACATTGCCCTCCTCAAGCCACTGCCTCAAAACACATAAGACAAAAATTCATTGCATGAAGAGCAGATTTACTGAAGGTTTGTACTTCCCTGGGATTTGACTATTTCAGTTTGCCTTTTTTTAAGGATGTCTCACCGTTCTCATCAGATATGACATTTTGTAACAGAAGATGAAAATTACTGGCCTAGGGGAGATGGAAATCAACCATAAGATTATGGCTGTCGCTACCAAATTCAGTATCCAGTAATGTCAAAGGATGACTTGTAGAGATCTCCCTTCTCTGAATGCAGAAATACTCCAGTGCATGAATGCTCTAGGACTGTGGAATAAGCCAGACTCCTAGCACCTGAATCTCCACCAGCATCACCTGGTCAGCATTCCTGCTATGGTCTGAATGTGTGTGTCCTCTCAAAATTCTTATATTGAAATCTTAATGCCCAATGTGATGGTATTAGAAGGTGGAGCCCTCATGAATAGGATTACCCTTATAAAAAAGACTCCAGAATAATCCCTGATCCCTTCAGCCCAATGAAGAAACAGTAAGAAATCTGTGACCCAGAGAAGACCACTCACCTGACCATGCTAGTTCCCTGAACTTGAATTTTCAGCATCCAAAACTGTGAGAAATAAATTTTCTGTTGTGTATAAGCTACCCAGTCTGTGATATTTTGTTATAACAGCCCGAAAGGACAAAGATGCCTTCTTCAGATTAAAATTAAAGGCTCCCAATTTTAGGACACTTATTCAGAAGACAAAGAGGCAAATTTCTCCTATTTATAGAAATACGTGCAATTAAAAAATAACATTTCTAAACAAAGAGTTCTAAAAAAAGACTTGTCAGGAGAATTTGAAGATATACTGCTTAATTCCGTAGAAACTTATATTTTAAGAGAGATTTAAAAAGCCTGTATATCTCACTCAAAGAGAATAGATGATAACAGTACAGTGATTCCATCGGCTTCCCGTGATGAAGCCAGAGTATCATTGTTGGTACCAGCGACACTTTATAAAAAGGCTTTTCCCAAAGTCTTCTTTCTTGGACAATCTTTTGTTGCTTCAGGTTACTTCTCTGTGTGATATAGTAATAATACTGAATTTGTAAGTCAATGTGAAGATTAAATAAGATTAAGTATATAAACCCTTTATAGGGTTTAATCTACTAAGGTTAATTGTGTACCTAGCACACAACTGAACACACACACACACACACATACACACACACACACACACACTCATAAGGCTTAGATTTCTTCAAAGTTCATCTGGGTGTGTTAAGCATATTTTCCAAAATTTGCCTTGCCATGATTTTCAATATATGCCTATGGTCATGGAATTGTTTTTTGTTTCTGTTTTTTCATTGATAACTCTAGGAAATGAGTGCCAAGTAATCAATGCTCGTTTTAAATCTTGCCAATTATTTTATAAATCCTCCCACAAACAGGTAATAGATAGGCAGGGAGTCATTTTGGGCAATTTTGAGCAGAGCTTACTTGAATTTTTAAAGTTGCATTTGAAGTTCTAGAGTGTGTGTTATTAAATATCTTTTTTGAGTTTAATCCAATGCATGAATTATTTATACATTTGTTCAGGTATCAGAATCTGTCACTGGGACAGGAATTTGATAGAATTTGTAAATATCTGTCAAATTCCTTTCTTAGTCACCATCAACTCCATGTTGGCCTCTTAAGAATTCAATCATTATACTGTTTTATTGCTGAGAAGAATGAGTTTGGGAACTTTTTCAAATAACTAAAATGAATATGTCAAGTATAATAAGATCACAAGATCTGCTAGAGTGACATCTTTATGTCAGGAAGGACCACACATATACACAGACACCATTGTATTACACTTAAAGTATTTGAATTACATGGTTTAGTATTTAAGTTTGTATTAACACATTGCATAGATTCAGTTGAATTTGTATTTATCTGCATTTTACAAAGTATAGCACATCTTATAAATATTTATTTTAGAAGGTCATTACCTACTGATGTTGAACTGTCCCCGATAAATAACCTAATTTTATTTTAAGCTTATGATTCCAATGCTAGCTTACCTGTTTTATATTCTGCCACCAACCATATGTCACACAGATTGCAAATTATTCAAAATCTATTTGTTAATTGAATAAATTAACTTATTCAATAAATTGAATAAGTAAATTGAGGCAAGGAAAGATAAAATATCTATCAGAATTTCATTTTAAAATAATATTAAAAAGAGACACCAGGAAAGTAATATGAGTGCATGGATGTCATGTGCTCAGTAGTTTCTAATTGTATATGGTTTCCCCTCAGCCTTTGATTTAAAAACTTATAAGAATAATTTGGAGTGTGAAATATTATAGATAAGTTTATTATCTTTAAACTGTGTTTTCTCACTGGATGCTAGCTCAGTGTACACCATTCCCCTCCCTGACATTGGACTTCCCTCAGCTTGTGTTCCTTCTCTGGTAGAAGAATCCATGGTAGATAGAGGCACTTGGAATTTATGGAGGGGGACGGATGATGCTTAGGGAGGTTTAAAAAAGGAAGCTAAAAAGAAAACAAATATAGGCGAATCTTATAAATGCTAAGCAGTGAACTCAAACATAATTCCTTATTCTTTCTGAAATGATCTATTCTTTCTTCCTTCTGCACTTCCCCAATCCTAGTTATCCAATGTCCTGAGACCCCCTTGAGGACTTAGTGTTGGTTCCCCAATACCCCCATGCACCCGCCACTGGTGTTTCCTGGTCACAACTTGAATGGGTTAAGAACTCAACCAACAAATCCTTTCCTCCTTTATCTGTTTTGCATGTTTTAAAATCACTGACTCTGTATTGAGGTTGTTCCAAAAATATAGCTAATAGCTAAATTATCTGAATCATGTTCTCCTCTCTAGCATGTATCAAGTTATAAAATATAATTTTGAAGACATTTTCCTTCCCACAAAATACCAGAAGGAGTTTAATGAGAACCCACCAATTTCCTCACCATTTCTCAAGTAGAAATAATACAAAATTGCATCTCGGATTTCAGTTGGTGGAACAGTATTAGTAACTCCTTCCAAATAGAGAGTGTCACATTTCATATGCCAAAATGCATTTTCAAATTCAGCCATCAATTCAGGGATTGTTAAAGGGAAAGTAACTGCTGAGGGAAAAAAGAAGTATTCCAAGACTTCTACATGGAGAGAATTGTGCTAAAAATCAAAACTCTCAGCTTTGCCACAAATTGTATGATTTGAGGCAAATCATTAAACTCTGTGAAACTCGGATTTCTCAATATAAAAGCAATAGTGATACCATCAATGATTCTCCTTTAACATTAATAACCTATCATTCTACACCAAATCACATTCTAATCTACCTCCAGAATTTCACTAAGGGATGTTTAAAGAATGCACACTTATGTATAGTAGATTTTGACTATCTCAATATTTACGAGACCAGCGCTCTAACCCCTGAACTACGGAGCCCCGTCTATCTCAATATTTAAAAAGAAATAATGCCACTTCCTGGCCTTGTGCCAAGAATATGCATGTGCTCAGTGACTCTGGATTGTGGATTGCCTGTCAGATAGAGAGACACAGCTCCACACCCAAATTGCTTGTGCAAAGGAGGAGGTGAGGTGGGAGGCATATTACCAATGCTTCAGGGACGGGGTAGGAAAGGAAGGCTACTTCCTGAGTATAGTCAGTCAGAAGGGATCTAGAATGAACTTGATTCTTTTGTTTTGAGCCCTGTGTGATCTGTTTCTCAAATGTTTTAAACTTTTTTTTTAAAGCATATTCATGCTACGATAGTATACGCTCATTGTTTAAAGAAGCAAGAAATTCAGAAGAGTAGAGAATAAAATAGGAATGTTTTTATATATATAAATTAATATATGTATATAACATATATATAAATTAATAGCTACCTATTAATATAAAAATATTTTATATATAGCTACCTATTAGTATTTTTCATGTCTAATGGAAAGTCTTTGATTTCAACCTTCTGGAATATGCTATATTTATGTTTATATTTGTGTGTTTTCTTTTTTTATTATTATTATTATGTTATGTTAATCACCATACATTCATTACATCATTAGTTTTTGATGTAGTGTTCCATGATTCATTGTTTTTGTATAACACCCAGTGCTCCATGCAGTACGTGCCCTCTTTAATACCCATCACTGGGCTAACCCACCCCCCCACCCCCCTCCCCTCTAGAACCCTCAGTTTTTCAGAGTCTCTCATGGTTCGTCTCCCCCTCCGATTTCCCCCCCTTTATTCTTCCCCTCCTGCTATCTTCTTCTCCTTCTTCTTCTTTTTCTTAACATACATTGCATTATTTGTTTCAGAGGTACAGATCTGTGATTCAACAGTCTTGCACAATTCACAGCGCTCACCATGAGCACATACCCTCCCCAGTGTCTATCACCCAGCCACCCCATCCCTCCACCCCCCACTCCAGCAACCCTCAGTTTGTTTCCTGAGATTAAGAATTCCTCATATCAGTGAGATCATATGATGCTTGTCTTTCTCTGATTGACTTATTTCACTCAGCATAACACCCTCCAGTTCCATCCTATTTGTGTGTTTTCATACACGTCCATAATACTTAAATATATAGATTTATTTGTATTTATACATAAAGATTGTTATGAGTGATAGGTGAAGACTGTCCCCTATATCTGCCCCCTATATCATTGGTCAACTGGTTTTTCTTCCTTAACTTACATCTCTGGCTACAGTGGTGGTGGTATTAGGAGTGTTCCCTAACACAGGAGGTAAAAGTCTAACCTTGGTACAAGGATCAGTCGAGTTGGGATGTGAGGGCAGGCCAAACAGCAGACTGCTGCAGCGCTATTGTTCCAGTCAATGGTGGCCATGAAGGGTAGAGTGGAGGTAAATGTCCCCAGGAAGGAAAGCTTCTCACAGTGCACCTAGGCATCTCTGCTGTGTGGGGAACAGATATATATATATATATATATATATATATAGTAAGGATATATATGGACTCATGAGACATTGCAAGTGATTTGACTGATTCACCAGAGGCTTGGAACAATTAATATTGGAAAATTTGGGACAAAGATATCTGGGCCAATGACATGTGGATAAATCTTTGAGACATAGGCTAAAGTGTGAAGACCTTTGTATCACATATTAACTTTCACCAGTGGGCAGTCACTGTGCAGCCAGTTGACATCAGTCATCCTCTGTCACTGGCTACGCCAGTGCCGATTGTGTGGGTCAGTCAATAGAATAGCCATGATGGCAGAAGTGGAAGCTATGCTATCCCAATGGGGTCCTGTTCAAAGCTTATCTCGTTATTGTTGCTTCCAAGTGTCCAACCTTCTTTCTGAACCTCTATATGCCTCCATATAGTATCACACTCTAGGAGACTAATTAGCCAGTTAGTTGTAAATTGATTAATTTGACCCTTTCCACTCTCGAAGGAACAGCAACTTATCTTGACTGGAATGGACACATATTCTGGATACGAGTTTGCCTTTCCCGCCTGCAGGGATTCAGCCTGCCCCGCTATGTCAGTGTTTACAAGGTATAAGATATATAGCATCACACCAAAAAACCCACTTTCTGGCAAAGCAGGTGCAGCAGCGAGCATAATCCCATAATCCCATAATCGTGGAATATAGTTTTCTATCATATGCCACCCCACACAGAAGCTGCCAGACTGATAGAAGTAATAGAATGACTTTTAGAGGTACTCTTGGGATTCAGCTTTGAAATGAGACTGAGAAAGGATAAGATACTATCCTCCAGATGCATAATGCATGCTAAATTGATAACCAATATAAAATATTGTGTCCCAAATTTGGTAGAATACAGAAGTCTGGAAACCAAATGGGGGAGCAGGGGTTTTACCCACATTCACTTTCAAAGATGCTGCTAGGCAATTTGCATGTCTTTTCCCTGAAAATTTTGGCTCTGTGAGGTTAGAGTTCCTGGTTCCCAGAGAGGAAATGCTCTTTCATTAGGGGAAACAACAGAAGTCTCATAAACTTTAAACTATGGCTCTAACCCCTAACATTCACTTCAGAACCTCCATGTCAAGAGATTAGCTGTCAAAGAAAGGAGCCTCCATCCCAGGAGAGGTGATTCACTCATTGGGAAGAAGTATATCTGCTGTTCCACAATGGTGGCAAAAAATAACATGTTGGCCCCCAAGTAATACACTACTTTGACTCTTGATACTCCCGTGTTCCATTTTAACATAAAATGGAAATGTAGCTGCCTCAGGCTAAAAGCCTGGTGATCAGTGGCTCAGACTCCTCATGGATGAGGATTGGGGTAACCCTCGTGTATGTAAGTCAGCTACATCAGCAGAGATGCTATGTAAAGGTGAGGGGAATATAATGCAATATGAACCAGCTGCAGCATCAAAGCTATAATTTCTCCTCATAACCTTACCCCTTTTAGTTTCCCCAGGAAAAGGACCCACCAGATCCTGAAAGAATTGTTGCCTCATGGGGTGATCTTAACTCTCGCACGGCAAGTAGATATCCTGCACGTGCAGCTTACTTAACAGGAAGGCCTTTTTCTCTGCCATCTTGTATTATGAACATGCATATAATAAGCTAAATGATGCCCCCTCCCAAAGATATGCCCATGTCTTAATCCCTACAACCTAGTAATACTGTCATGATGATTAATTTTATGTGTCATTGTAGAAGGTGTTTTTGGATGAGATTTACATTTAAATTTGGACTTTAAGTAGAGCAGATTGCCCCCCTTTAAGGTGGGTGGGCCTTGTCTGATCAGTTGAAGGCCTTAGTAGCTAAAATGGTTGACCTCTCCTGAGCAAGAAAGAATTCTCCAGCAGACTGCTTTTGCACTTCTTCTGCAACATCAACTCTTCCCGGTTCTACAGCAGGCCACCTTTGGACTCAAATTGAACATCGGCTTTCCTGAGTCTCCAGCCAGCTGGCTCACCCTGCAGATTCTGGAATTGCTACCACACATAATCATAAGAGTAGATTTCTTATAATAAATCATATATATCATATATAAGTCATATATATAAACCATATATATTATATATATAATCTCCTGTATGTTCCATCTCCCTAGAGAATCCTGACTAATACAATTACCTTATATTAGTAAAAGAATAAATATCACTCTATATAGCAAAGGATGTGATTAAGTCAAGGATTTTGAGTGGAGGATTTATCCCGGATTATCTGCATGGGCTCTAAATCCATTGATAAATGTCCTAATAAGAGTAAGACGGAGATTTAACACGAAGAAGAGGAGGAGGCAATGTGCCTGCAGAAGCAGAGATTGGAGCAATATGGCCACAAGTCAAGAAATGTTGACAGCCACCAGGCCCTGGAAGCAGCACCAGAACTGTGAGCAAATAAATTTCTGTTGCCTCAAACCACTCTAAGCTAAGGATCCGTAGAAATGTTGCTTAAGCCTCAAAATGTGGTAGTATTGACTCTCAGGTTTCTTTAACGATCAAACGCAGTACCTCTCCTCCAAACACCACATATGCTGGTTTAGGATAAATTCTCTTAACAGTAGCCTTTCTGCTCCTGAAACCCCTGTGCCTCTATGACATTCAGGCTCATTTTCCTAGACTTGTTACTCCACTACAATGACACTTTGAGTTTCTCTTTCAGGGCTCCCCACTGTCCCTCCTCGAAAGTGGACATCTTTCTGGACCACTTAGGTGCATCCCAAATGCTTTTGTCTCTAAATGGACATAGTGATGGAAAGACTCTCGTCCTTTCTCCAGCACATCGACTTGATATGTGTTGGAGCTATCCTGCCTAGAAGCACTTGCCAAAAATATTATAGTTGCAAGAGCCTGACGAGCTGAAACAACTTTATACTTACCTTATAGCTATTCTTACAACATCTCTTGGCAACTTGTTAGAAATGCAAATGGTCGGGTCCCGCCCCACAGCTAGTAAGTCAGAAACTCTGGCCTAGCGAGCTGCATTTCAACAAGCCCTCCAATGATCTTCTGATGATATTCTGGCTTAGGTGGCTATTGAATAACATATTCATAACAAAGTTACCTTGGGATGACAACTTCTATGGCTTTTTATTAAGTAAACAATAACAACAGAAAACATTTCTTCTTGGTCAAGCATAATTGCAAGCAGAAACAAGAAGCAAGAAGTATCAGAGAAAAAAGGTAAAGAAAGGAAATCACAGTGATTAAGACCATGGATGATTCATTACCTACTTCACAGATTTGGCCAGAATTAATTTTTATATTTTAAGTAGATATTGAGAAAAGCCTCACCGGGTATCTGTTCCTATAACCCTCTTTTTTAACACATTGTTCTTAACCTTTCTTATTCAAAATCCAAGAAAAATAATTGCTTTTAGAATGGGCAAAAAATATTATGTATCATTGCAGTCACTAGGACTTAGGCAGTCTTGTTTTAGATCTCAATTCAACCACTCACTGGTCTAATAATCTCAGGAAAGGTTCTTATTAAGTCCCAGTTCTTGGAAATATTAAATTGAGTTAATGATATCTACTTTATTGGGTTGCTGATTCTGAAATAAAATCATGAATGCAGAGAATAACACAGAATATGTGGCATATAATAGGCACTCAGTAAATAATAGGGATTATTTATTTTGAACATCAAAACGGCCCCTTCTCTTTTTCTTTCTGCATGGTCTATATTTCTTAACAATTGAAATCTCTCCCATTTTCTCTTTTATTATTGTCAAATATGGAGAATATAAATATATGAGATGGCTGGGGAGACTTGGCAGTCTTTTCATATTTACTTGGTGTGTTAGATGCAAATCCAATTTGTGGTTATCTCACTAAAAATATGATTTGTTATCTGAGTGAGTCTGTGCCAGTGGATCGGGCCGGCTGAAGGTATTTCTATAAAGCTGGGTGTATTGGGGATGATTTACTTCGTTTACCCTTGCTTTGGATCTCATTCGTGTTTCTACATTCGTTCATCATTGTTGGTGTGGTTGTGATTGTTATAATTTTCTTGGCTATGCATACACATATACTTTTGGGTCCTTTTATGAACCTTGGATCCAGGCAACCATGTATGCTAAGGCTAAGAGTCCACAGAGGTGATCAAAGTTAGAATAGAAATACGGTAAGAAAAGACAAATGAATGGAGTAAAATTACACAGAAATAATAGTTAAGATTTGAGTCCAGTTGACTTCACCAAAAAGTCCTTGAATATATCCATGTCACAAAATATCATAGATGAGATGAGATATCTCGGTCACTTGGAGATCTTTGAAAAATACAGTAAACTCATCCTCCTGAAGCCCTACCTTTGTGTGAAAAATGAATGAGCATTGTGTAGAGAATTTTGGTTAGGTTAATTATAATTCCAGAGTGTGGATATAAAATATGCAAACTTTACTTAAACCATTTTATTAGCCCCATGTTAATCTAGTTCGAACACTTCATTGCCAAGGTTCCAAGGCAGCTGATGTGCAATCTTTTCTGGAAAAGGAAGATTACTCCACATTTTCTGCTCAAGTAGCTTAAATTGCTCCCTATTTACTACAGAATGAAAAATTGAATCTAAGTCCATTTATTTACCATTCCGGCCCTTCTTAATCTTGCCATCATCCATTCACTCACTAAATATTTACTAAGTGCCTACTATGTAGCAGGCATTAGTCTAACTATTGGGAGTACAGCAGCAATTAACACACACACACACACACACACACACACACACACACACACACACCAGTTCCTTTCAGGGTATTATATTCTCATCACCTTCCTTTCTCCAGAGTGCCAGCTCCTTGAGGACCATAAGGTATTCAAATGTTTCTTCTACTTCTACTTCTTCTTCTTCTTTTTTTTTTTTAAAGTAGGCTCCACACTCACACTCAGTGTGGAGCCCAGTGTGGGGCTTGAACTCATGACCTGAGATAAAGACCTTAGCTGAAATCAAGAGCTGGACGCTTAATCAACTGAGCCACCCAGTCACCCCTACTCTAAACCTTCTGTGTATCCATCTATAGCTTCTAATGTGGTGCTCCATACAGAGTACCTTCCATTATTTGAATAAATAGATTCCATAGAAAGGTTAATTCTTGGGGTTAGACAGAGCCTCAGAGCCTTTGTTCTACTATGTCATTGTACGAGGGTTCCATTGTAAAATACTTGTGGGAAATACAGCAAAATATTTCTTTTCTCTTGGAGTCACATAATGCATATTCAAGATCCTTAGAATTCCTACTCTCAAGAACTTCCTAGCATTTCCTAAACATTTTTCATCACATAACTTTACTTTTCTGGGTAACACTTATTAATATCCATTAATTCCTTGGTACATGTTTTAATGAATATTGATATAAAATATGTTCTTACATTTAATTCTAAGACAAATTTCTTCCTGTTAAACAGCTAATAAATTCTTAGAAGTAGCACCTGGTTAGATTCCTTGGTACACCTAAAATCTGTATAAGAACAGTAATATATTATTTGATGACTTTATAGATGAGGGACTGATGGAACATCATCTCTTTGCTGCTCACATTCTAATTAATATTTTACTTGACTAGAACTCATGCAAGGAAGTAGTCAGGGGGTAATCTCACAGCTCCAACTTCTTTTCATTTGTTCCTTGGCTCAACAGTTGGATTAGCTCCCTCTTGACTATTCCCTTTTATATTAGGACGAACTCAGTCTTCTCTTTATGGACCCACGTTATGTGGCATTTCACCACCTCCCCAATGCAAACTTTTACTTATAATAGATCAAGTGCTTATAAAGCAAAGCAGATTTAACACTTCTCAGATTACAAATGCATGACTATAAATGTAAAACAACCCAGTATGTAGAAAGTTTATGTCATAATTAGGAATGGAGAGCAAAGCCTTTATAAACCTATTCTCAATTACCTACAATTCCTTCAAAACAGAAATCTGGAGCCAGGCTTGGCAAAGCATTTTTCTAGCCAAATGATTATCAATATACACCTGCACTGTTAAAAGATGGCATCCCTAAATAGCCCATTTTCTTCTCCCTCTCCATTTGGTACACCAGATGTTTTGGCTTTTTATTTGTGGAAGAATGCATTGAGTTCCCATATGTCCTTTTAAAAAAATCATAGCTTTTAAAAATAAAGCTCTCTTCCTAAATAGCAGTGGGCCATAGATAAAGACCAACATGTGTTGTAACTCAGAATGTCTGTTGCTGTGGTTACACTTCTTTATGATTTATTTGTAAAGTACTTAATAGATACATTCTTGATTTTTTCTTTGACTTTAAAGGAAAGGTGGGTTAGTGCTGTTCTTTTAATTTTGTAAGAAATGGGGAATAATAAGAAAAAGAAGTGGAATAACTTGACTTTGGTCAATCAACTGGTCAATGACAAAGCTGAAATTAGAACTCCAAACTCTGTAGTGTTCTAACTAAATCCATTTTACTCCATTTTAAGCCATATGGGTCCTGACTCACTCTACTTATTCCCTATCCTCACCAGTCTGATATGTCTGAATGTACAATTACTTTAAGCATGCTTCACTCAGTGAACTAGTCTCTTTTTTTTTAACTGAAGAATCTCTTGTATGAGAAGATTCTGTTGTTCCTGTTTCAACAGGTCCTCATCATATAGCTTAACAACGCTACCTAGAAACACATATCTTTATTTCACCTAAATTTTGACTATATTTCATCATTATCTTACTTAGAGCTTTAATCACAGATTAGAGCTAATAACTATGTAACTCTCCCCTTACATAATAAATTTCTTAATAACACAATTCAAATATCATCAAGCATCCTTTGATTCTTCTCAAAGTTAATACTGTACTTTGCATGTAGTTACAATTTAATATTTAACTGTTACAAAGCAAAGATGTCCACTATTACCATGTTACCATTAAAAGAATAATAATATTTGAAGATACTAGCTAATGTAATTAGATAAGGAAAAGAAGTGACATGTATAAATGTAAAGGCAGAGGCAGTAACTATTATTATTTTTCAGATTAAATTATGAACTGAAAAAACCCAGCAGAATAGGAACAACTGAGAAATTGAAAGAAAAAAAAAAGGATCTAATAAGGTTAATAAAAAGTTAATTTGAAAAATCAATAGCCTTAGCATAATACCCTCTAGTTCCATCCACGTCATTGCAAAGGGCAAGATTTCGGGGGTTTTGATGGCTGCATAATATTCCATTGTATATATAGAGAAATAAGTCAATCAGAGAGACAAGTATTATATGATCACTGATATGAGGAATTCTTAATCTCAGGAAACAAACTGAGGGTTGCTGGAGTTGTGGGGGTGGGAGGGATGGGGTGGCTGGGCAATAGACCCTGGGGAGGGTATGTGTTTTGGTGAGCGCTAATGAAGGGGGGGAGAGGGGAGGGGGAGACGAACC
Organism: Halichoerus grypus; assembly: GCF_964656455.1. NCBI lineage: Eukaryota > Metazoa > Chordata > Mammalia > Carnivora > Phocidae > Halichoerus > Halichoerus grypus. Next base: position 127,417,083 of record NC_135720.1, read on the forward strand.
ATGAGAGACTCTGAGAAACAAACTGAGGGTTTTAGAGGGGAGGGGAGTGGGGGGATGGGTTAGCCCGGTGATGGTTATTAAGGAGGGCATGTTATTGCATGGAGCACTGGGTGTTATACACAAACAATGAATCATGGAACACTACATAAAAATAAATAAATAAATAAATTTTTTTAAAAGGCAAAAAAAAGAAAAGAAAAATCATAGCCTTCTTATAATAAATCCAACAGTTAAAATTTTTAATGGATAAAATAATATAATTACAAAATATGAGCAAATACTATAATATTATAACAATATTAATAATCACATTATAAAATATTTGTGAGAACATGGATGAACCTGGAAAGCATTATGCTAAGTGAAATACACCAGGAAGAAAAAGAAAAATATTGCATGATCTCATTTATATGTGGAATCTAAAAAAAGTGAACTTACAGAAACAAAGAGTAGAATGGTAGTTGCCAAGAGCTGGAGGGTAGAGGAGATGGGAAGTTGTTGGTTAGAGGGTAAAAAGCTTTCAAGTACAAGATGCATAAGTTTTGGGGATCTAATGTACAGCATGATGACTATAGTTAATAATAGTGTATTGTGTACTTGAAATCTGTTAACAGAGTAGATATGTGGTCTTACCAGAAAAAAGAAAAAAAGGTAACTTTATGAGGTGATGAATATGTTAACTTGATTGTGGTAATCATTTCACACTGTATACATATATAAATTCACCAAGTTGTGCACCTTAAATATATACAATTTTATTTATCAGGTGTACCTCAATAAAGCTGCAAAAAAAAAAAAAAACCTATAATGGAAGAAAATATTCAATTTATAATAGTAGCAAAAATAAAGTGCCTTGATGCAAATTCAATGAAAATGTAAAAAAATCTATATGAAGAAACTTTATAATTTTTCTGAAAACATTTAAAAATTTTGAATGAATAAAACATCAATTTCATCTTATGAATTAAGACTCAATTATAACACAAATGGTTTTCCCTAAAATAATCTACACAGGTAACAAAAGTCAATAAAAATAACAAAATAATTATTTTGTCCCTACTTCAGCTATTCTAGAATAATATTAAAAATTGAACATATACAATTTCCAGGGAAGTTATGGAGAAAAAAGGCATAACAAGCGATTACAAATGTTTAGTAAGGAATAGATCAATAGAATATAATGAACTCTAATAATAGACTCCAATAAATATAACAATTTATGATAAAAGTGATATTCACATTATTGGGGGAAAGATGTATAATACTACATGTACTGATGTCCACCATTAAAAAAAATACAGATCACTTTCTCATTACTCACTCAAAGTAGATTAATGATTTAAACATAACAATAAAACCACAAATAAAAACCATGGAATAAAACATGGAAATTTTTTATAATGTGGAATCCTTTGTACAAATGATACAAAATCTTGAAATTATTTTTTAGTGTTTTAAAATTTGAATACATAAAAATGTATTAAAAAGCTGCAGTAGAAAAAGCACACAAGGTCAAAACCAGAGTGTCCTGGGAACAATACTTGTAAAACAATGAAGAGGTTTAATTACTTGAATACACGAAACACTCCTTCATATCAATAAAAAAATCAATTAAAAAAGGGAAAAAATTGTCAAAAGCCATGAATGGGTGGTTGAGAGGAATGAGAGTAAGAATAGCTTGAAAAGACGTTCAACTTCATGCACAAAAAAAGAAAGTATATTAAAATGTTAAATCATGAAGAGATGTAAATTTTCTTCCATCAGATCGACAATGATCTACATGTCTGACCACACTGTGTTGTCAGAAACATGTGGGAACAAGCCTTGGTGAGCATTCCCAGTGAAACTCTTAATTGGTACCATTTCTAGCAGAAAAACTAGGTGCACAACACTGTGAATAATTTGCAGGAGGAAAAGCTACTTACATGACATATGTGATTGCATACATAAAATATCTTTAAGAAACACATAAGAAACAGACAACTGGGGTTGTTCTGAGTAAGGAAAAGTGAGTATTTGTGGCATATGAATAGGATCAAGACTTTCCTTTCACCATATTTAACCCTTAGTGTGTGTTAAAATTTTTACCTCAAATTAAAATTTTAAATATATGTTGAGGTTCAAATACAGAACTATTTTGACAAAGAAAGATTTGACCAGGGTTCCTAACTACCTTACCATCAAGACTAAGAAGAGCTCAAGATACAAACATGGTAATGAAATATCCAGAACCTCATGAATCTATTTTCATTTTCTTGAATCTTAAATTGGAGTTGATGGATTCAGGAAAGCTAAGTACATCTGAAAGTCAGCAAATATTGTCTTTGTACTTAAAAACAAAAACAAAAACAAAAACAAAAAAACAGATATTTAGACAAAATTTTTACAAGATTGTGAGTAGATTTTGTAGGCTTAGACCACCGTGTTCTTTCTGTGCTGTCTTTAGACAGAAAGATGAAAACATGCTCTGTAAATCTAGTAGTTATGGTTCTTTCATTTAAAGGATAGGTTGCAAACAAAATAGACAAAAGTTTATCATGATTCTGATTTAAAATAACTAAATAAAATCTTACACTTGAAATTTAGAAAATTTATGAACATGGAAGGAACAAAATTCTAAGTAAGCTGAAATTAACTTGTGCTCTATTGAAAGCTGAACTTTTCTTTTGATCACTATATATGTACTTATATAATAATTCACAATATATTTTTTTCTTTTGTGGCCCAATGGAATCTAGTCTGCTGCTGAAATGTTTTTTCCTGTTGCCATGCAAATGAACTATTTTATAATGACTGTGAATGGAGCTGGAAGAAAATATATCCCAACATTTTCTGACTCTTAAATAAAAGATATTTATCCATAGGACTAAGGGTCTTATACCTGAGAGCTAACTGAGGATTATGTGATTTATGAGAACACATGCCCATTTTACTCATTATGCCAGCCTTCATATGACCTTTACAATCCATAATTAATGGAATTTAGGGGGCGCCTGGGTGGCTCAGTCGTTAAGTGTCTGCCTTCGGCTCAGGTCATGGTCCCAGGGTCCTGGGATCGAGCCCCGCATCGGGCTCCCTGCTCCGCGGGAAGCCTGCTTCTCCCTCTCCCACTCCCCCTGCTTGTGTTCCCTCTCTCACTGTGTCTCACTCTGTCGAATAAATACATAAAATCTTAAAAAAAAAAAAAAATGGAATTTAGTGAGGGGTGCCTGGTGGCTCAGCCGGTTAAGTATCTGCCTTTGGCTCAGGTCATGATCTCAAGGTCCTGGGATTGAGCCCCTCATTTGGCTCCCTGCTCAGCAGGGAGTCTGCTTCTCCTTCTCCTTCTACCCCTCTGCTCCCCACCTGCTCATTCTCTCTCTCTCTCAAATAAATACAGTATTTTTTTAAAAATGGAATTTAGTGGAATCACTAAAACTGAAGAGGCCCTTGAGGTCTAAAAGGACAAAGACAAAGGTCTAAAGGGCCTCTCATTTTACCAAAGAGAAATTTGGGACACAGAGTTAAAGCTATTGGTCTAGTTCTCACAAATGGCTATTGGAAGAGCTGGGTCTAACATGTAATTATATACATCACTAATCAAATGATGAGTTATTTCCAGCCAGTGAGCTACATAATTCCCAACAGTGTGTGCTTTCATAGGGGAAAGGGAAAAGACACTGTTAAGGTTGAGTATGAGTTAGACTGGTAAAGAGAGGAAGAAAAAGCAATTCCTGGTAGAAGCAAAACATTTGTAAAAGCCTGAGGCAGACAGATCCTTGCAGAGGGATCGTGGCCACAGTTTGGGCTGGGTGACTCTCTTCCTGAGCCGTGGGATGGTAGTCAATGTAACCTGGAATTGCATCTTAAAAGCAGTGGTAAGCCACTCAAAGAAACTGGCCAGATGAGAGTTACACTGATCTGCCAGATAAAGACTCCTTTGGCTTCTGCAAAGAGAATAAATTCTCTTTGTGAAGAAGTGAAGAAGAATTGATGATAGTTTTTGACAAAATTGATAAGTTGGACAGACTTAAGCTTGTTGATTAAGTAAAATGGGTGTATGGCATACAATGAATTCAGCACTGACATCTTTTGGAGGCTTGTGGGCTTTTGTGCACAGCAGGATTCATTTTCCTTGTGGCACCCTGGTGATGGCAGGTGGAAGGAGTAAAGCAGTGAGCAGAAGAGCAGGAGCCATAGGGACGTTGTTAAGGGTAAGAGAGAGGGATATTGCTAGTGATTCTCAGCACACTATGGGGTCCATGCTTTCCATCATCTTGAGGTGGTTGGGTGAGGACCTTCTGGGGTCCCTCCAATGGAAACCCAGAAGGAAACTATGCCTTAGGTATATAACTCCAAGGAGTAGGAAAGGACTTTTAGCCATTTAAGGAATTTCCTTTTTCCTATTCCTCTTTATTATGAATATAACAAATTGTCTTCAAAGGCATATTCATTATACTTACCAGTATTTGTCATAGAATGGAGAGAGCTTATTCATCTACTTTTGAGCATACACAGGCTCAGTTGGTGACACAAAAGGATATAATATTAAGGTTAACTGAGCTAGTGGTGATAACAATAGTTTATACTCACCTAGCCTTTATAATTCATCAAGTACTTTCATTAAAAAATTTTTTATTAATAAGGGAAATGATTGTCCCTTCTTGTACTTTTGTACTTAGAATAAATGTTCACTACTCTGACATTCACATTCCTCCACTACCCATTATTTGTATATCTGCGTGGGTGTATACGTGTGTGTTCACGTACATGCACATGTGTGTGGGAAGTTGAAAGACTAAAACACTATGTGTAACCCTAGTTATTTATAATATTTTCTCTAATCACAATCTTGATACTACTTCACTGATTTTTGTCATCATAAATCTCTCCACTTATTCCAAACTTTAAAAAAAAAAATGGCTCTCCCCTGCCTTGAAAATTTTTACTGTGACAATGTCCAACTATAATTATGCCATATTAAGGTTTGCTATATCATCTTGTGCTATATGATAACAGTCTGGGATTTGACTGATGAGTTGAATTATTTCCTTTGTTCAATTAGTTTGACATTTTTTAATCCAAGATTAGCTAATTAATCTTTTCAGATTTTCATTCTAATCATAAGTCCACTCTGAGAACCGGGATATCATACAATCATAAGCAGACCTCTAAAACATACTTGATGTAAGGCAATTCAATATGGCAGCATAGGAAGATCCTAAAATCATATCCTCCCAGGGACACAACAAATCTATAACTATGTATGAAATAACTCCCTCTGAAAAAGACCTAAAAACTAGCTGAACTGCTACTCCACAACAAAAGATAAAAGGGCTCCATCAAGATGGATAAGAGAGGCAAAGAGTCAGTCTTACCAAAAACACCACCCCTGGCATGATGACCCACAAACAGGAGGGATCTCACAAAGTAGGAGCCTGAGGAGCATTTTATTCACCACATCAGGCACCTCAACCATGGAAACCTACACCAGAGAGATGAGCCCCCAACATGTCTGTCTTTGAAAACCAATGGGGCTTACATCCAGGAGAACCATGGAGCTGTAGGGAGCAGGGTTCCACTCTTAAATGGCTTGTACACAGACTCACTTACCCTTTGACTCAGTACAAAAGCAGTGGTCTGAAAAGCACATAGATCACATGTGAAGGAGACTCATGTGCTAATCTTAGCATCTGCCAGAGAGACAGGTGCCTGTTAGGGCTCTCTCTGAGGATGGAGACTCTAGTGGATATCATTTTTACCCTCTCCCTCTGTCTAACTAGGACCAAAGCAAGTGAGCACCATTTTTCCACACTCTTTCTCTCACCTGCCGGTGCTTGTGGGTGCATACCATCCCTGCATGACGCCCACAGCCTTGCCCCCATCCCACCTCCTGTGGCCCCACCAAAGGTGGCAGGCATGTGAGCCCATACAGGGGATGCCCCTTGAATGCCTGGCTCTGGAGGCCAGAGATGATTGCATTTATGGACCCCAAAAGTTTGAAACAATTAGAGAAATAGTTCTTGGTAGGCTACCACCACCAAGGCACTGAACAGACAGAACAAAATATACTCCAGTCTTCCTGTGAAAAAAGCCTGTTAAATTATTTGTATTCCAGCTTCTGCCTGAAGGGCGTGCTTCAGAATTACCACACATGTAGAGCCTCTGGAAGTGCTCTAAGGGAATGTAGGCTGGGGAATGCAATCTTTGCACTCTCCCTTGACCTTACTACAGCTTTCCAATATCTCTCAGAAAGGAGCTCATATACTCATCTGGAGCCCTGTCACCAAAGGGACACCTCCAGATGGCTTGGCCTGGAGACCAGCATGGTTTAGGATTGCAGTCCACAGGATTATATATTTGCATACCTTAAAAGCTACTACCTGAGGGTTTAGCTTCCACCCAGCCTGAAACTAGGAGCTAAGATCCCTCCCTTTGGAACATGCAGAGGATGTGGCACTCCCTTGACAAGTGGGACCTACCAAGAACAATTGAACAAATCAGGCTGCCTAGACAATCACAAAGGTTCAAGAGACAACCAAGAGATAAATAAAGGTTAAATAGTAAGTTTCATCTCCTCACAAGGACACACCTTCAAAACTGAAAAAGATAGCTATGCTGTCCAACATATAGAAACACACAGAAAGTCAGGCAAAATGAGAAGACTGAGAACTATGTTCCAAACAAAAGAACAAGATATAAAACACAAAGGTAGTGGGGTGGGGGAACTTAATAAACTGGAGACAAGTAAGTTACCTGATAAAGAGTTCAAAGTAATGGTAGTTAAGATGCTCACCAAACTCAGAAGAATGGATAAACATAACAAAAACTTCAACAAAGAGATAGAAAAAATGAGAGAGTACCAAACAGAAGTCGTGAGTTAAAAATATAAAACTAAACTGAAAAATACACTATAGAGGTTCAACCACAGACTAATCAGGAGGAAGAATCTGTGATTTGGAAGACAAGAAAGTGAAAGTTACCCAAACAGAGCAGCAAAAAAGGAAAAAAGAATTTTAAAAAATGAAGCTAGCTTAAGAAACCTATAGGACAACATCAAGCAGAACAGCATTCACATTAATTTGAAGAAAGTATTCCTAGAGGCTTCCATTTGGAGAAGAAAACAAACACCCAGAGCCAGGAAAGTCCAGGAAGTTCAAAATAAGATGAACCCAAAGAGACACACACCAAGACACATTATAATTAAAAATATCAAAAGTTAAAGATAAAGAGAGACTCTTAAAAGCAGCAAGAGAAAAACAAATTATTATGTGCAAGGGGACCCTCATAGGGCTGATTTCTCAGGAGAAACTTTGCAGCTCAGAAGACAGTGGCAGGACATATTCAAAGTGCTGAAAGGAAAAACCTTGCAACCAAGAATACTCTACCCAGCAAGATTATCATTCAGAATTGAAAAAGACATAGAGAGCTTTCTAGACAAACAAAAACTAAACTGATACTACAAGAAATACTAAAGGGACTACTTTAAGCCAAAAAAGAAAGGACCCTGATTAGTAAGAAGGAAATATGTGAGAGTAAAATTCTCACTAGTAAAGGTCAACATACAACAAGGGTAGTGGATTAATCAATTATACAGCTAGTATGAAGGTTAAAAGGGGAAAGCAGTAAAAATAATTAACTATGATAATCAGTTACAGGAGACACAAAATAAAAGTTGTAAAATATTACATCAACAGCATAAAACTGAGAGGAGAAAATAAAAATTTAGAGTTTTAAATGCATTCATACTTAAGTAAATAACAACTTGAGAGAGAGAGAAAAAGAGAAGCTGTTATACATGAGCCTGATGGTAACCGCAAAGCAAAACCCTAGTAGATACACAAAAAAATAATGAGAAAGGAATATAAACAGAACACTAAAGAAAGTCAGTAAACCACAAGGAAAGAGAATAAGAGAAGAAGAAAGAAACAGAGGGACAAAAAAAAAAAAAAAAAACAGGAAACAATTAACAAAAGGGCAATAGATACATACCTATCAATAATTACTTTGAATGTAAATGGACTAAATTATCCAATCAAAAATCAGAGTTAGTAAATGGACTTAAAAACAAAACAAAACAAAAACAAACAAAAACCAAGATGCATCTATATGCTGCCTACAAGAGACTTACTTCAGATGTCACAACACACAGAAACTAAAAGTAAAGAGATGGAAGAGATGTTTTATGCAAATGGAGCCCAAAAGAAAACTAGGGTAGCTATCCTTAGAATCAACTTTAAAACAAAAACTGCAATAAAAGATAAAGATGGGCATTACAAAATGATAAAGGGGTCAATCCAGCAAGGATATATAACATTTGTAAATATTTATGCACTCACCATCAGAGCATGTAAATATGTAAAAGAAATATTACCAGATCTAAAGAGAGAAATGGACAACAATACAAAAATAGTAGAGATCTTTAGCACCCTACTTACATCAATGGATAGATCATCAACACAGAAAATCAATAAGGAAACACCAGCCTTAAATGAGATATTAGCCTAGATAAACTTCACAGATGTATATAGAACATTCCATCTGAAAACAGCAGGGTGCACATGCAACATTCTGTAGCAAGATTATATGCTCAACTGCAAAACAAGTTTCAATAAATTTAAGAAGATTGAAATCATATTAAGCATCTTTTCTGACCACAGTGGTATGGAATTAGTAATCAATTATAAGAACATAAATGGAAAAAACACAAACATGTAGAGACTAAACAGTGTGCGACCAATGGGTCAACAAAGAAATAAAAGGAGAAATTAAAAAATACTTTAAGATAAATAAAAATGGGAATACAATATACCAAAACCTTAGGCAGCAAAAGCTGTTCTAAGAGGGAAGTTTATAGCAATACAGGCCTACCAAAAAACAAAAACAAAAACAAAAAAACACAAGAAAAATCTTTAGTAAACAATCTCACTTTGCACCTAAAGAAACTATAAAAAAAGATACAAATGAATCCCAATGTTAGTAGAAAGAAAGAAACAATATAGATCAGATGGAAATAAATGAAATAGAGACAAAAAGACAATGAAAAGATGAATGAAAATAAGTGTGGTTCTTTGAAAAGTTCAACAAATTTCACAAACCTTCAGCTAGACTCACTAAGAAAAATAAGAGAGGGTTCAAATAAGATCAGAAATTGAAGAGAGGAAGTTATAATTGATACAAAAGAAATACAAAGGATTATAGACACTACTCTGAATAATTGCATGTCATCAAATTGGACAACCTAGAAGAAATAGATAAATTCTTAGAAACATATGATCTTCTAAAACTAAATCATGAAGAAATAGAAAATCTAAACAAAATGATTACTAGTAAGAAGAATGAATCAGTAATCAAAAAGCCCTCGAGAAACAAAAGTCCAGGGCCAGATGGCTTCACTGGTGAATTCTCATAAATATTCAAAGAAAATTTAATACAATCTTTCTCAAACTCGTTGAAAAAACTGAAGAGGAAAGAATGCTCCAAAGTCATTTTACAAGGCCATAACTACTCTGATAACCAAAAAGGACACCACACAAAAAAGAAAATTCCAGCCCAAGTCCCAGATGAACACAGATGCAAAAATTCATAACAAAATAATAGCAAACTAAATTCAACAATACATTTTAAAAATTACACACTACAATCAAGTGAAATTTATTCCAGGGATGCAAGGGTAGTTCAACAACTACAAATTAATCAACGATACACCACAATAACAAAATGAAAGATAAAAATAATATAGTCATTCCAATAGATGCAAAAAAGCATTTGACAAAATTCAACATTCATTTATGATAAAAAGTCTTAACAAAATTGGTGTAGACAAAATATACCTCATGAATAACAAGCCTACAACTATGAGCATACTGGACTGCCAAACGCTGAAAGCTTTTCATTTAAGTTCCAGAACAAAACAAGAATGCCCATTCACCATTTTTATTCAATGTAGTATTGGAAGTCCTAGCCAGAGCAATTAGGCAGAAAAAATAAATAAATAAAAGGGATCCAAATTGGAAAAGAATAAGTAAAACTGTTGCTGTTTGCAATTTACATGATTTTATATGTAGAAAATCCTAAAGATGCCATCAAAACCTGTTAGAACTAAAAAAATGTATTCAGTAAAGTTGAAGGGTTCAAAATCAATATAAAAAATGTGCTGTATTTTGATACACTAACAACAAACTATCAAAAAGAGAAATTAAGTAAACAATCCCATTTACAACTGCACCAAAAACAATAACATACCTAGGAATAAATTTAACCAAGAAGACGCAAGACCTATACAAAGACATTGACAAAAGAAATTGAAGAAGACACAAATAAATGGAAATGTACCTTGTGCTCATGAATTAAAAGAATGAATATTGTTAAAATGTTCATATTACCCAAAGAAATCTATAGATTCAGTGCAATCCCTATCAAAATTCCAATGGCATTCCTTATCGGATTAGAACAAACAATCCTAAAACTTGTATAGGAACACAAAAGGTCCCAAACATCCAAAACAATCTTGAGAAAGAAGAACAACACTAGTAATATCATGCTTTCTGACTTCAAACTATATTACAAATCTTAGGAACCAAGACAGTATAGTATTGGCATAAAATCAGACACATAGATCAATGGAACAGAATAGAGTGCCCAGAAACAAACCCAAATTTATGACAAAGAAGGCAAGGATATACGAGGGAGAAAGGACAGTTTCTTCAATAAGTGGTATTGGGAAAACTGCACAGCCACCTGCAAAAGAATGAAAATGGACCACTATTTACACCATATACAAAATTAACTCATAATGAATTAATGTCTTGAATGTAAAACCCTTAGAAGAAAATATAGGTAGTAAGTTCCTTGACATTGGTTTTGGCAATATTTTTTGGCTCTGACTCCAAAGGCAACAGCAACAAAAGCAAAAATAAACAAATGGGACTACATCAAACTAAAAAGCTTCTGCACAGTGAAGGAAATTATCAAAAAAAAAAAAAAAAAAAGACCATCTACTGAATGAGAAAAGATATTTGCAAATCATGTATCTGATAAAGGGTGCATATCCAAAATATATTTTAAAACTCATATAACAATAAAAAATCCAATTAAAAAATGGGCAGAGGCTCTGAATAGACATTTTCCAAGAAGACATACGGATGGCCAACAGACACATGAAAACATGTTGGCATCACTCATCATCAGGGAAATGCAAATCAAAACCACAGTAAGATATCACCTCACAGTAAGATATCACCTTTTCTGTCAGAAAAGCTAGTATCCAAAAGATCAAAAATAATAAGTGTTGGCAAGGATGTGGAGAAAAGGGAACCTCATGTACTGTTGATGGGAATGTAAATTGGTGCAGCCACTGTGGAAAACAGTATGGAGGTTCTTCAAAAAATTAAAGTACAACTACCATATGATCCAGCAATTCCACTCTGGGATATGTATCGAAAAAAAACCCAAAACATTAATTTGAAAGGATATATGCACCCCTATGTTCATTGCAGTATTATTTATAATAGCAAAGATATGGAAACAACCTAAGTGTCCATCAATGAATGAATGAGTAAAGAAGATGTGGTTGGACTATCTATCTATTATCATCTATCTATCTATCTATCTATCTATCTATCTATCTATCTATCTATCTATCATCTATCTATCTGTCTATCATCTATCATCTGTCATCTATCTATCTATCTATCTATCTATCTATCTATCTATCTATCTATCTATCTATCCATCCATCCATCTATCCAATGGAATGGATAAAGAATGGATAAATGCCATCAATGGATAAAGCCATAAAAAAAGAATGCAATCTTGGCATTTGCAACAACATATATGGACCTATGCTAATTGAAATATCTCAGATAGAGAAAAACAAATACTGTATGATTTCATTTATATGTGGAATCTAAAAAACAAAACAAAAACAAAACTCATTGATACAGAGAATAGATGGGTGGTTGCCAGAGGGGCAGGGTACTGGAGGGGAGCAAAATGGGTGAAGGGGATCAAGAGGAGCAAACTTTGAGTCATAAAACACATAAATCATGGGGAGGTAATGAACACCATAGTGACTATAGTCAATAATATTATACTGCAAATTTGAAAGATGCCAAGAAAGTCAAACTTAAAATTTCGCATCGCAAGAAAAAAAAATTCTCTTAACTACGGTGACAGATGGTAACTAGACTTATTGTGGTGATCCTTTCACAGTGTATACATATGCCAAATCATTATGTTATATACCTGAAACTAATATGAAGTTATATGTCAATTATACTTCAACTAAGAAAATTAATGAACTAAAAAATCCGATTTTCAACACTGCAGAGGTCAGCCTGCCACTGGCACATCTCCGGTGAAAAAATTGCCAATCTCCTTTCTGATTGGAGTTATAAAAAGCCCCTTCTATTATTTTAAACCAGCAAGGTGCCAGGCTCCAGAATTGTGACAGGTAGAAAGGAAAACTTACCTTTTCGCCGGTATAATGGAAAGACCCTACCCAAGCAGGTGGGGGAGGAAAGGATGGGGAGGAAATGTCATTAGAGCTGAGAGCTCAGAGATAATGGGAAGAGCAGTGGGGAAGGCAAGAGGAGAATGCTTGGTGTAGATGGGAGGTGTGTGCCATGGCAGGAAGATACAGAGGCTCAGGAGGAGTTGAAAGAAACCATTAAGGCTGGACTTTAAAGTGTGGGGAGTTGGGGTTGAGACTGAAGAAGCAGACAGGGGCTTCAGGGACCAACGAAGGCTTTGTGGCCTACTTTAAAGAGTTGGGTCTTTGTCTTAAGAGCAATGGGAAACCATCAAATGCTTTTATGTGGGAGAGTAAGAGGACCCTATTTTCATTCAGAAGAGATGACAGTGACTGCTACGTGCTGAATCATGGGGGGAGGGCCAATAAGGGAAGGAGGAAAAACAATTAATTAGGAGACTATTCCATGGGCGGTCATTTTAACTGGATAGACTACGGGCTAAATGTGGAAAACAGTGATGACCCCAGAGAGGTACTTTAGAGGTTATTTAACAGTAGTTGGTGATGATAGGTGAATGGGGGAAGGAAAGAAAATATAAAAATGGCTCTTGGCTTTCTGGTTTATGGAACTAGGTGGATGGTGGTGCTATTAATTGAGAGAGCAAATATTTAAGAAAAGATCATAAATTTGGTATTATACATTGTGATGGAATGAATTATGTTTCCCTAAGTTCATGGATTGAAGCCCTAACCCCCAGCACCTCAGAATGTGACTGTATTTGGAGATACGGCCTTTTAGGTGGTAAATACATAAAAATGAGGTTATATGGAAGGCCCCGATTCAATATGACTGGTGTTCTTAGAAGAGGGAATGAGGAGTCAGACACACACAGAGGGAAGACCACAGGACATAGTGAGGACGCTGCCCCCTACAAGCCAAAGACAGAGGCCTCAGAAGAAACTATTCCTGCCAGCAACTCAGTCTCAGACTTCTAGACTCTGATATTATGAGAAAATAAATTTCTGTTGTTTAAGCAACAAACAAAACGAAGTCATGTTCAATATGAAATGTATACATTTAGATCCTCATCCATAAATGGATTTTTAGTAAGCCCAAGTTCTTCAAGGTTGTTTTTGAATTTTTCTACTCTAAATATAATCAATAGTATTTTCAATTACTAAATTCATTTTGTAATTAAATAAAAAGATTTGCCTGTGCTCCTAGGTAGATTTTTCTTAATTCATTGATTATTCTTATTTTTATAATTATCACTGGCTTTTAAAAGTATTATAGTTCATGTTTACTAGGAAAAGCCGTACAATAAGACCAGATGAAAAAAAAGAGCAAGGGCTTTGAATTTACTCAAGTAATTCAAACATCATCATGCACTTAATTTGAATCCATTTTTAATCATATTTTCATGATAAGAAAATCTGTTTACTATACTGTGCATATTGACAAAGCCAATCTTCAGCTTGTATGAACAATTAGCATACTGTGTTTTTAATTACCTTGAATTTCATTTAGCTATTCTTTGAAATGTGTCCTCAAATATTATTTTTTCCGGGGCGCCTGGGTGGCTCAGTTGGTTAAGCGACTGCCTTCGGCTCAGGTCATGATCCTGGAGTCCCTGGATCGAGTCCCACATCGGGCTCCCTGCTCGGCAGGGAGTCTGCTTCTCCCTCTGACCCTCCCCCCTCTCATGTGTTCTCTCTCATTCTCTCTCTAATAAATAAATAAAATCTTTAAAAAAAAAAAAAAAAAAAAAAAAAATATTATTTTTTCCTATTCACATTTGACCCCGGTAGGGTTAAAAATGCTTCAATAAAAAGTCTTCTGCATTAGATTGAACAATGAATAGGAACATTTTTCTCGTGATGACTCATTCTTTTTAAAGCCGGCCATCAGTTGAATACTGCTTCCTACGTGCTAAGGTTAAAGGGCCATTTCCTACCACAATGTGGTGTGGAAATCTCACAAACTGCTCCTCTCAAGTACTAATTCAACACGGAGAGTTTTATGCACCCTCTGAGTAAGAACTGTGCTAGGTGCATTACTTATTTTATTATTACAATCCTCTCAACAGCCATATGACTTTAGGAATTTTTACCCCATTTTACTGATGAAGAAACTGAAGCCCAGAGAAGTGTATCTGCTTCCTCAAGGTTACCTAGCTGATATGGGGTAGAACCAGAATTTTTTTTTAAAGACTTAATTATTTACTTTTGAGAGAGAGAGAACATGCAACCAGTGGGGAGGAGCAGAGGGAGAGAGTCCTGAAGTAGGCTCCCCGCTGAGCACAGAGCCTGATGCAGGGCTCAATCCCAGGACCCTGTGATCATGACCTGAGCCAAAACCAAGAGTCCTTTGCTTAACCGACTGAGCCACCCAAGCATCACTAGAACCAGAATTTGAAACTAAGTCTATCTCATGCTAAAATCCATATATTGTTCTTTCCAGTACATTGATTGCTAAGATTTGCAATCTCAATTTAACTCCATTTCCACATGCATATTATATGAGGTATTGTCCTGTTTTTGAGGATGGATGAATATTTAGACTTCTCACAAACCCACACCTTTGATTAGTACAAAGCAAGTTGACCTTGACACTCTTAACCACCACAAGATCTAAGAGATTGGCTCAAGGACAGCAACAAAAACCCTTCACGTCCCCATAACTGCTGTCAGAGGAATTGTGCCCTGACCTCCTCAGTTCATTTAACAGACTCCGTATCTCCTCTCAACAGAGGGGCTGAAATATCTTCAAGGTTGCTGTCATTGGGAATTTTAGGTCATTCCACACTGCACCCTTGCACATCAACTTAAAAACCACCTTCTAGCCAGGACGCCTGGCATACTGTATATTAATAGAATATTGATATAGTAAAAATACTGTTGTGGGATTCATCATTTGGTAAATCCTCCACCGTCTGCAGTTTTACGGAGCCATTTAATTAGCAATTTTACAACCTCTCTCCTCTCATTAAATTAATTAATAATTAAGTTCAAATATAGGCATCTTTAATGTCATAATTATATTTCAGTTTTATGGTCACTGGAGTTTAGCTCATTAGGGGAGGCACTCATAAACCATAGCCCTGTTTAGTGACTGAAGCACTTCGATGTCACCAGGCTGATTCCAGTTGGGTGTTTTAATGCCTCTGTTCTTTTGGTACCACTGTCATTTTTGCAGAGAGAAATTTCAGTCTTTGTCCTCTGTGAACATAAGATAACAATCACAATAATCACATCAACAAATGCAATGCAAAACACATATGATGTGTTCTAAGAGTCTCCTTGACTTTTAGGATGTCTCCCCGGAATATTTTTGTAACATTCGCCCTCACTGTGCTCTCTGATTAGATCAAGTGCTCCCACCTTTACACTTGGCATGAAGCACAAAGTAACCATGTCAAAGACCCCTGAGTGATGTCCTCTCATTGACTTTATGATTTACTAAGTCGGTAATGGCATTTCACACAATATGGTAGGTTGTACATTACAATGGATGGAGTGGATTTATTTCAGTCATTATCACTGATTAAACCAGCTTAGTCGAAGAGGCAAAACAAAACTTGCTTTGAAATTGTTCTTATTTAATTTTGTTCGCCTTCACATAACCCAGGACAGTGCTAATTATTCCTTGATGGAGCTCATATTTCTAATGTAATTCATATGTAAATTCTAATTTGGTTCATATGGGAATGTTTGTGTTCCTTGCCTCCTCTCAGGCAAGAACACAGACACAGAATTAAAACTGTTTGGAAATGAAAACT
This sequence comes from Halichoerus grypus, assembly GCF_964656455.1. Classification (NCBI taxonomy): domain Eukaryota; kingdom Metazoa; phylum Chordata; class Mammalia; order Carnivora; family Phocidae; genus Halichoerus; species Halichoerus grypus. The sequence goes on from NC_135720.1 coordinate 127,433,313, forward strand.
TGATGTTGCCTTTTTTGACCCTGGCTTTGATTTGCTTTGCTTTGTTGTTCGTGTAACAGACCTAATCACTTTTGAAGGTTAAGATTTTAAACTGTAATTTAGGGGATAAAAACTATCCTTACACCTTTAAAGAATTTGGGTGCAAATTGAAGGTGCAAACTGCATTCTCTCATGCTAAAAAAACCTTACCATTTAAAGCTTTGCTCAATTTTTCCTGAAAGAAGATATTCTTAAGAATCTATGAGCTCTAAAATCACAGCCTGTATAAGCGATATTAAAGGAAAACATAATAATTATTCTACGATATTGCTGACCACCAGCTGTCATGAAGAAGAAATAAGAATGGAACGGATCTCAGATTAAAGATTCTTTTTTTAAAAATAGTGATGGGTTATTATGAGTCTGAATTGTCCGCAGTATTGTAACTGACATCTTTGAGGAATCGTTAACTAAGACATTCCATGATTTAAAAAATGCACTAGGCTGAGCCAGTTATGTATGCTAAGTTATGGGTTGCCACTAGGTCAAGGTGGAAAAACTATAGGGTGTTGTATCTAAAATCCAAAGCAAACTACCAGTATAAGGTCATGCACAGAGAAGACGTACAGGTGACAGGCGCTTCTTAAAGAACCGAGTGAGAAACAGAAAGCAGAAAGGATTAGAAATGCAGAGAGGTTGAGAGCATGGCTGGCGAGGAGCCCAGGGTCACTTTACCTGTCCTCAAGGGACACTAGAAGGGCAGAGACTTACAAGGACTCTCTGTACTCTGCCAACTGGCTTTAGTCTCCTAGGTGTGTGTGTGTGTACTGTGTGTGTATAATGTATGTGTATACTGTGTGCACAGGCACGTGCTCTCTGCTCACTCTATCGTGAGACTGAATTCTGCTCTCATGCCCAATAAATATTTATATATTGTATTTTAGAGAAAATTTTCAAGCTCAATATAATTAAAGACAAATGGAAAATATTTCAGATGAGTGACCTGAGATTGAAAGGAAAAAGGCAAATCTCAGCTAGACCCATCTCCATCTCAACCACGCTACCCTCGATACTTTTTTAAAGTGAAAAAATTGATTCCTATTTCTTTGCCATCTCTCTTAACACTCATCCACTAGACATTGCTTTGTAACGTATCTCACACAAACCAAAGAAAGCAGCAATGTCTCAGCTGAGTAAAAATTACAAACTGTAGAATGGACATAGACAAATAATGACTTATTGGGATTTTGATATCAGATCATATTTGCACTGCAGTCAGAAAGGACATTTTCAGTCATAACATCCTCACACAGACTGACTTTGTAATATCTAGGACATAATTACACTTGCATTCAATATGCACGCACACATCCATGCACACATCATGCTAACGTTAGAGCTGTCCGAAACTATTTTCAATAATTGATTTGCCGTTTAATTGAACAGCATGACTGACTAACATAGCTCATTACTTTACTCATTAGTTAATTATCGAAGAAAGTAGGACAAGTCAATAAAATGGAAGGCTGTAAATTCCAATACTAATTAGCACCATTTCCTTAGAGACATATTTAAGGGCAGATTGGCTACCTGAATGTCCTAGGACCTTGCAGATGAAGGAGAAGGGTAGATGTACCATAAATCTAGATTACTAGAGAGGAAGACAAGTAGACAGTAAGTAGACATGTAGACCTGTACTTAGCTACTGCTAACTCCACTATTTGAATGGCAATATTGAAACATGTAATTGGGTAGGAAATCATTATTAAGAGAAAGGAAGATACTTCATTGAGTGTACTTTGAAAACAATTTGCAAAACAACTTGTATCACTTTTTCTTTTAGAATAACATTTTCCACTTCGGTTTGCATATCACTGTATGGACATTATCAAGGCAAATGCCATTTATGTGTAGATTTCTTATAAATGGATTCCATCTTCAATATAATTAATTCTATTAGAGGGAAAAGTGCTTTTCAGAGCTAACAAATCATTCTTTTTGACTTATGAGAAAAATGTGGTCATTTATGCTTATTCAATCCATTTTAACCTCATGCAACCAACAGATGTTACTATGCAGCCATCATTCAAGAAGTTAAATGCTTGCACACACACATACACACATGCAGACATGCACACACACAACCATGCACCCACTTATATTTTATCTTTCTCTTTACACAGAACTGGATTTTGTCAATGTTAGTTAGTTATATGCACTTGGAAAAATCTTCTATCTATTGGGACCCAATATTTTCTCATGTATACAATGGGGACAGTAAGACCTACATTTCAGACTCGTTGAGAAGCTCAAAAGCAATAGTAACTGATTTGTTCTGCCACAGCGCCTTGCAGGGGCCTTCTTACTCTGTCCTTGAGAAAATTCCTAGACAGATTATATGCAGCTATCAGATGGCTCAGAACAGTGGTTGACCTAGTCCCAGTAGCAAGGGATTCTGGCCATGGAAATATTTTTCTAAATGGTTGGAACTTATGGGCCTGCTTATGATCACTTCTGAAGTGTGCTGATGATGTGTTATGAATGCACACGAGGGGCACTCTGTTAGTGAGGCAATGCTATCTTCCGCCTGGCTGTTGTACGGTTCATCTTTGGTAGAGCGTTTCTAGGAAGAGATGGCCAATTAATCTTGCATTAACCTTGATCACTTTTGACTTCAGCCTCTCAAAGCCTGCTTATTTTGTTCATGCTGTGGTGGAACCAGACCTAATAGGGTGCACACTTTCACACTGATTTTATATTTAATTGAATTAAGCTATAAAGGAAGAAACATTGGCATTTGCCGAGCCTGTGAAATTCTCCCCAAGTATGTTCACATATATGGGCTCAGAGTAGATACAGCTCTTGTTAACCTGTCTTATAAATAATAAAATTTGGTGAAGATATTTAAAGAGACACAGTTATACTCTGGTTTCTCTTCAGATCGTATAAATCTTTCGCCTTTTTAAAGAGACACAGTTAACTAAAGGCAAGGCAATGATTGAAATTTACCTTTCCTGATTTTCAATGTTCTTTTCGTAATCACAAATCTTGTATCCTAGAATGTTGTATTTAGAAGAACAGCTAAGATTAACAAGTCAACAACTCTTTTGGTTCAGAAAAGGAAACGCAATCTCTGAGAAGTGACGCAAATTTCACAAACCTTGTGACTAGATGCTTGTATAGTTTGGTCTAGATCCTGGATCTCTTTATCTCATGTTCAAATGTCCCTTTCCTAGTCCCCATCCTCCTCCCCTAGGGATTTGCTTTAATCTCATCTATTCTTTTTTGTTCACTATCCTCTGCTTCGTGCCCTTCTGTAGCTCTGTAGAAGGCTGGGACTCAGTTTTGGCAGAGTAGGGCTGGATCTAAGAGGAGGAAGGAGAAAACATTTTGTCTCTTAAGTAAAAAGCTCCAGGTTCCTAGAACTTGCTTCTGTGGATAGTAACAGCTTACTTTGGGTGAATATGAGTGTTCATTAGGCTTTCTAGTTTGTGCAAGAATATATAATGAGTGAAACGAGCTTAAGGGAAAACGCTCAAGAGTTAGCTGTATTTGTAAAACTACACATTGTCTTTTTGAACGGTACGTGCAGTAGATTTCCAGCCTGATATCCTTACCTTTATAGTTTCCTGTGCTCTTACCATATCATTTTTTTTTTATGTTCACAAAATGCCCTAGGTGCTTTCACTTCTCAAGGCCTTTGTGCATTCCAGGCCCTCTACCCAGAATGCACTTCTCTTCCATCTCTACTGGTCAAAACCCTATTGAGCTTGATGAGGCACACATTAAATATCACTTCTATGAAGAAACTATCCATTACTCTTTAGAGGAATCAATTCTTTGTCTTCATAAAGCAATTTGTAAACACTAAAGTCCACATCCTAGTATTTCCTAGCCTACTCCCCACTAGATCGTGAAATCATGGTAAGCATCCTCTTCCTGTTTGTTTACACAAATACCTAAAAGAGAATCTGGTACAAAATTTGCACTTGACAAATATTAATTGAACAAGTGAATGAATAAATGAATTAAAATAAGTGAAATGGAATAATTGAACAAGTACTTTGAAACTTTTTGCTTTTAAGGAAACTATTTTTTTTTTTTTTTTGAGAGAGAGAGTGCTCCTGCGGGGGGTGGAGGAGCAGAGAGAATCTTAAGCAGGTTCCATGACCAGCACAGAGCACAACAGGGGGCTCAATCTCACAACCCTGAGATCATGACCTAAGCCTAAATCAAGAGTCAGATCCTTAACCGACTGAGCCACCAAGGTGCCCCAGGAAACTGATTTTTTTTAACTGCAATAGTAATAGTCTGTAGTAAAGTAGCTATGGATTTTGTCATATGTCAGAAATTTTTTTCAAGATTACATCTGTGTGGACGTTAGACATGGGACTTGGTTTTGCAGATGCAGTCCCTCACCAATTCCTTCAGGGTTGGTCCCCATCCATGTGATGGCCTATAAAGGAAGAGACATGGGGTTGTGTTCCCCAGATGAGTCCTGTGGTTGCTGGAATGTCCTCTCCAACACATATCTGCCTCTGAAGAAGCGATTGTGAGACCTACTTTTTAGGGGTGAAAACAGAGTCTCAGAGACTTCGGGTAATTAAAAAAAACCACAGAGCCATGTTTCCCAAAACCACTTATTAACAGTAAATACATAAATAATAAATTATAAAGTGGGAAAAGCATTATCTCAAAGCAATTTATGTATGATCCCAGTTTTGTAAAAATACTTATCTATAATATGTAAGCATTGATGTTTATATTCTAAGAAAAAAGCTTAGACAGAAATTCCTCAAAATGTTTTTGAAAATCTTAGTGAATTTCTTTAGTAAATTGCATTTTTTCTTTAATAAATTGCATTTTGAAATATAATTCCTTAGTATGTACATTAAAATGCCCTGGTTAGGGGTGCCTGGGTGGCTCAGGCGTTAAGCGTCTGCCTTTGGCTCAGGTCATGATCCCAGGGTCCTGGGATCGAGCCCCACATCGGGCTCCCTGCTTGGCGGGAAGCCTGCTTCTCCCTCTCCCACTTCCCCTGCTTGTGTTCCCTCTCTCGCTGTGTCTCTCTCTGTCCTATAAATAAATAAATAAAATCTTAAAAAAAAATAAAAAATAAAAAAATAAAATGCTCTGGTTATACTTTCTTCAGACTTATTATTAAAACTCAAATAATGAAACAGTTTAAATAAATTTGTAATAAGCTCAAAATTAAATATAAAGGAAAATCGCAACTTATTTTTCTTTGACATATTATAGGTACAGTTGACGTTATTCTCAAACCACAAGCAATAATTTATTTTTTCAAACGTGTTTTATAAGTACTGTATTAAGCTAAGCTCTTCTAAGGATTATGTGTGGAGTTTTTATCAGCATTTTTGAGAATCATGCCTTAGGTGTTAATAAATGAAGGCTGAGATTTAAAGGGGAAAATGTGGTGGGATAGTTTAATGAAAAGCTCCTGGTTAAAATAATAAAAAGGAAAAAAAGAAAGAAAAAAAAAGGAAAAGAAAAAGAAAAGAAAAACTCTAACGATTTTAGCAAAAACGTCTAAAAATCTACACCTTGCATGAACATTTAGAAATTATGAACATCTCAGAAGAACATAGTCAAATGGCACATCCCAAATAAAATCAACCTGAGAGAAACTACACAAACTACATTTCCACTATTAATGTATAAATGCAAACGCAAGGTACCTTAGTATTGCAAAATAACCACCAATTGAAGAAACAATGTATTCAAAAATTTAAAATCTTGGCTCACATGAATTGGCACAGAAAAATCTGCCAGAATCCCTGAAAAGAAAAAAAAAAAAATAAGAGTGACGAACTATCCTGTATTCACTAGAAATCTCTTTATATAGAGGAATTTACATAATGGCAACATTACACAGGGAACCAGAAACACAACTGATTACTAGAATAATACAAATGTTGAATGAAATATGTATCTAAAATTGAAAGTTTTTTATTAAAATGGTTTCCTAAACTGCATAAAGTAACTGATTTAAAATTTAGAAATAAATTAACCAGTCTGGTGTCATGAAATTATATTTGCCTGATTACTCCCATTGGATTAACTAAATTGAGCATTTTAAAAAATAAGTTATAGATTTAATAAGATAAATGTATCACCCCAAATAAGGGAACTGGTAAAGAGAGTAACATTTAAATGCCTATCATAAATAGGCCCATTGTTTAACTACACAGACATAATGTGTTTTACCTGAGAATGTTCTGTAGTAGAAAAGTGGGAAATTCACTACAAAGATAAAAATGAGGTACATAAAGAATTTTAGTAAATAAATGCCAAAAATAATTAAGAGATTTGTTTTGTTTAGCTTTCTTATTGTATAAATTTGATCTTGTGAGTTTTCACCTTACTTAAGAAAATTAAAAAACTGGGGCGCCTGGGTGGCTCAGTCGTTAAGCGTCTGCCTTCGGCTCAGGTCATGATCCCAGGGTCCTGGAATCGAGCCCCGCATCGGGCTCCCTGCTCCGCAGGGGGGCCTGCTTCTCCCTCTCCCTCTCCTGCTGCTTGTGTTCCCTCTCTCGCTGTGTCTCTCTCTGTCAAATAAAAAAAAAAAAAAAGAAAGAAAATTAAAAAACTGCTTTGTTTCCATAATGTGTTTTACTGCAAATTCTAATTCTTATTATTTTGCATTATTTTTATAAAAAAAAAATATGGATGCCTACTCCGTGAGCATGAATAATTATATTTGAAACATATTTTCAGCAATAAAAACTCCTATAAAAGTTATCTTTCATTTTTTCCCTCTAAATCCTTTGTCATCCAAACATACCTCTTTATTCCCTTTTTGGGGAAATCAGTAAATAAGCTAGGGTGTTAAATATGATGAGCCTATCAGGACAATTAAATTGAAATTTATTTTTTTTATCACTTACTTGTTTTAACAAACGGTTTCAGATCAATTGTGAGATCACAGGTATGATAATATTTCACTCAGATTTTTTTTTTTATTGTGGGGAAAATATATCCCAACCAGCAATATAAGAGTGTTCTAATTTGTCTACATCCTCACAAATATTTTTTTCTTTTCTTTCCTTTTTCCTTTGTCTTCTCTCTCTCTCTTTCTTACTATAACCATCCTAGTATGTGTGAAGTGATATCTTACTATAATTCTGATTTGCATTTCCCTATTGACTAATGATACCAAACATCTTTTCATACGCTTATGGCCATTTATATGTCTTTGGAGCAATGTCAAGTCTTTTGCCCATTTAATTTTTTTGGCTTTTTGTGGATGAGTTTTAGGAATCTTTTATAGATTCTGGATATTCAAATATTGTCAAATATAGATTTGCAAATATTTTTTCCAATTCTATAGGTTGTCTTACAATTTTCTTAATAATGTCCTCTGGTTTTAACTTGTCAATTCATTAGGTTATTTAATCTCATTTTGCAAAGTAGTGTTTGATATTATTATCTTCTTTTTAAGAAATCCTTCATTTAGTTCAATTCAACAAGTAGTTACTAAATGTGTTTGTACCAAGAAGTGAGAATACGAAGATAAATAGGAACATAGGTCCCTGCTCTCAAAGAACTTGGAATCTTATAATGTCATCTGCACATAAACAGAGAATTTGTTTGACATACACGGTTATAAACAAAGTAGCTTCTGTAATACGGCAAATGTTTTCAGAAAATGACCTAAATCTACAGTTATTAAATATGGAGGCACTAGATTTACAGAAGGATCAAGAGAAGGAAGTTGAAATAATTAAATGCCAGTTCTGCCATGCAATGGCTCTTAGACTCACTACCTAAACTTCAGGTATTCTAATTTCCTCATCTGTAAAACTGAGGTACTGATTCCTCTCTTTAGCTTGAGCAATTATTATGTAAGATCATGTGAGATAACAGATGTGAAAACATTTTGGGGATTTAAAGGTGCTATGCAAATGTAAGGTCTAACGTTATTATGTAAACATGTGCACCAATTACTTAGCATCATAATAGTTGGTAATAATCATTAAGGGGCATCATTAGAAATGTCGGCATGTGCACGTTTTTATGCAATCTTTGTGTTTGTGAACATAGCACACCTGCATTTGGGCACATTGGGATGTGCATTTATTTTATTTTCCAATCAAACTATGCATTTGTCTTGTAGTAAACGCTATTAAAGTACTGGCTTTCATTCGTACAGCCCTTTATACCAGTGCAAGATCCTGACATTTCCACCGTAGCCAGAGTAAAATGCACAGACTGGAATTGTTCACCTGAGTTTTAGTGGTCCTCTTTTAGAAACTGGGCCCTCAGGCCTCTGCAGCCTTTAATCAGCTGTAACTGGAGTGAAGCTGTCAGCCCCTGCTTGTTCCCTGTCAGCTTTAGTACCATTTAGAGCATCCCTGATAAATGTATGGTACAAATTTAACAGTCAACCTGTGAGAAACAAAAACCAAACATCTCTCAAACACTGAAAAAAACTTTCTTCAGCCATGTCATGAAAAATCCATGGGCCAGTAACTCCAGTGTTGACAAAAGGGAAGTCAGTGACACGTGAAAAGATAATACAGCAATTTGGGCATATCTACGGGTTTTGGAAAATATGCAAAACTAAAATAAAAAGGAAAGAGAAGAAATGAAAAAAGAAAAATTAGGATGGGCAGAGTTTGAAGAGAAAAGATAAAATGCCAGGAGAAAGTTGCTCTGGTTTTCTCCTTGAATTGGAAGAAAACCTTGGGGCATGTTCTCTAGCCACTCCAGAAGGTAGAAAGTACATGGTTTGAGAGAAGAGAACTGATATGATAATTTGGAAGTACTACAATTTGAACAATTGCACTTGAGTTAACACTTCATTATTCACTGCTTATGTGAAACCAAGAGAAACCCAGAAGTTTCAAAGGTGATTTTTAGGACTCAGTTTTCTCATCTATAAAATGAAGATAAAATAATTCTGACCTCACAGAGTTTTGGTGAAGACAAAATGAAATAATACTGAGCTTCATAAACTCTAGAGCATTCTACAAAATTTGGCTAAGTTAATGTAATTTGCTAGAGTCCTAAGAGGAATTTCCACTCATAAAACTACTTTTGCAAGATTTCTCTGGTGCTTATCGTTCGGTTCGATATAAACTATTGGTGAGATATAGAGGCAGTCATGAGACCCTTTAAGAATGTAACAACCAGCACATATTTGATCCTTATCAGAACTATGCAGGTTTTAGGTCAGCCTTCTGGGCTAAAAGTGAACATTTTTCTACTTCTGTTCCTCATAACCATGGTCAAAAAAATGTGTTTTTATAAATATAATGCATTATCTTCCTAATGGAAATGTACAACACATTTTAGCATGTCAAAGTTGCCAAGAAGTCTAGCAGTAAAGAAACCTGCTTAACATTTTAGAGTTATTCACCAGTTTGCACTGTGTACTTTAAAATTCCTGCTAATTTGCACTCCATAAGGAAATAGTCAAATAGATCTCCATTCCTATCCTGCTTCATTCTCTTATTCACTCTGTGACGTAAGCAAGTTGTTAAATTGCTCTGTTTCTCTTATCTAAATATGAATAACAAAAGCTATTTCAAAGGCCATCTTTTCATCAGCACAAGTGTTTAATATATTGTTGCTAAATCCTACTTTCTGTTCATCAAATTTTGGACTAGTTGACTCTTCAAATGTTTTGTTTTTATTTTTGAAGGATGGCATACTTTTTTTAGGAGGAGTGTGACACACCCTTTTCCTTACTTTATGTATTAAAAAAATGAAAATCTGTGTCCATGATCATATGTCTGATGATAATAGTTAGAAGATGGGAATGAAAGTAGCATTACAAATATTTAGCTTTAACCTTCCCCACTAATAGATATCAGTTATACATGGAAGTGACATTCATGCTCCTTACAAATGATGTCCATCCACCTGTTCATTTGATTATTCATTTATTGAAAAAAATGTATTAAAGACTTAATTATCTGCCATATTTCATGCTAGGCAGCAAATTCCTTCTAAAAGAGGAGGGAAAAGGACAAATACTACCTACCCTTGTATGTCTAATAGTTTATTGAATAGTCTATGAAATACAAATATGGTCCTTCTTAAAATTCCCCATATCTATATAAGACCACTTGAAAATTTGACACCTAAATATTAAATATAAAGAAGATACTGGAAATAAATAGAAACAACATAGGGAAGAAACAAGCTATAACAGGAAGATGACAAACCTGGCATGGGTTGGAGATAATCTAGGCATGAATCCTAGTTTAACTACTTTTTAGCTCCATGATTCAACAATAGATTTAAATCATTGAAGAATCTATTTCTTTGAATGCAATTGTATGAAAATGAAGTGATCAAAAAGGCCTGGAAGAAACTTAAATGCATATTACTAAGAGAAAGAAGTCAATCTAAAAAGGCTATATTGTCTATGATTTCCACTAGATGTCATTCTGGAGAGGTCAAACTATGAAGACAATAAAAAGATCAGTAGTTGTTGGGGTTGCGAGGGAGGAGGGATGAATAGGTGGAGCACAGAGGATTTTTAGGGCACTGAAAATACTCTGTATGATACTCCAGTGATGGATACATGCCAGTATATATTTGTCCAAACCCACAGAAATATACAATACCAAGAGTGATTCCTAATGTATACTGTGAAACTTGGGTGATTATGACATATCAATGTAAGTTCATCAATTGTGACAAATGGACCATTTAGGTGGAGAATATTGACAAATGGCGAGGCGGTGCATGTGTGGAGATGAGGCTATATGGGAAATCTCTAGAACTTCCCCTCGATTTTGCTGTAAACCTAAAACTACTCTAAAAAAGTGAAGTTTTAATACAATAAATAAAAAGTCTATTTTTAAAAAAAAGGTATATAACTAAAAAAAAGTTCAAAAGATTTATTTAACATTTAATAGACCTTGAATGTTAAACAAACATCGAATATTTCCAGTGTGTCAGGCACCCTGCAAAGCACTGATGAATAAAACAAATGTATACTGTTAAAGACCTCACAGACAAGTAGAGGAGATAAACAAGCAAACAAGTAATTGGCATTTAATTATATTAACACATATAATGCATAGATGTGGATACAAGTTATAGAGAGATACTAAAGAGGAGACAAAATGTTATGGCAGAATCGAGGAAGATTTCACAGACATGATGTTATTTAACTTCAGGATTTGAAGGTGAACATGAATTCACCAGACATAAGACTGTGAGAAGAGTATTTCAAAACAGGCAAGTTCTGAGAAATTGCAGGAAAAGATACTGAAGTCAAATAAGGCACACTACTATAAAAATAGAGTATTAATTCTACAGACCAGGAATAACAAATATGTTTCATTTGGCAGTTAATTTCTATTGATTATAAGAGCAATCTCTTTTTCCCTCCCCTTCCTTCTCTCATTCTCTCTCTCTCTATATATATAGATAGATAGATACATAGATAGATACACACACACACAAATATATATTTTTTTTGTTCCATACTCCTTGAGGTCAATCTTTACTTTTTTAGAAGATTGAGCATGTTTGAATAGAAATTAACATTTTTATAGTACAGATAAGAAAAGTCAATATTCAGCTTTTTTTTTTACTTCTAAGACTTGAGAATTTAAAAAGGATTTTTGTTGTTGTTGTTGTTGTTGTTATAAGAATTAGAAGAAGAATTAAGAAAAATGCTGCCTGTTATTCCTCCCACCAGCTACTAGAGAAAAGTACATAAAAATCAATTCGGAAGGTTGGGATCCTAGAGAAGAGGGCTCCTGAGCTTGGGAGTGGATGTGGGATGTTTGGGGATTCCAGAATATAGAGATAACAAACAACTGAGTCTGTGGTTGCCAGTTAAGGAAACTTGAAGGTCACCCTTCACCATTTGAGTACAATGATGTTGGCTATATGAGGAAGCCACATCAGCATCTATAACCATTTGCTTACCTTTTATTGGTGTTGCATATTTCCTCATGTTCCAACACTTTCTTGCAGTCCTTTAGAACTGCCTTGTTCAGATACTCTTCTTAATGATCTAGGACACATCTAAGCTTTCCTATTCACTTCCACCATGCCACCTCTGAACAAAAAAATAAAGAAGGCACACCTTTTGGAGAGTTAGATGTAGAATGAGATAGGAAGCTCCAGCACTATGGTTTGGGTAGGACTGGAAAATGGTGACACCCATTTGTGTTGCCAGGAATGAGAGCTGGGAATTGAGACAAGGACCTGTTTCTGAGCTTAGGCAAAAACAAAAAACAAAAAACAAAAACAAAAACAAAAAACAACAACAACAAAAAACATTTGTTATCATTTAGTCATGTCTGCAGTGAATTCATAAAGGGGAGTGTTGGTGTAGATGTTTCTATCTGTAAATGCTGCTTTGGTTGAGAACAGTTTCTGAAATAGCAATTTTGGGACTTTTAAGGTCCATTTAGAATCTAGGGGTTACATGTTAGTGATCTGTGTCACTGAATAAAAGCAAGCACTTTAGTGAGAGAGGCCAGTTTTCTGCTTTTCATTGAAAAGATAGTTCCTTTTGAGATGATTGCAGAGAGAGGCAGGAGAGTGAGGATTCTTATTTTATGCCTGAGAAACTGAAGGTTAGAAGTGCTTCAACATTCACTGAAATCATAGAAATAGGAATGGCAGAGAAGAGACTTAATCTTGTAAACTCACAACATTTGTTAGCCCACAGTATAATATGATTTAAAAAAAAATTCCTTTCTTTTTCGGCAGTAATGAAATGTTTAGGGCTTTTCTTTTTTTTAATAATGATTGCATTAAACATTTAAATTTTAGTTATTTTTTCCAGCTGTGAAAATATCCCCAACATAATATTTTCTCCATTTGTGCCATTTAAACACTAAGAGTGCAAGAAAAATAAGCTTTTGTTTCTTTGTTTCTTATTTTTAAGAAAGAATATTTCCATTAGCATTTCCATGCTTTTATGTCTTTAAAGTAAAATGCCAAACTTCTGAAAAACTTTTTACAAGGTTAGCTTCTAAGTTAAATTTTTTAAAAGATACGGTTTATGGCAAGAAATGTTTCTTAGTACTGAAAGAAGAAAATTTAATATTTTCCAATATACTTTTATTTATTTATTTTTCCTCATACACTTTTAAAAATTCCTATTTTCTATCAGGGTTAGGCTTCTTGAACATAAGATAAGACAATGTTTTATTTAAAAAGAGTTGTTTGTAGATAACAAATTCATGAGAATTCAGAAAAAATTAATTTTGACTGATAATCCACCAATAACAAAGTGATGTATTAAACTTAAAAAGATCATTTTGGGCACACCTTTATTTGAGAAGGTAAGAAAAATACACCTGGTAGTCTTCCCTATATTATCTGGTTATTTTCAAATTAGAATATATCTGTTTAAGGGAGATAATCCCTGGTGATCATACATGCAAAAATTTTATTTATGATGTCTCATTAAATAAATATATCATCACTACCATTAAAGGATAGCTCAAAAAAGAATCTATTGACACAGAATTATAGGTGGCATCACACCTTATGACCACAATAGCCACAACTCTTGAACATGAGATTTTTTTTTTTCCTTGGGGTAAAGGTGAATAGGATGATCTTTTCTAAGATAACATTTTACTGACGTGAAACATATTGTTGGAGAAAGGGGCCTTGAGGATTGATCTAATATCCCATTCTCAAAAAAAGAAGAAAGAAAAAAAGAAAGAAAGTCCACCCTAAGTGTAAAAATACTGTGAGTATCTTGGTAATTCAAGGCACTGATTACAGAAATTGTACTTAAAAGCACAGAGTTTGAGGTGATAGTGCTGACAAGCATTGTTTCTGGAGAAAGAAGCCTGAAAAGAACAAGTGCAGAGTGAGTAGTGAAGGGAGAAAAAGAAGAAGAAATTTAGAAATTTATAAGTCATAAGAGAACCAGTAAAAATCAGATGACATATACTCTTCTCTCCATAACATCATCTCAAAAGAAAACTATTAACAAAATTTCATTTTATTACTGATAGATGAGGATGCTTTAGAAATAAAATTGTATATGGTGTCAAATTCTGTACTAAATGCATAGACTCAAAGCTATTATAAGATTATAAGAAGAGAGCAGAAAACCAATATCAAAATATTTAAAAAACAAACACCAAAAAGACACAACCACATAACAGAAGAAACTATATCACAACATTCCAAAATACATTAAATATCCTCAAACAAGTACTTAGGGATATGAGAAAAATGTGAAAATATATATATATAGGCTAAAAGAAAGAGGAATAAATGAAACAGAACTTAGTCAAGAAATGAAACAAAAGGATAACACCATGTCAAAATTCATAGTTTCAAGGAAGAATAAATTGAAATAAAATTTTAATGAGAAGCACTACAGAAAGAAGAAAAACAACTGGGTGAATGCAAATGAGATGATAAAAAGAAATAAAATGGATCTCAAAAAAAAAAAAATAGCTGAAATAGAAGCCAGGCAAAGAAGATCTAATGTATAGATCTTCTTTAGGGACTTCAATGTATAATTGAAGTCCCTAAAGAAAGGCAGAAAAGCAAAGGGACCAAAAGCTAATATTTAAAATTATAATGTAAGAAAAATTCTGAAAATGAAATATCTGAATCTATTGATTGAAAACATCCTCTAAGATTTTACCATTCATAAAACTGATGTATTTAACTTTAAAGATTAAAAAAAAAAAATCAGGGAAAAAATAATATTAGTTAATTAATTAATCAGGGATTCAAAGCAAAATAATCAAATAATTTATAAGTACAAGAGATTTGTACTGGAATCAGACTTTGTAAAAAACAATACACAGGAGGTTCCAGGAGGACAGTGGATTAGGAAGCACCAGGAATCTGTCTCCTCATCTGGACCAAAATTGAACAGGCAGAATCTATCTGATGTAACTGTTTTGGAACTCTGGAGACTACTAAAGGCTTACAATTTCCAGGTAAAAGACTTGGACCGTAAGTTGTGGTTCATTTTGGTCAATTTCAACTCTTAGCTAGGCAGTGGTTACTCATCCCCTACCCTTTAGCCCTGTGGCAGACAGTTGTGCATGTGTTACTGAGGGAGCTTGCACACAGCTTGTGGGAGTCAGGGTGGGCAAATAGAATCCTATTCTTCATATAGGAGTAATCTGTCCTCAAATCACTGATCACTGCTTTTAATCTTGAAGATATAGACAAAGAGGAACATGGCCATTATTGTCAAATCCCACTTGCCCCATTTTTGCAAGTCCCACCCTCTCTGATTGAAGTGATTTCCAGGAGATTTAAATGTCTGACATGCCTTTATTACCCATGCATTTGTGGGATGCAGAACAAGCACTTCTAATGGGGGGATTCATAGCTATAAATGCTTATTCTTGTTTAAAAAAAACCAGAAATGTCTCAAACCAACAACCTAACTTTATAACTTAAGGAACTAGAAAAAGAAGAGTGAATGAAACCCAAAACTAGCAGAAAGAAGGAAATAATAAAGATGAGGGCAAAGATAAATATAATAGAGAATAGAAAAACAATAGAGAAAAATCAATAAAACCAAAAGTCTGCTCTTTGAAAAGATCAACAAAACAGACACAGCTTTAACTAGATTGACTAAGAAAAAGAGAGAAGATGAAAATTATTAAAATCAGAACTGAAAGTGGGATTATTTCTATTGACTTTACAGAAATAAAAAAGAATAATAAGAAAATACTATGAAAAACTAACTGTACAGCAAAAAATTGGATAACCTAGATAAGAGAGATAAATTAATAGAAAGGTAAAACATACCAAGACTAAATTATGAAGAAATATAAAATCTGATTAGACCTATAGCCAGTAAGGAGGTGAAATCAGTAAACAAAAACTCTATGGCAAAGTAAAGCCCCAAACATGATGTCTTCACTGGCAAATTGTACCAAACATTTAAAGAAGAATTAACACCAATCTTTCTCAAACTTTTCCAAAAAATAAATGAGAAGGAAATACTTTCTAACTCATTTTTAGAGCCCAGCTTGACTCTGATACCAAAGAAAGATGAAGAGACAGCAAAAAAAAAACAAAAAACAAAAAAAAACTGCACACCAGTATCCCTTATGAACATTGATGCAAAAATCCTTAACAAGATATTAAATAACTGAATTCAGCAGCATATTAAGAGGATTACACACCATGACCAAGTGGGGTTTATTCCTGGAATACAAGGATGGTTCAATACATGTAAATTGATCAATGTAATACATCATATGAACACATTGAAGGAAATCAGGTACCTGGGTGGCTCAATCGGTTAAGCGTCCAACTCTTGATTTGGACTCAGGTTGTGATCTCAAGGCCATGGGATTAAGTCCCATGTTGGGCTCTGTGCTCAGCACAGAGTCTGCTTGTCCCTCTCCCTCTGCTCTTCCCCCTATTCTTGCTCCCTCTCTCTCTCTCAAATAAATAAATAAAATCTTAAAAAAAAAAAAGAATGAAAGAAAAAATCCACATGATGATCTCAATTGCTGCAGAAAAAGCATTCAACAGAATTCAACAGCCTTTCATGATTAAAATAAACAACAACAACTCAGTAAAGTAGGACTAGAGGGAACTATCTCAATAATAGAGACCACATATGTAAAATCCACAGTAAACATCATACTCAATGGTAAAGTACTGAAAGCTTTTCTTCTAGGATGAGGAGTAAGGCAAGAATGTTCATTTTTGCCACTTCTATTCAATATAGTACTAGAAATTCTAGACGGAGAAATTAGGCAAGAAAAAGAAATTATTTTTTTAAAGATTTTATTTATTTATTTTGAGAGAGCACAAACAGGGGAGGAGGGGCAGAGGGAGAGGGAGAAACAGGCTCCCAGCTGAGCAGGGAGCCCAATGTGGGACTCGATCCCAGAACCTGAGATCATGACCTGAGCTGAAGGCAGACGCTTAACTGACTGAACCACCCAGGTGCCCCAAGAAAAAGAAATTAAATTCATGCAAAATGGAAAGAAAGAGATAAAATTATCTCTGTTTGCAGGTGATATGATCTCATATGTAGAACACCCTAAATATTCCACAAAAAAAATTGTTCAAACTAAAAATGAATTTAGTAAAGTAGCAAAATATAAAGTCAACACACAAAAATCAACTGCATTTCTATCCACTAACAGTGAACAATCTGAAAAGGAAATTAAAAAGACAATTCCATTTATAATAACATCAAATATAATAAAATATTTAGAAATTAATTTGATGAAGGAAGTGCAAGACTTGCATAATTAAAACTGCAAAACATAGCTCAAAAAATTAAAGAAGACATAAATAAATGGAAATATATCCCATGTTCATGGAATAGAAGACTTCATATTGCTAAGATATCAATAGTACTCAAAGCAATCTATAGATTGAGTACAATCCTCATCAAAATCCCAATCCCAATGACATTCGTTGAAGAAGTAGAAAAATCCATCTCAAACTTCATATGGAATCTTAAGGAATTCTAAATAGTCAAAACAATATTGAAACAAGTAAATGTGGAGGACTCACACTTCCTAATTTAAAAACTTCTTACAAAGCTACAGCAATCAATGTGGTATTGGCATAAAGACAAACATATAGACCAGTAGAATAGAATAGACTGTGCAGAAATAAACCTTCACATGTATGATCACATAATATTTGACAAGTGTGCTAAGACCAGTAGGGAAAGGACAGTCCTTCCAACAAATGGTGCTGGGAAAACTGTATATCCACGTTCATATGAAGTTGTACTACAAAAATTAACTTAAAATAGATTAAAGACCTAAATATAACAGCTAAAACTATAAAACTCTTAGTAGAAAACAGAAGGCAAAGTTCACAACATTGGATTTGGCAACAATTTCTTGGATTCAGCACCAAAGGCAAAGGGAACAAAAGAAAAGAAAACAGAGAAAATAAACTTCATAAAAAAAATTAAACACCTCAAAAGACACTATCACCAGAGTAAAAAGACAACTCACAGAATGGGAGAAAATATTTGCAAACCATGTATCTCGTAAGAATTAGTATCCAGAATACCTACAGAACTCTTAAAACTTGACACCAAAAGAAAACAAACAACATGATTCAAAAATGGGTGAAGGACTTGAACAGACATTTCTCCAAAGGCACACAAATGGCCAATAAGCGTATGAAAAGGTGCTCAACACTCCTAACGATTAAGAAATGCAAAAGAAAACTACAATGAGATTGCCACCTCATACCCATGAGGATGGCTGCTAGCAAACAAACAAACAAACAAACAAAACAAAACAAAAAAACCCAAAAACCTCCAAAAGACCAGAAAATAACAAGTGTTGGTGAGGATGTGAGGAATTGGAACCCTTGTCACTGTAGGTGGAAATATAAAATGGTGCAGCCACTGTGCAAAATAGTATGGAGCTTCCTCAAACATTACCCTATGATCAAGCAATTCCACTTCTGAGTATATACCCAAAAGACCTGAAAGCAAAGTCTTTAAGAGATGCTTGTGATCAGTTCATCAATTGATGAATGGATAAGGAAAATGTGGTAGATACATACAAAGGGATATTAGTCAGCCATACAAAGGAAGAAAATTCTGACACATGCTACAATATGAATAAATTTTGAAGATATCATGCTAAGTAAAATAAGCCAGTCATAGAAAGATAAATACTGTATGATTCCACTTACATGAGTACTTACAGTGGTCAAAATCATAGAGGCAGTGAGCAGAAGAGTGGCTTCCAGGGGCTGGAGACAAGGGGGAAATGAGAAGTTATAGTTTAATAGGTATAGAATTTCAGTTTTACAATATAAAAATAACTGTAGAGATGGATGGTGGTGATAGCGCAATAATATGAATGTATTTAATACCACTGAACTGTACATTCAAAAATTATTAACATGGTAAATTTTATGTTATATGTATTTTACCATAGTGAAAAATATTGGAGAAAAGGGACATACAAAGCTAGGTAACAGTGGAGAAGTATTTTCAAATAACTCAAAGTAAAAACTTTAAAGATTTTACATGCAAGCACATATAAAGAATACCAAAAACAAATAAACAAGCAATCTAAAGAAACCAGTTTAAACATACAATAACTCATGGAAGACTCTACTCCAAAACCTTCTATATCCCAAGCTTCAGCCAACCAAGAGATGACTAGGAAAATTTTGGTAAACCTACTTCTAAGAGTTTGCCTAAAGGTTCAGTTATAATGCTAATAAAAATACATATGAACAAAGTTATTCATTGCAGCATTGTTAATAACTGTAACAGACTGGTGACCATGTACATTTTCATAAGTTGAAGTTTGGTTCAGTAAACTTTGGTAAAACACAAAACAAATTGCTATGCCATCGTGGAAGAACGAGAGGTAGAAGGGGAGAAAGAGAATTTGATCTATGTGAACAAATAAGAAATCATTTCTGGAATTTACTATGAAGCAAAAATCAAAGTGCAAATGAGTTTTTATGGTTTGCTTTTTGTGTAAGAAAGCAGGAAAAATAAACTAATCAAATTTGTTATCTCAAGAAGTGAGTGGGAATCAGATGAAAGCACTAGAAATTGGGAATCACTACCCAATGGTACACTTTTTCTGTAGTTTTGACTTTTTTATATTTTTATATTTTAAATTTTCAAAAAATCAATCAAATCAGCATGAATGCGGGAAAACCCTAGTGTGGAATATAAACATAAGCAAGTGAACACATTTTAAATGAGTAGCATAATCACACTGAAGGGGAGGGAACTAATTAGCTTTTGAACACAGTATGTTGATTTTATATTCTAGAATGAAAGAACGGTAAATACGTTTTGAACTCTAATTCGTAGATTGGTTTTTGTGCTAGTATAGATGAACAATTATAAAACCACTTTCAGTGTATTCTGGGATTAAGCAAGTAAGTAAACATATTGAGGATACAGGAGTTATACAGTGGAAATGTAGAAGACCAGATTGGATTCTATGGTGATGGATTGGATGTAGAGATATAAGCAAGAACTTGTGAGTTTCATCTCTAACAAATAGATAGATATAGACAATAGATAGACGATAGAGAGATGATAGAATAGATAGATGATAGATAGATAGATAGATAGATAGATAGATAGATAGATAGATAGATAATAGCTAGAAAGATAGATGATAGATAGATGATGGATAGAATAGATAGATGATGATGATGATAGATAGATAGATGATAGACAGATAGATAGATATAGATAGATAGATAGATAGATAGATAGATAGATAGATAGATAGATAATAGATAGATGATAGATAGAAAGATAGATGATGGATAGATAATAGATGATAGATGATAAATAGATGATAGATAGATGTGATAGGAAGAAGAGAAAGAAAGAAGAGGAAGGAAGGAAAAGAAAAGGAAGAGAAAAGAAGGAAGGAGAGAGGAAGAGAGGGAGGGAGGGAGGAAGGAAGGAAGGGAGGGAAGATGATAGATCTCTATTGCTAAACAGACAGCAATGTGACAATGACAGAACTAACAAAATCTCCAGTTTGGGTTATTGTTTGTTTTTTACCTGCTTCCTGCTCAGCTTCTTCACCTTTTACTTGGCACTACTTAAAAATTTAGGAAATGCAGTTCTTCTAGCTCCATCTTTTCTCTCAAGGATTATAGCCCTTCATGTCTGGATTGATTGGTTGCCCTGACCTCTCACTACTGCTCTGGAGAGTCCCCAGAGTCTTCTGCTTTACAGTCACCTTCTGACAGGACTTCTCAGGCTATCCTCTTCCTAGACTCCAGATCAACAACTGGGAAATATTCTGAAGGGAGAAGTGTCATGCAGAATATTGGTCTACCTAGGGGCGCCTGGGTGATGCAGTCAGTTAAGCACCGACTCTCGGTTTGGGTCCAGGTAATGATCTCGGGATCATGAGATCCAACCCCGGGTGGGGCTCCGCCCTCCGCATGAGTCTGCTAAAATTTCTCTCTCCCTCTCCCTCTGCCCCTTCCCCTACATGTGTTCTCTCTCTCCCTCTCTCTTTCTCTCTCTCCCAAATAAATCCTTTAAAAAGAGAGAGAAAAAATATTGGTCTACTTAAGTGAGCTTCCCTTTTCTCTGGGATCTTATTTCCTAAAGCCCTAACTGCTTGGGCATCTGTTCAATGCCTTCAATGAGATGATTTTAGTATAGTATCTAGGTTCTAGAATTGTTTTTGATGAGAGCATTGGTCTGATGAAAACTTTTCCACTATGTCCTGAAGTGGAATCTAGAAGACAAAACATTTCACCACTGATTTTGATTTTGTTATTACACTCCCAGTATATGATAGTGTTGAAGAGTATGTGCCCTGAGCTAGATATATCTGCATCCAAATCCCAGGTCCATCACTTACTATGTAATGTGGGCAAATGTTTTAAATCTTTCTAATATTGTTTTTTTTTTTAAGATTTTATTTATTTATTTGACAGAGAGAGAGAGCCAGAGAGCACAAGTTGAGGTAATGGCAGAGGGAGAGGGAGAAGCAGGCTCCCCACTGAGCAGGGAGCCCGACGGGGGGCTCAATCCCACGACCCCTAAATCATGACCTGAGCTGAAAGCAGACACTTAAACCATCTGAGCCACCCAGGCGCCCCTCTAAGATTGTTTATATTATCTGTGAATTGAGAATATAATAGTGACTGTCTCATAAGAGAATTGTGATGCATAACTGTTAATAATGTTCATAATATAATAAAAACTACTTTGGTTGCTCTTACAGCATAAATACTAAAATTTACTTGAGATTAGTGCAGATGTCATTGTTCTGTGTTTGCCATATACTGACTTCACGTTGATAGTCAAAAAAAAGAGCTAACTTGTGCTTCTAGGACCTTGAAATAGAGGGATCCAGAGTGCACAGAAGAGATACATATTTTTAAGTACCCATTCATGAAAAAAATACATGCTTTCTATTTATGCATGAGCTGAAGTTTCTACTCCACTTTTGAAACTACACATTGAGTAATCAAGTTTAAAAATCATGGCTCACATAACACATACTTCAAGGATTAGAGAACTGTAGATATTTTCTATGATTTTATCATCAACGATTAGCTTTTTAAAAGGTCATTCATAAACTATACTTAGGGAAGAACTTTGGGAAAAAGGGAACATTGACAAGTGTGGTCAGGAGGACTCTGTCCCAAACTTGGTATTATTCCATAATATTATCTGACTAAGATAACAGGAAAATGTGGAAAAAAATAAATTCAAAATGGCCTTGAAGAGGTAAAGTTGACGTAGAGGAATAGAGCATTTTTTCTTAGAAGATTTCTTGTGCAGTAGAATTTACAGAAAGTTGGAAGAGGGAGTAAAAAATGACCAAAGAGTTTGCAAAAGAACACAACTTTCTAATGTGGCACATAAAATTAATCTTTAATGAAAACAAGCTTAATATGTGAAACAGTGAGTCTTCTTATTATACCCAGGTAAGGAAGAGGATTCTTCTAAACACATTGCAGTTTTTTACCTGAGAATTTTCTAGAGAAATAAGTCTTTGGAAAGAAAATGTTATTTTTACAAGACATTTACCAGACAATTATTGGGATATTGGAAATAGCAAATTGGAAATAACCTGAATTTGTAACCACAGAATTGACACTGGGCAAATAGTAACATATCTGTATTAGAATATTAGATAAAACCTAGAGTATTAATTAAAAGTCTGCGTCACTAAATGTAAATGCTTACTTTTGTGAACAGAAAAGGAATACAATATTGTATCTAGTCCATAATCAAAATACATAGAACTTTGTATTTAATTCGACATGGACCAGCAAAAGCCTAAAATAAAGGCATAAATATAATTGTTAGTACGTAATCTTGGTAGTTTTAACTTTCTTCTGATTTCTGTTATTGTTATGCTGTTATTATGGATTAATAGCTTGAAATATGATAATCTTTGGGATAAATAATGGTAATGAGTAGAGTATAGAATAAAAGCTAACTGTAGTAAAAATATCCTCTCAGTATAGCTCATTATATTCTATTACCAGTAAGTCAGACAGTACCAGGGACTTTCAGAGAAAAGAAATATTAAATACTTTTGATTTTTATAAAGTTTTCATATCTTAATTTTAATATTAAAATATCATCAAGAAAACAAGCTTAAGAAAATATTCATGAATAATCACCTGTTAAGCCAGTAGAACTAAATATAGATCTTTATAATTTTCTTTTCAATTTCCTTACTGTTCTGTCTAAAGATTTTACCTATCACAAAATTGGAAAAATATCTCCTGAATTTTAATACTACTAGCAGGTAAGCATCTTATTTTATTAGGAATTTTGTTGCTGTAAATTTCAAACCAGGTCCCAGTATAGTGTTCATTTTTCACAATGATGGGGAAGGCTAATGGAATATCATTATCCTCATCCTCAGAAACCAAGGTTCAAATAGGATTCTTCTGCATTAACCATTTGAAAAGAGGCTTACATACAAAGCACAAAATTTTCATGCTCTCTCATGCCAGAGAAAACCCAGTTCTTCAATCTGCATAGAAGAGCCTTGCAAAGTTGAGATAAAATAATCCAAAAAGCTAAAATCGTTATGCTTAACTTCAGGTCTTTAACATAATTTGCCTAATGAAATTTTGTTTGCTATTGTTTACTGAGAAGAAATTAAGGTAATTTAAATGCAGAATTCCTTACCTGATAAATGACTTGAATCCTAGCTATAAATAAATAAAACAAGTGTTCAGAATCTTAGAGAATGAAAGGTTCCATAAGGACTGACAAATGTTTTAATAACACAGGAATTTTTATGCCATTGGTGATATAATTGGAAATCAAAAAGTATATTAAATATGAACAACATATAGAAATATCATAGTTTATCATTTCAAATTTTTTTTATTTCTGCATATCCAAATGAACATATGAAATTTGAGATTGAAAACATCTCATTCATTATTCAAACCTTATTTAAAACAACTCTGCACACACCAAGAAAGAGGAATTCTCACCTCTTTCTCATATAGTGATAGAGAAATTATGACTGGAATCATATATCATTCAGATTGTTTTCCAGGAACAATGAAACTCAAAGGCAGGAGCCAAAGTAACAAGTATCTCAATTTTAAGAAACACCCTGACAACAAACAGTCATTTGGTATTCTAATTTTCCCTCTTATTCTGAAATAATATTCCTTTTCTGGATACCTGTATTCCAGAATTCCTCAAATTTCAAGTGATCTTCAATCCAGAATTGACAGAAAAGACAAAGACCATTGGGTAGCCTCATATGTTGGGAAAATGGGTGACAATCATAAAAACACTAATGTCAGAATTAGGATTAGTTCACTAACTAGCTGAAAAAGAGGTTAAGACACCATTTATAAAATAATCCTCAACATAAAACATTTTTACAGATTAGACTGAAGCAACAGAAGACAAGAGAGACGAGAGAAAAAAATATATAGGAGAAAATGGCGGCAAAAACAGTTCTGCAAATGAGTATTTCAGAAGGAATGAGATAACTGTTTAGAGCTAATGACCACAACCATTGCCAGCTCAGACTCCTGCTTCCAAGGAAACCATTGTGTTACGTTAAAGGGATGCTCACCAGTATGGCTGGGGAATCTGAGTAAGTTGGTGGGGAGCAAGAGAAACCAAAATCTAACAGGTCTAGGACCACACCACCCCCAAAACTATAATGGTTGACAGAATGGTCTTGAACCAAAACCAATTTAAATGGTTTGTTTTATTTCGACAAGAGAAAACAAATAGTTGGATAGTTTACTAGTACTTTTTATCAAAAATAGTTAAATAATGGAAAAAAGTTAAATACTAAATTACCCAGGAAAATCTCTTATCTAATGTTTATCTAAAGTGGTTTCTATCCTTATTGAGCCCTCTGACCTTCAAAATGGAATGTGTACTTTTTGAATTTTTGAGATCTGCTCTCTTAGCATGGTGCTCTTTGCACCTAAGAAATGCTGGAAGATAGGGTGTCTGGGTGGCTCAGTCGGTTATGCCTCTGACTCGGTTTTGACTCAGGTCATGATCTCATGAGTCATGAGATGGAGCTCTGTGTTGGTCTCCACACTCAGCGGGGAGACAGCTTGAAGATTCTCTCCATCTGCCCCTCCCCCCATCTCTCTCTCTAAAATAAATAAACCTAAAAAAAAAAATGTTGGAGGAGACAGAACAAACAAATAAACATAAATTTATTTAATCAGTGAATTATTCAATTAATAATAGAAGCTCTATTACTGTTTAATTGTTAAATTTATTTCATATCTTATTCATTTGACATTTGCTTGAATTGTTAAAATATTGTAAATTATTTCTCAAGGTGGAATTTTACTATCATCATTTGGGACAACTTCCTCTTTATCCTATAATTTTATGATTAAGGAAAAGGCATTATAGAAAATAAGAGTGATTATATCTTACACCTGAGATCAATATAGATAAGGTTCTCTCTCTCTCTATATATATATGTATATCTATATATATATATATAATCCAGAAAGTCTCCAAATTATTAGTGTATTTTATATTACTTGCAAACCAAGCTTGGAAACTATTTGAGGACATGGTGGGGGGTGCTTATGTTACAGGGATTCACATCTTGCATAGTTGTTATAAACTTTTTAGAGGAAGGTAAACACCAATAAACAAATTTGACAAAAATTATTATTGTCATGTCTTCAATGATAAAGTAACTCTGAGGCAAACAAAAATTATATAAAAATGAAACTAATGTTTACTCCTCACAATACTATGTTTAAACAGCTTTGCCAATAAAATATTGGGTGTATCATACCTATGCTTCTCATTTAAAATATGTTTTAATTTAAAATTTGTAAGTTTTGGCAAAATAAATTGAGTTGTCATTTTTTATTAACTTGTACTTTATCAAAGGATTTCATTTTGTAGCTTTCTATCCATGGGGCTTTTTTAAAGATATTGACTCCTTTTTTTTTTTCCTAACAGAAATCTAGACTTTTGTCTTTAAGTAATAACGAATCCCTAGGAATATTTTTCAGTTCAAGTATGATTCACCAAAAGTCTTTCACTTTTTTATTATATTAATAAACTAAAAAAAAATATTCCACAGGACATGTTACACATCAGATTTGTGAATTTCCAGGTCTGAACTCAGATAATACATACTTTTCTCATTGGTGCCATTCAGCGTTATTCATTTCCTTGCATTTTCTCAAAGCTCAAGCTGCTATGAGAATTGTAACTTTGGTGCAATTTCCATAAACCAATTTACTATGGGTGTTTATCTGTTCCAAGAATGAGCAGGGGCTTCAGACGGAAGTGGGGGGAAGAGAGACCCATACATGGAGGAAGATGGAGTCTGGGGTAACAGGCTAGCAGATTTGTAAGAACAGAATAGTCGGATCTCACCCCTAATGAGCAGAATCAAGCAGCTTTAATTTATATGTGTGTGTGTGTTTTGTTTTTGTTTTTGTTTTTTTTTTTTTTGGCTCCCTGACCACAAAAGGGAATAGAGGACCCTGTTTAGGAGAGGGTTAGATGAGTCCTATGTGGTCAAAGGGAACAATACTGACATGTTAGTTGATCAGAAAGATGTTTTCACACTGTTTCTCATAGATGGTCCCTGGAGACAACTTTCTTTCTCTCTCTCTCTGTCCCTCTCTCTTTTTTTAATTACCAAGCATGACATTCATGGTTATTTCTTCTTTCCACCCAGTTGACTACAAAGAGTCCAGCTCTTCAGCCCCTTGTTGGTCAGGCCTGGGGGAGGAAGTGACAGAAGGCTCGCCTTATTTACCTTAGCGGCTTCCTGGTGTAATCTGGTTAATCATGTGGCTAATGGGAGGACACCACGGGTCCCCACACACTGTGCTCCACAATGAGGACTCATTCATATTTAATACAATAGAGTGTTTAAGTCATTCCACGCTTTGTGGAGAAGATTGGCTTTCTTTGTGTGGTGGCTCCTGAGAGGCCTGTCCCCCCTCCTCCTCTTTCAGACGGGCATATGTTTCAGCTCCTGCTTGCTGCAGCTGGACAAGGAAAGATCTGGCTTCTTTCTTTTTCTTTTCTTTCTTTCTTTCTTTTTTTTTTTTAACCAATGAATTGATTACTGCGGTGTGAAATGTGGGCTGAAATGGTCCCCTCTGCCCCGTGGATGCATATATTAGACTTTTGCTATTCTAATAGTTCACAGCAAGACATCTTAAGAGGAAGCAGGGCTCATGTTCCTCAAGTTTGCCATTGTGCAGACAACAATCTGTTGAGTACAAAAGAAAAATAAATAAATAAAAGCCGGGGAGATGTTGACCTTGTTCTTTGAGTACTACACATGGATGACACTGCTGAAGCAGCGCTCTGGAGTAAAGAATAAAGGCGGGGGCACTTGGGTAGTGGGAAATATTCTTGTTCCGCATGGAATTTTAAAACAACCGAATTGAAACGAGCATCTCATCAAAACATTACCACTTGGCCCATGGATTTGATTTTAAAGAAGAAAAACATGAGGGGTCTCTGTCCTAATGGGATAGATAATGGATGCAAAGATTCTGTCACACCCCACTGGAGAAACTGACATTTTTAGGGAATAATGGAAATTAATGACTTTTGATCTCTGAAACACAGATTTTAATGTTTTTAATTCTTAAATTTTTTTTTCAAATTTGATTCAAATAATAAAACAATTGAGTTACTACAGCTTTTGTCCTCTGTCTTCAATCTATTTCAAACAGGCAGCTTTCATCCAGCCACTTTAGTGACAAGCTGAGTCCAAAAAATAAGGCGTCACTCCTATTTACATAGTAGGATATAGTTTAATCTCTATTTGGATAATAAGAATGGACTTTCAAAAGAAAAACATAAATTTTAACATTTTTACTCCCAAATGTTATGAGATTACTAAAGTCTTAGAATTCTAAAATCTTTCATAAGCTGTTATATATCTTAAGTCCTCCGGCGACAAGATCTTGAATAGAGAATTTTCATAAGAAGGGTCACGAGGAAGAGCATTTCTGTTTAGAGCAACAAACAAACAAAAAATCCTGAGTTGATCAGCCTCCACTTGAAGCTGTGGTGGTTCTGATTCAACCCAATGAAAAAATATTCTGCTCAAATGACCATCTATAAAGTAATAATGATAACTATGTACATGTAAATGAGCCCCACTCTCAGATTAATGAAAAATAGAGAATTATTGGCCAGGAGACTAAATAACCAAAGGAGATGATGACATTTATTTTTAAAACTATATAGAGTTTCCCTGGTCTAGGATCATACCAATATGATACAGCCCAAAGCAAAGGAGTAGATTGGCTGATTGATCCCATTCCTGGTAGCCTCATAGCACACACCTTGCCATGTTCGCAAGGGAAGATGGTAGAAGCCATCCACATAGCTTTATGTGGACCTGGGCAGTGGATGCTTAGTTCCCATTATAAACTTTATTTTTCACTCTCCAGGGTTGGGAAACAAATCGCTTAAAACATTAAAGAGCACACTTCTATTGGTCATTAAAAGGATAACTTCATAAACTAGCCAAGGCTGCAAAAGTAATTTAATAGTTGCTTTGGCTGATTCTATAAACCACATGTGAAATTGCTTGATTTGCTTCTATTTATATAAGGCCCTCTTGTTTTTTATAGTCAGCAAATTATGGACATAGGTTGGGTACAATATAGAACTGTTTTCATT
The DNA here is from genome assembly GCF_964656455.1 of Halichoerus grypus. Classification (NCBI taxonomy): domain Eukaryota; kingdom Metazoa; phylum Chordata; class Mammalia; order Carnivora; family Phocidae; genus Halichoerus; species Halichoerus grypus. The sequence continues at coordinate 127,461,883 of NC_135720.1, forward strand.
ATTGTTGAGTGTTCATAACAAAACTATTCTATGTGACGAAAAAGAAAGCATTGCCTATGATTTTTATGTAATTTATTGGAGAAACCAAATATTTAAAAAAGAAGTGAAAGAAGTTGAAATAAAAGTGTCTTCTAAATGTAACTGATTAAAAAGGAAAAAAAAAAAAAAAAAAGCTCAAGGTAGAGATTAACCCAAAGATTTTTCTGTGAATACTGGGAAAAGGAAAAATAGAGAAAGGGAGTCAACATTATTGAAAGAGAAGTCTTAAATACCTTAGGTTTACTTTATTTATTCAACTATAGGAAACCAAAGTGAACCAAAACCTTAATTAAAGTTTACTCTTGCGAACTTCTATCCACCCCCTACCCCCCCCACCTCCCCAGCTGAGAGGTTTCATCTCCTTACCCTCCACTTCATTAGAGCCTTAACAATCCATTATCTCTTCCCTAATCCTCCACTGCGTCAAGGAGTGGGGTTATTAGAGTACTTGAAGGGTTGCTGTCATTGTGATAGAGGTGTGAATTGATCACTAAGATGACAACTGGTGACAAGTGTGGTTTATTGGACTGCTACTTTGCCTCTTAATTACAACTGATTAGCCTGCCTGTGAGAGGTGGAAAACAGAAGAATTAGCAGCTTTTGTTCTTGTCACCTACTACATTTATGTTATTGTTTTGATTTCCTTTTCAATGTGACTTTTTTTTTTTACTTTACTAGGAGATCTAGACATTTCCCAAAGACCATAGTAAGAATTCTTATTTTCTAAGCTGAAATTCTTTACTGAAATGTATTTCAAGAAAATCTACTTTTAGATTTTCCAGTATGAAATTTTTCATTGAAACTTATTTCAAGAATATCTAATTTTAAGTGTGAAATTATTTCATGTGCCCCCAGTCGAGGCATTAATTTGGATTCACTTGCATATTTATTTTTCTCCATCTTAGTTCGAAGGAGACAAGTAAAGTTTTGGGAAAAGCAATCATATTTTCTGTACTTTGGTTGTTTTCTGTTAAAGGAGAAAGCAAATTGTAACCTCCATATTCCTTCATTTGCTTAGAAATATTTTAAGCACTAATAGCTTATTATGAAATAATTATAATTTATTCTTTTACTTATACCTAAGGTTAGCATGGGATACACAAGTCACTTAAGGTAACTGCTGAATCTACAATTGGAACCATGAGGATTTTAAAATATTGAATGTTTTTGTTTCCAAAACATTTTTATCTTTTTTGTTTGCCTCTTTTTTTCTCACTGATCTGAGTTTTAAAGTTTTCCTTGAAGTATAGTTTTGTCCATTCTTATATTGATTAGATCCTAAAAGAACCCACACATTCAGCATTCAACATAGTGAAACTAGATATCATGATGGCCGATTGTAATAGTTAAGTGGAACATTCCTAAACCCTGGTTTAGTAGTTAAAGATTGCTTTTTTACTGATAACTCAAAGTCTTGATTTTCACTTACAGTGACTACTAAAGATTCTAATTTTAAAAATTTACATATTTTAAATATGTAGTTAAAGTACAGTAATCAAATCAGTAGGAACCAAATATTGTAGATGATTGCTTTTATTTAGAATCTAGCCACAGCAGGTAAGAAATGTGTACATTTCCCTTCCCTTTGCATTCACTTAAACCTGTTTTGAGCAGGTTGAGATGAAATGAAGGAAATGAAAAAGAAGGACCATGGCCTAATAGAAAACGGAGACAGCTGGCCTCATGGCCAACTTCAAGGGGGAAAATTAGCCTGGTTATCCTCAGCACACCCAATTGACCCTTGAAATAGCAACCTCTCTTTTGATTATATAATATTCCGCACAAACCAAAATGAGCAGTGAGAGCTAACATATCTCAAGAACTGAAATTTTCAAAATCACGACTTTTTTGTTAACTGTAATTATTTTTCACAACAAATTGTATGAAATCATAAGGTATTAAAGCTGGATGATGCATTAGAAATCAATCCAATCCCTCAGAACTATAGAAGCCTTAAAATATTAATTATATGTGTATATATATATATTATCTTACAGTGAACCAGTATTAGGCTCATATAAGTGATTTTGATTTTGATCTTTGGACAATATTATTATTTTATTTGTTATCTTGACACCTAAAAATTTTTGAAACATAGGAAAATCAGCTGCTTACAGTTTATAATCAGTAAATCATTAAATTATAAAACTCATTCACAATTCAGTAGACTTTATAAATTAGTTATTTTTAAATGTTAGGCTAACTATAGTTCCAGTGAATATAATTTAGCTAATAATTATTGAGACAATATAGAAGTACAGTTAAAGTGGATTCTGGTGTCAGATTATTTTATTTAATTCTGACTCAACCACTTACTAACTTATGTGGTAGTTTTCTGACCTATAAAATAGAAACACTAGTGGAAATTTACTCATATCGCTGGTGTGAAGGTTAAAAGAAATAATATGTGGAAGGCATTTAGACGAGTGCCTAAAAAATCTTCAGCTAATATCATACTTGATGATGAACAAATGAAGGCTTTCCTTCTAAGATTAGGATCAGGACAGGGATGTTCTCTCTCACCACTTCTTTTCAACATGGTACTGGAAGTTTTAATCAGGGAAATTAGTGAAAAGAAAGAAATAAAAGGCATTTATATTGGAAAAGAATATGTGAAACTTTATTTACACAACACATGACCTCCTATATAAAAAATCCTAAGGAATCTATTTAAAAAATGCTAGAACTAAGAAATGATTACATCAAGGCTGTAGGAAACAAGTTCCACATCCAAATTTCAAATTCATTTTTATATACTAGCAGTAGATAATCCAAAAATAAAATTGAAAAACAATTCCCTTCATAATAACATCAAAAAAAAAAAAAAAAAAAAAAAACCTCAGAATTCAACTTAACAGAAGAAGTACAAGACTTGAGGCTTAAAAACTACAAAACATTGTTGAGAGAAATTTAAGAAAAACCTAAATAAATATGGAGAGACATCCTGTTTTCATGGATTGGAAGTCATAATATTGTTAACATGGCAATAGTCTCAAAATTGCTCTATAGATTCAGTGCAACCCCTGTCACCCAATAGCTGACTATTTTGCATAAATTGAAATGTTCATTCTGAAATTCATATAGAAATGCAAAGGACCCAGAGTAGCCAGAACAATTTTGGAAAAGAATAACAGTGTTGGAGAACTTAACACTTTACAATTTCAAAACTCACTAAATGCTACAGTAATATGTTGTATTGGTAAAGGAGAGAAATCTATATCAAAAGAATAGAATTCAGAATCTAGAAATAAACTCTTATATTTATGGTCAATTGATCTCAACAAGGTGCCAAGACCATTCAATGGGAGGATTGTGTTTTCAACAAATAGTGCTGGGACAACTAAATATTCATTTGCAAAGCAATAAACTGTAATTTAAGTCAAAATGCATCATAGATCAAAGCTAAAACCATAAAACTTCTAAAAAGAAAACAGAAAATTTTCATGGTCTTGTGTTAGGCAAAATATTAATAGCTATGACACCAAAACACACACAAAATTGATGAATTGAACTTGATTAAAATTCAAATTATTTGTGCAACAAAGGTTAACATTTTAAAAATAAATAAGACACAGTCTACAGATTGCGAGAAAATATTTGTAAAACATTTATATATTAAAGGGCCTGCATCCAGAATATACAAAGAACTCCTACAACTAACAAGAAGACATAAAATCCAATTTTAAAAATGGAAAAATGATTTGAACAGACATATTTAAAGAAGATATAGAAATGACCAAAATGCACACAGAAATAGCCAAGAAGCACGTGCAAATGCTAAATATCATTAGTTACTGGGGAAATGCAAATCAAAACCACAATGAGCTACCAATTCACCCTTACTGGGATGGGCATGATCACAAAGACAGACAGTGACAAGTAGCTAGTGGGAATGTAAGATGGTGCAGCCACTTTACAAAACAGTTCCAGTTTCTCAAAATGTTAAATATAGCATTAACACATGACTGTGCAATTCTACACTGAGCTATTTAGTTAAGAAGAATTAAAAATATATCCACACAAAGACCTGTATATGAATGTTTTTGGCAGCGTTATTTATAAAATCTAAAAAGTGGAAACAATTCAAATATCCATCAGCTGCTGAGTGAGTAAATAAATGGGTTGTATCCATACAACGGAATACCATTTGAAAGAAAGAAGTACTAAGACATGTTACAGCACTGGATTAACCTTAACAACAAAACAAAACAAACAGACAAAATAACATCTTATCTCTGGTTCTTTAAAGCTGATATTTAGCTTCTGGACTGGGATGAGTTCACAAAAGTACTTGCCATTTTGTGGTATCTGAGTGAAAAGTCAGCCTTCCTCACATACTGTTCCTCTGCGTTCTGTGTACTGGATGTCTTTGGAGCAAAAACATTTTTAAAAGGTTGTCTTCATATAATTTTCAGATGATTCTCTTACCCAAAAAAAGAAAAACTGACTCTTTGATTGTTTCTGTTATCCAAATTCCACTTCATTCCACTTTGTTGAGTATCGTCATTTTTCCTTTGCACCTTTGTCTCTTTGTGATTTATGGAATGGGAAGAGGGAGGTGAACTGAGAATCAAGAGACTTGGGTCTCCTTGTCACAGCTCAGAAAATAACTTGACTATAACACAGTCTTTGTGGATCTTAATTATTATATCATTAAAATGAAAAATCAGATTAATTAATGATTCCCAAAATTGGCAGTACATCAGATTTTCCATGAAAGCTTTAAGAACACAGGTAGATAGACAGATGATAGATAGATGATAGATAGATAGATAGATAGATAGATAGATAGATAGATAGATAGATGATAGATAGGGGCACCTGGGTGGCTCAGTCATTAAGTGTCTGCCTTCAGCTCAGGTCAGTGTCCCAGGGTCCTGGGATCGAGCCTCTCATCAGGCTCCTGGCTCCATGGAAAGCCTGCTTCTCCCTCTTCCACTCCCCCTGCTTGTGTTCCCTCTCTCACTGTGTCTCTCTCTGTCAAATAAACAAATAAAATCTTCAAAAAAAAGAAGACAGATATATAGATGATAGATGACAGATGAAACATGATGATGATTGATAATCAATAAACAGACCTAAATAGATGATTGATGATTTATCTTTATTTATATTTATTTATCTATCCATCTATCCCTATCTCTATCTACAGATAATATGCAGATGATAAATATAGATACACAGACATAGACATTAGACATATTAGATATCTCTTACCATTACCCAGGCACACTAAATAGAAACTCTGGCAATTGGGTCCAAGGATCTGTATTTAAAAGAGCATCCCAGTTGCTTCTTATGCTTAGCAATGTCAGAGAAGGTGGACTTGGTGATTTCTTAGATCCCTTCAGTTCTTACTTTTTTTTTCTTTTTGCTCTATTGGTTTTATCTAACAACTGTTTTTAGATTGGACTTGTAAAGGACTCAGCCCCTCATTGACTTCTTTTAATTTTGTCAACCTGTTCCCTCCAGATTCCTATCATCAGTATGGGATATAAAACAAATCACTAGGTGAACCTCGCATTCCAAAATCTAGTCCTTCCTCTTTTGCTGATGTAGGGGTCCTTGCCTAAGCTTTTCTCCCTATTTAAATTACGATAATGACCCTTCAGGATGTCCTCCTGCTTGCACAATTAACAGACTGCAGCTGTACAAAATGCTGACATGGGGATTCTACTGTAGTATCGTATAAAATACACACATAACTCCACTTCTGCTTTATTAAACTGCTTGCCAATCAGATTACAAATTTTGCTTCAAGGCCTTTCAGTCTGCCAAGCTCTTTTGAATCTATTTCCTCTGATGTGTCGGCACCTATCACAGCTTAGGTGGCCAGACAGCCAGTGGATGCTGATTTTTATGCCAAAGACTTGTAGACCAAGTCTATACTTGGGATTGTATATGTTCACCAACAGGGGGATGCATAACAGTGAAAATTCCAAGGTAATCCCAAAGCCTCCTGTTAATCAAGAATTGCAAACTACCTGCCTACCAAACCAGCATGGCTCATTTGCATATTATTCCTTATAATCACTTTATTAACTCCTGTCTACCCTCTGGTGTGGTGGAGGTGCTAATGAGCAGTGAAATGAGTTGGGCATAGGAAGTACAAGGCATCGAGAAACATGATAATTAGTCCCTAAATAATGGAAATTGGGAAGGGGGTTACATTGCCATACTCTTTTCTTGTTGCCCCTGCTTCACTTCTAATTGAAGACAGCAAAGATCCTCAGTTGCATTCGACAAACATTCATTCAACACCAACAGTTGGCCAGAACTGTGTTCAGTGCTGACCAGTTACACAGGGAAGTAAAATATATTGTACATTCTATACCCTAAGGGGTAGTCAATGCAGTAAGGAGAGTAAGACCCATAAACTAATGATTATAATCTGAGATATAATACAGACATTTCTCAGTTCCACTGCCTCTTTTTTTGGAAGGGAGGTGGCTAGGATTTTACAAAGCAAGTTATATAAGCACATCTCGCTACAAGTGTTTGAAATCTAAGAGTGTCAATACACTCTCAGTGGCATAGCCAAAATAGAATGGTTTCATTAGCAACTTTTGTTCACAGTACAGTCTTGTCAGCTGTATTAATAGATAGGTAGATAGATGATGAATAGATAGATGATAGATAGATAGATGGTAGATAGATAGATGATAGATAGATAGATAGATAGATAGATAGATAGATAGATAGATAGATATAGATAGATAGATAGATAGATAGATAGATAGATAGATAGATAGAAGATAGATGGTAGATAGATAGATGATAGATGATAGAGAGAGAGATAATAGATATAGATAGAAGATAGACAGATGATAGATGATAAATAGATAGATATAGATAGATAGAAGATAGATAGATGATAGATGATAGATAGATAGATGATAGATGATAGATAGATAGATGATAGATATAGATAGAAGATAGATAGATGATAGATGATAGATAGATAGATATAGATAGATGATAGATAGGTAGATGATAGATGATAGATAAATAGATGATAGATGATAGATGAATGATAAATAGAGACATATAGATAGATGATTGATAGATGGATAAATTATAATAGACACCACTATATGCAGATGATAGATATAGACACATAGATACAGCCATTGACAGATAGATACCTCTTACCATTGCCATAAAACCGGTACCTGTTTTAAAAGAGCTTCCCAGTTACTTTTTATGCTTTATTAAGCCTGAGAAGTCCTGGACTTGATGATGTCTTAGATTCCTTCAGTTCTTAAATTCTGTCGTACAGCCAGCATAATAATTATGCATTCAGAAAGTCAGAGAGATTTCAGTGCCTGAAAGATGATCAGTAGTTTTCCTTTGGGTTTGTTGACATCTATAGAACCAGAATTGCCAAACCCCGGTGTATGCCTCTAAGTTTTAAGAAAGCTGTAAAAAATGTGTTTCCACTGCAATGAATGTGCATTCTGTTATCACTGTGAACATGATAGATATGGCAGAGACAAACTGTAAAGGTGATAGCTCAACGTCAAAGGTAATAATAGAAAAACAAAAGAGATGATGAGTTTTCATGCAGAAAGTTTACCCCTTGAATATATTAAAAAGTGAAGAGAGTCCAGCCAGTGCTTCCAGTGAAACAGTAAGCAAGTAAGGTTTTTTAAAAAAAAAAAAAAAAAAAAAAAAAAACATGGATTCTTTTAAAGCTACCGTTAAGACATTTTTATAGGACAGTAGTAATTGACATTATTATTAACTCATATAACGATGTTTTAAATTAATTCCCTCAAATGTATCACCAAAAGTCCTAATATTCAAAAGTGTGCCACAACATCAAGAAACAACACAGAAGAGAGAACTCCTGGTAGAGGACATATAAGGAAGACATACACATGAACAACTATGTTAAAACCATTTTTAAAATAAAATAAATATGATAATAAATGTTCCCATCCTAAAAATTGCCTATGAGGATGCTTGGTTGAGCTAGATCTTAACTCAAAAAAAAAAAAAAAAAAAAACCCCACATCAATTACTATGTGTGTCTTTCTTGGTGCCCTGGATTTACAAGGGTGTCTTTCCACTGATAAAGAGCTTGTGCTACTCACAGCATTAGAAAAATCAGAACTTTAGACAGAACTCAGACACCGGGAGTCTTGATACAGCTTCAGAAAGACTTGTGGCATCCATTACCAAGTTTTTGTCAATATTCAATACTACTTGCTTTTAATTGTGGGAACTCTACTGGGTTTATTACTTTTGTGATTCAAAGGTATTTACCAGTGCCTATTTCTCACACCAGGAGTAATGTATCAAAATTTGCATCTGTAATATTGTGATATGGTTCCTGGCACAGAGCTCCTAAAACTCTTGTAATTTCCTGAGTGACAGGAGCATAGTCCCCAGTTCCTTACACAAGAATTTATAAGACCCTTGCAATCTCTGGAGTGACAACAGTGTCTTTTTGTATGCTAATGAGATGACTGGTGGTCAGGCCCCCTAGATAGCTTCAGGATGGGGACTGCTCATCAGATTTGCAAACTGGAACTTTCAGCCTCTCGCCTGACCTCTGGGGAGTTGAGAGGGGCTGGAGACTGTATTAATCACCAATGGCCAATGTTATTTTATGAATCCAGCCTGCATAATGAAACCTCCTTAAAAACCCCTACACACACTATGGGGTTCAGGTAGCTTCTAGGTCGGTGAACACACTGAGTTGTTTGGAGAGTATGTACCCAGAGAGAACAAAGAGGCCCTGAACCCATTCCTACCCCCATACCTTGCCTTATGCATCCCTTCCATTTAGCTTTTCCTGAATTGTATCCTTATAACAAACTGGTAAATGTACATAAACTTTTCCTGAGCCCTCTGAGCCGTTCTAGCAAACTGTCAAATCCAAGGAGATGGTCATGGGAACCTCTGATTTATAACTGGTTGGTCAGAAACATGAGAGGCTTGGAACTTGCCTTTGGTGTTAGAAGTGGGGACAAGCTTGTGGTCTGAGTTCTTATTCTGTGGGGTCTGCATTAATTCTGGGTAGTTTGTATCATAATTGAGCTTAATTGTGGGACACCCAGATGGTATCTGGAGAGTTGAAGAATTGATTGGCATGAGAAAAAACTCATACATTTGGTGTCAGAAGTATTCTGTGAGTAGAAAGAAATAGTACCATCCTCTTTAGAATTGCTTTGAGAACACACTTCTCCATTCTTATCAGATACCACTTACTTGTATAGCTATTTCCCCTGGTGAGCATAACCTGTATCACAAATTAAGACAAAACCATGAGTATGTATTTATTTCTCCAAGTTGTATAAATAAACAAAATGTTTTCTCTTGGGCAGCCTTGGAGAAGTCACCATTGATGACTTCATTACTATTTTAGACATATGTGTTGAGTGTCTGATTTATGTGAGGCAATATCTCCCATGATTGGGATGCCATGATGGACAAGACAAACAATGCCTTTGGTCTCAAAAGCTTAGAATTTAATGAGTAGAGCCATCCATCTTGTGCCAAACAATCTCCATTATCAAAGTCTTGGGATTTGGATGTCCATGAATTCCTATTGGGCTCTGGATAATCCATTAATTCTCCTTAGTACACTCTCCTTAGTAAAGCGTGCCCATCCTCTCCCCTGCCCCCACCCCCACCCAAATCTGCTTTGTTGCCAAGTATTTTCCTAGCAGCTTCATTGCAAAGTATTTTTCAGTTCTCTACCTGTAGTACACACCAATTCATTGGCACCCATGGAGCTGGAATCTACATTGTATATCAACAAGGAAATAAAGAAAGGAACTGAAGAGGAGATGCTCCTTTCCATGTCAGATGTCTATTATATACACCCAACTGACCCACTAAAAACAGAATTGCCCTTTGGATGAATACACAAAATATCCAGAGAAAGCAGATTTCAGTTTGTTTGTTTGTTTGTTTATAATGCTTTGAAACAGTTTCTTTAATGTCTTCCCAGAGATTCATGAAAATGAAGATGCGATCATTATCCTCTATGTAATTTCTTCATATAGTATAACTGAAGATTAATGTTTATGATTTTCAAACTTAAGAATTCCTTTTTAATTGGCTTTTCTATGCAGTCACGATCACAGAACTTTTTTCCCGCTATAGATATATATGCCAAGGAAAATTTTCTTAGGATAGATAATAAAAAGAAATTATCTTTGGAAGAATCCTTCACAGAGGAAGAGCATCCCCATCCCAGGGGACTATATTCCAATGGTATTTATCCATTGAGTTCCTGACCTTTAGTCATGACCCTTGCTTCTCTGCATCCACCTAATACATCTTTTAAGCTGGGCAGGGGAGACCCGCTCTGCATGTTCTACTCAGGACTGAATGATTTAGTGCATAGGCTGAGGATTACCACATAGGTCTCCATGTATCCAAAGGGATAATTTGTTTTCAGAACACTGTAAAATACTTTCAGTGTTAACTTGAATTGGAAAACAAAGAACAAATAAAAGTTATTTGGATATTTGGTATGTGACTCATATCTTCTTTTATTTACTTTGTTGTCTGTTTTTTGTTTGTTCTGTTTTGTTTTTTTTTTAAGTCAAATCTCTTATATGTTTATTTTCTGGTTCTTGAGGGTTAGAAGTGGAGAGCTTTGCTTCACTGTGCATCTCCATGTAGAGACTAGAGTGTGACACACTTTTGTAGTCTTCAATGAACCCCACAGGGACATTTAAATTGTGAAAAGCAAACCCAGGTCACTTTACCTTGACAACTGTAAATGGCTTTAGGTTGAAGAACAAAGGACATAGTTCTATATTGAGAAAACAGGGAATAGGAAAATAAATAAGAAAGACAGGAGAAAAGTCCCTGAAAAAAATATCTTTCAGTTCTAGAAGGAAATACTCTTCATTTACTTTAGTTCCTCTTCTAGTATGACAAGAGTACCCTCTAACCCTACTCTTGCGTGGTCATACGTACACAAGACATTGAACATATCTTACTCCCTGATGGAGGCATTTCTCAGCATCATGCAAATTGAATGTTGCATATTCCCAGAAACCAGGATTTCTCTTTTAAAGGATAGCAGTTTTGATGCGTAAAGCTCAGAAAGTTCTGGTGAGATTGATGGTTCAGCTCAGAACTCTGACATTTGGATTAAAGCCTTGCAGAAATGAATCTTGTATTTGACATTTAAAAGGGAGGCTTTTCTACAGCTTGTAGTTTCCTAAATCATACCAAAAGGAACTGCCATGACAGAATGGGCTGAGATATCATTTTCCATTCGTTTCTGTATTTTCCCACACGATGACCAATGAAATGAGACTAGGAATCATTACATACTTGGTGTCACAGCAACATACAAACTAGTGAATCAGTTCACGAATACTAACGATTGTTCCCCTTTTTATAGATAGAATAGCAAAATTTGATTTGCCAACCACATCCGCTGGGATCTTAAAGAAAGCATAACATTTGAAATTGAAATGGCTTTCTTCCTTCTTGCTGAAGATGCGTACTTCTTTGAGAAGTATTTTGAGAAATAGGGCAAGAAGTAGATTGACATGAACTGCTACAATTTGAGTGTTGAAAAAGAGAATTTCAATGAGTCTAACAAAATGTCTTATGTAAATAAAACATTTAGAGTCTTTACTCTGAAATGAAGCAATATATCAGCTTGGTAGTTATATTTATACATCCCCAAAAGTTCAAAATCAATTAATATTTAACTCCAACATGTTTGTTAAATCTAGTAAGATGATTCTCTCTCAACATTTTAGAATGGGAAATTTTGAAATCATTTTCTATAAAAGTTACAGGCTCTTGAAAGGACAAAATACACTTTTCCAATGCCATGGGTTTGAGTTTTCAATAATGATGAATAGATTAGAGAACACCTTTAAAATACAATCATGTATCTCTGTCTAGATTATTCAAGAAGATTCTTGCTGTACTTATAAATGCTTCCATTTCTATCTCTTCTTTCCTGAAGTCATGGCTACAATTAAGTCATTAGTAAAATTGTCATTGTGATATTCTTTGCCAAAGACTACTAAAATACAATGATATAGAACATGTGCATTTATATCACCTAAAGAATCTAAAATAAATCATCACATCTTCTGAACCTACAGATATTTATTTAAAAATCGTATTTGAAATTGGAACTGTACCTGAAAAAGTTGATTGTATGTTTAACATGGTTTTAAGGCAATTAGATTAAAATAAATGGGTAAAAATATAATCACCTCATGGCTTTCTCTTGGGCTCACCTGTATTTTATGAATTGAACCCTCTGCCACCTCCTTGAGTCTATGCAGTAGCTCCTCATCCACACCATTTTCCCTGTGTCCTCATGTCATACTCAACTTATTCTTTCATTTCATGAATAGGAAGGAGACCTACTCTCCTAAAGCACTTTTGATTTTTAAGAAATAAAACTCCTTTTTCTCCTAGATAAATGTCATTGGGTTGTGCTTTTATGTTAGGGTAGTAACTGCTCTGCACATAAACTTTGATTGCACTTCCCACACATCCCATTTTAGTTATTCATACCTGTACACACTGTCACCTCCTTAAATATGTAGCTCTCTTCCATAGAAAAGAGCATACCTTTACCAGAATATTTATTACACAGTCAGTATGTCCTAGTCATTATGTTAGGTGCTGAGTATTCAGAGGATGCAAATGACACAATCCCTTGTCCACAAAGCTCACAACTAAACCATCCCGGGAAAGAGACACAAGTACCAGAGAGAAGGAGAGGCAAGCAGAGTATACATAGGGGCACATAGCGAGCCCGGACGACCCTGCTTGGAGATTAGTGAAAGATCCCTGGAACAGGTCAGATATGAGCTGATTCTGAAGGATGAGTAGGAAGTGAAGTATTTGAGGATGGTGGTTAAGGGAAGGGATGCCACAAAAAGGAAGAGAGAGAATGAAATATCAGGACTGTGGTACTATCTAGCACATCCTGGGAGCTAAGAGTGCACCTGTATCCTTGTGAGGAGAACAAGAATGAGAATGACAGGAATTGATGCTGAATAAAAGACCTTGCATGCCAAGTTAAGGATTTAGAGATTTTTTTTTTTAATGTGGAGGAAAGACATGAAAAGAGCAGTTATTTAAAAGTCCTAAGTACCAAAATGAAAATGAAAATCATCTCAGACCAAAGATCCTGTCAGTGTGAAGAACTGGAGGCAGAATGGAACTGAACTGAGGAAGAACATTTGGGAGATTGCTGTGCAATCCAGTGGCCATGGGGATAGTGAAGGAGAACAGAATAATCCAGTGGCCACAGGGGTGGTAAATAAGGACAGATCTGAGAGATATTAGAAAGATTGAATCCACATAAATTTATCATAGATTTAATTTGTAACTTCACAGAGAATAAATCAAGATTTATGCCTACCAGTAGTCTTCCTTGGACATCTTAATGAATGTGTATGCCACTGAATAATATAGGTGAAAAGAATTTGATGGCAGAGCATAGAGTGGGGGTGATCAGTTTAACTGCTCCATGTAGAATTTGAGCTAAAACCTTCACATGGAGACATTCAGTGCATTGAATTTATGGGTTTGGGCTCAGAAGAAAGACTTAGAGGCTTAAAATGAGAAGTTACTATGGGGTGCCTGGGTGGCTCAGTCAGTTAAGCATCTGACTCTTGATTTCCACTCAGGTCACGATCTCAGGGTCGTGAGATTGAGCCCCGCATGTGACTCCACAGGGAGTCTGCTTGGGATTCTCTCTCCCTCTCCCTACGCCCCTCCCCTCCCCTCTCTCTGGAATAAATAAATCTTTAAAAAAATGAATGAGAAGCACTATTTTAAGCTGTAGAAAAGATAAGATTTCCAAGGAATAATGTGTAGCTAAATGGTGAGGAGACTGATCTCAGAAATCCGTGAAATATATATTGTGAAGGTGATGGTGAAAGCTGCTATATGACTGGCTAGAAATAAGAGAGCAACCAGGAGAAACTGAGTCAGACAGACAAAGAAAGAAAGAAAGAAAGAAAGAAAGAAAGAAAGAAAGAAAGAAAGAAAGAAAGAAAGAAAGAAAGAAAGAAAGAAAGACAGGGAGAAAAAAGAGAGGGAGAGACAAGCATGTGCCAATACTCTGTTTCTTGCAAGCCCTGGAAATCAGCTATGTCTATTAAAAATACATAAAATAAGTTGTATATGTCATGAGAATATACAATTAAACATAGAAGTTAAAGTAATTAAATAAATAAATAAATACATCACATGGAAGGCAAACAAAATTTACTTTATAGGAGAAACAGAGTACCTTCCATACCATTGATTTCCCATCATACGCAGACCATACATTCTACTGAACTTTAGTTCTGTGGCCTGGTAAAACCTCTTTGCTTTTTTTTCACCATTGGGAGCTCTCAGATGCAAACCTCTGTTTCAGTTCTCCCCAGTACAAGAAATGCAGTGATTTAATCTTGCTCCTATCTTTGGAAGAAAATCTATCGGTGTTTGCTAAAACTTTGAGAAAGAAAGTACCAAAGGAGCATTAGCTTTTCTCTATTTACATCCTTCTTATCTCAAGTTATCCTTTTCCCCTTGTTCTTTGCCCTTGTCTTTTAATTATTCAAGAGGCATTGTTTTCCAAGGAAAAAAGAGATCCAAAAATACTAGGCATGAGTATTTTCCCTGAAGCCTTCATTATACCATTCAGGAGAAAAAGTAGAGGGGCCATCCATTAAAGTGTTGTTCTCCAGAGAACTTTAGTGAGGATTTCGCCCTTCTTGACTAGCATTCTCAGTGGCCATTCACAATTACCACTTTAATGGAATCCATCAATGCATACATAAAACCCTCCTCTTATGAAAATCATTGGTCACAAATTAATGTCACCATCAATAACTTGTATAAAATTGAAACACGAAGAAAACCCCAAAGGATCAGGTTATTTTTCTAAAACAGGATAAAGAGTGGAATGAAACTGACCAATGATGAGAGACTATGGCATACTGAAATACACTGTAGAGATAGGAACTGTCATTTGTCTTAGGAATTCCACGGGGCTACATAATTTTGTATGTAATGGACATCTTTCCTTTTAAAAGTTGTTTTTTTTAAATAATGAAGCAAAAATATGTAACTGTTAGCACTTTAACAATCATTTTTCCATAGCACACAGGTAGATATTTTATTGACCCAGGGAAGTAACAAGTGGCTTATTCACATGTTTCAAGTGTCCTGGGATCATTAACTTTCATCTTGCCAACCATCAAAAATGAGTACTTGGCTAAATGATTAAAGATATAATTTAATTCAGCCCTGTAATTAGTGGAGCCAGTCTTGCAATTAGTGGAATACCTCTTTAAATATTGTAGGACCTGATGACTATATTGATAATGATGGGTTGAGCTCATAAAATGAGGAGCAAATCAATATTTTAACACAGATCTTCTCTGATCTGCATGATATCCACTCTCTGCTCAGTTTTCTGTTTATCTCCTCCTCATAAAGTACTAAATTTAGCAACTGTGTACGCCTACTGTGCTCAACATTTCAGAGGAACCCCTGACAGCGAGGATGTATGTCAGAAAGCTGTGAGACATTTGCACGCAGGCCACCACTCAAAGAGAAAGGGGAAGAAAGTGGGATGTCTCCCCTCTAAAAATATTCTGTGAAATAAGATGGGAAAGTCTTGGCTTGTGTTTAGACAGAAAAGTAACCTCAGCCTCTATGGTATCTGACAAGAGAATGCTGTTACTGCATGTTCTCCTGGGTCCACAACTGAAGGCAGAACTATCAGAAGCACACATAAAAAATAAAGTAGCTATAAACACCCTCTTAGAAATATCTGCTCTTGCTTTATCTTTACTTCATCATGATCCTCCAAATGTGAGATTAAACTTTGGGAATTTCTGTATGCATTAAAGGGAATGTAACCATAAAACCTAGCCCAGTTTATTATAAATCCTATTTTTAAAACCTTAATAAAATCCATTAACATGTTCTAGGATTCCTTGAGCCAGCATCTTGCCCAATTTTCTTTTCTTTTCTTTTTTTTTTTTAAGATTTTCTTTATTTATTTTAGAGAGAGAGAGAGCAAGTGGCAGGGAAAAACAGAAGGAGAGGGACAAGCAGACTGCGCTGAGCATGGAGCCCGATGCAGGGCTCAATCCCATGATACCTGAGATCATGACTTGAGTGGAAATCAAGAGTCGGAGGCTTAACCGACTGAGCCACCCATGTGCCCCCGCTTTTAAAGATTTTGTTCATTTATCAATTTTCCTTTAACACTTTGTTTCATTGTTCACTAACTGGAGTTCTTATCACACGAGCCCCATTATTAATCAACCTTGTTTAAAGTCTATCCATTCCTCTCAATCACTAAGCTTATCTTACACTTATTTGAACATTCAAACACCAACAATTAGAAAATAATTAATCAATTAATTAAGCAAACAGTTCTATTGTATTTCTGATTTCCAAATTTCAGATAAGATTCTATTAATTTTTGAAATAAAGGAAATAGAAGCTTATCCATTCCTTGGAAATTTTCGATTGCTTGGACTATTATGGAAATCTTTCAGGTACTATTCAAAAAAAAGTGTTATTTAATGCATACACAATAATAAAACTTTAGAAAATCATCCCCTGCCCTGACACAGCTATTTTAATTTGTCCATATTGCCTTCTTGTTCTCATTCACTTTATTTGTAACCACAAATATCCATGCTGATTTTTAACCTAAAAGTTTATCCTAATTTTTCTGTTTCTGTATACACTTCTAGACTACTTATTACTGAAAGGTGGGTTCTCTGAAAGCAAACACTGAGAGTTTAAAGCATAAGATATTCATTAGGGGTTAACATCCATACGTTTAAGGGGAAGGAAGCAGTATTGCATATGGCAAATACTAAACAGTGAAGGACCCATGACATGTCTTCTAACTAGACAGGAAGCTCTGAAGTGAGTATGAAATTGGACGAAAATGGCTCAGCTTTTCTACTCCATTGTGCTTAGTCATAGGATTTGGGCTGCCTTGGGTATAGCATGACCTTAGGGGAAGGCAGCTCTTTGAAACTGAGGCAGACTATTAAGGAGGGGTCAACTGCAGGCTGCCTGCTGACTCCACTCCCTAACGATGGGCAATACATCCGTATGTCTACCACACTCGTCATCTTTTCACTGCTAACGACAGAAACCAAAGTCAAACTGGCTAAAATTCCATTGTATCAGGCCAAGTGTGGCTAGATGCAAGTGCTCAATCAACACTGGTAAGAATCTGTTTTTCCTTTTCTTTCCTTCTTGCATAGGATCTTCCCTGATACTGAGGAACATGACTGCTCTCAGCTAACACAGATTTCCAGCAAATTTCCTGGGATTGATACTGATGAGCTAAACGTTCACCCTATGACTTGAGGCACATGAAAGTGGCAAAGACTGATTCAACATTGAAAAACTGAGATGCGGTTACCCTAAGGAAACAAAAGGGATTACTGAGCAGAGGAAAGTCATAGAGTCTTATTTCCTCGACAGTTATTGGTCTAAAGGGTGATCAATCAACAGAGCCATGCTAGGTCAATCAGCTTTTTCTACCTATAATTAGAAGCTAAGAGGGGATATCCAGACTGAAGATTGTTGGATAGTAATGTGGCCTTTCAAAGAGAATTGTATTTCTGCAATCGCTTCTAAATCAATATTACCATGTAGCACCACTCTGTGAAAATCTTGGTCAAGTTCCTCACTTGAAAAACAGGGTATTAATGGTACCTAGAAACAGAGACCCTTTTATAATTGAAAGAATTAGTCTATGCAAATCACTTGGCACAAATCCCAACATTTTGTAAGTGACAGTAATATAATTTGTTATTTTTGTCATTATTAGTAGTAGTGGTAGTAGTAATAGTACTAGTAGTGTTGTAGAACATCTATTAATCAAACATCTACCATGGCCCAAACAGCATGCTGCATACTGTGGAGGATACCATCATAAATCAAACATAAATTCTATACTTAAGGAGGTTCTAGTCTGCTGTAAGAAATAATGTGTATTAATTATATGCAACAATAGTGTGAAAGCTAGGCTCCAACTCTCAGAAAACACTGGGATTTAAGAGGAAAGACAGTGTTCTAGGGCTCTAGACAAACTGGCTGGGATTCCTAACAAAACTCATGTCTGTAAAGAAGAAGTGTCCCAACAGTAAGCAAGAACGGGGCGAATCTATAGGTCAGATGGGCCAGGGATCATTGCACATATGCCATATGTTTAAAGAAATTATAAGAGGGAAGATATTAAAAATATATTTCATAATCAGTATGACATGCTTATCAACCAATCAGAATAAATACTTACCATAGCTGGGGAAACAGATCTTGGAGGATCTTGCTATGCCACGAGTTAACTGCCTACTTTCTGGATCCTAGCAAAGTCTTAGGGCTTTGGTTCCCAAACATGGCTGTATATTGGAATAGACTCCTTTTTTCTTAATGGTGCTAGATACTGGATTCCATTCTTAGAAATTCTGACTTAGGGACGCCTGGGTGGCTCAGTCGGTTAAGCATCTGCCTTTGACTCAGGTCATGATCCCGTATCCTGAGATCGAGACCCCGAGGGGGGCTCTCTAGTCAGCGGGGAGCCTGCTTCTCCCTCTCCTTCTGCTCCTCCCTCTGCTTGTGCTCTCTCTCTCTCCCTCTCTGTCAAATAAATAAATAAATCTTTTTAAAAAATTCCCATTTATTAGTCTGGTAGTGGTCCAGGCGTGGTGGTTTTAAAATCTACCCAGGTGATTCTAGTATGCAGCAGAGTGTGACAATCACTGATCTGGCATTCCAAAAATGAGAAGACCGCAAATGGAAGAACACGCACCTGCGCACACACGCACACACATGTGTGAAACATTTGTTATCAATAAAATCTCTTCAAAATAGCTTGCTTCAGTTTTGATCATTTTTTTAAATTTCCAGAAAAATGGGTCATTGCTATGATTTCATATTCTCTTATTTCCCTTTTATTCTTGTTTTTTTTTTAAGATTTTATTTATTTGACAGAGAGAGACAACACAAGCAGGGGGAGTGGGAGAGGGAGAAGCAGGCTTCCTGCGGAGCAGAGAGCCGGATGCAGGGCTCTATCCCAGGACCCTGGGATCATGACCTGAGCCGAAGGCAGACGCTTAATGACTGAGCCACCCAGGCTCCCCTCCCTTATTATTCTTAATACCCTCTTGTCACCATCTCAAAACCTCTCAATATCCTCCATCTTCCAAGTTTTAGTCAATGTCAAATTTCTGCCACCTGCCTCTTATCATAGAGGCTAAATGCATTGCCTGATGGTTGACCCTTTATCTCACAAAGGAGTGTGAAGAGGTTTAATTGCCATAAGTTATTACCACCGTCTATGAAGTCATTTTTTGCTTTCTTAAAGATTTTTAGTCTGGGAAAATCCTTTCAACCAGGTTCTCCTCTCCTAGAAGAAATTATGCATGAAAATTCCTGTTTTCCAAGATTTCATTGACACCTCAAATCATATCTGAAACTGCTCTATACTAGAGAAGAGTGTGCTTCAAGCTTTGTCTTGGTTAGATACAGAAATTAAAGGTATGAACCAATTTTTGAATAAGTATGAAAATTATTTTATGTGTGTTATGAAATGTGCCTTTGAAACATCTAGCCAAAGGCTTTTTCATCTTCTGGTTGTTAGACGAAAACATGGTCATCCCAAAGGAGTAAAAAAAAAAAAGAAAGAAAAAACAACCCAACTGTGTTCCACCTTAATCAGATTCACAATCATGTCCTAATGTAATTTGTCCTGATGCATTTCAGAGGGAGACAACCATTTATGATTCCCAGAGACATGTGGGAATAAACGTGGCTATAGGGAAATCCCCTGGGTGTTCTATATACTATATTTACCAGTTCATAAAAAAGCTAATTACATTTCTGAAAAGAAGGCTTTATGGATGCAATGTATATTCTAATGCAAAAATCCTACCCTGGCACCCCACAGTCACATGGCCCTTTTTGCTTGCTGTACACACACTGCATTTCGGATTGCAGTAACTTATTTTAGAATGAGGAGTGCACACATTATGGTATTAGCCTGATCGCATATGTCAGTGTTTGAGAGACAATCCTATTTTTAGTCGTTTTACTGGGGGAAAAAAAATAGGTAACACTTAGCATAGTAATAAATTATCTTGTAATAAAATAGAAACTGATTGGTCCCAGATTTTTTCCGCTGATGCCTATGAAGACAAATACATTAGGTGGCTTGTTAAAAGAAAAATAAACATTTTTTTTAAAAGGCCCACCATATTTTTGTCTCTGAGAAACATGAAGCTGTAATAGAGAATACTGCCAAGGGTAATGAATCTACAAGTTTATTTTGCAATGAAATCCTTTTTCATGGATTTTATTTTTCATTACAAACATGTTTTTGCAAAAGCAATGTTTTCTATAAACAGAACTGGTAATAGATGACACACCACTAAAGCAAGCCAGAAATGTAAATAATCAAAGGATTTTTATTTACTTTTCTGCAGTGATCATGAAATCATACTGACCTAACATTTCGTCATTTATTTATTTATTTTTCATCGGATGTATTTTTTTCTTTTATCTCTCGTGAATTTTGATGTTCATTTGTTACTAAATGAGCTCCACTTTGCCCTTCCCAGCCAAAGGTTCCATATCTTTTTTATTTAGTTAATGATGTAGTTTCATAAGCCACACAGCACATCCCAGGATGTAGTAAGACGAGTATTGTTGATCATTGTTTGTAGGGAGCATGACCTCTGAAGATCTCTGGAAATCAAATCTTCCTTCAAAAATACGAGATATCATGAATTAACTGATTGATGAATTTGATTTGGATTGAAGTAAAACAAAGTAATAGCTAAATTTAAATGATATGAGGGCGCCTGGGTGGCTCAGATGGTTAAGCATCTGCCTTCGGCTCAGGTCATGATCCTAGGGTCCTGGGATCGAGTCTCGCATCAGGCTCCCTGCTAGGCGGGGAGCCTGCTTCTCTCTCTGCCTCTCCTCTCTGACTCTCATGAATAAATAAATAAAACATTTTTAAAAAATTAAATGATATGATATCTCTGTGTATTTGACAAAGCTTCTTGATGCTATGACTAGAGGTATATGCAGCCATTTTTTTAATGTTTGACCTTAACTTTGGTCTCAACATTAGGGCTTAAATTTTAAGCCCCTGACCCCCTTTAAACACTTGGTAAATGAGCATTCTCCGTCATGCCTCCCCACCCCCTGCTTACATCACCCAAGAAATACCTAAGTCCTTCAAGTCATATTCTTCCCTCCACCTTCCTCCTCCCTCTCTGGAATCCCCAATGACTTCTTGGGAGATAATTATGCCTGTAGCTCAGGGACCTAAAGTAATCACCAGGCTTGGCATGAGAAGATGCTGGAATGCAAACTGTAGTGCCAAGCAACAGAGATTCAGCGCAGATATTATGAAAAGGGAGTGTATTATAACAATTACTGAGTGGGCCTGATTTCTGCCAGCCTACAGGATACAGCAAAGAAGCCTAAGCATAAACACCACCTAGTATTACTCATAATGACTCATTGACGTTTGCTGTTTGGGACCCAGTGGAAGCCTTTGCACAAAGATCTGTGCTGTGGTAACAAAGCTTCCAGAAAAGCAAAACAAATCTTATAGACCTTGGCTCTTATTCAGTACGCGATCAACTTCATTCTGTGTCTCTCTTTAAAGTTTAAGGTTCCTAGAAGAAGTTCTGTGTAGAGAAGCTGAATCATAAAATACCATGTAAAGTCATGGAGTGCTGTTAGAATGAACATTAGCTCAGTTGATTAGAGTCTGACGCAGCGGAGAATGAGGTTGAGTGTGATCGTTGGATGGAATGCCAGTGTCATGCTGTCACAGTCTATAACCCAAATCCCCACTAGCCACCTATTAATGCTTGCTTTTTATCACAGGGGCCAAATGAAATAGCACAGAATCATCCACGTAACTTGAGCAACGATTCTGAGAGCTGTAACAAGAGGAAAGCTATCACATCAGAAAGGTAGCATGCATCATGGATAAGATATGACAAGGGAGAAAAGACACAAATTGTGAATTCTTTGGAAGAAAGTTCCAGTTTTCCCAGGCCTGTCCCCTTCTACCTGAAACAGCCTTAGCTTGTGCATTTTTTCTGGGGTAATCATTAATTTCACCCTAAAGTCGAAACAGCTTAGACAATGAATTATATAGTCAACCTTGTTTTAGTCCATCTGACATGACTCAAAACTATCAGTAAGCAGATTTATTTTGAGCCTCCTTGATTTCTCTGGAGGTATAACTTGTGCTACTTAAAGACTCTGTGTTATTACATTATTTAAACAAAGGAATGCAACATGTTCTATTGGATGATGTCAATACATAGCAATGAGTGTGGGTAATTGCATAAAAGCTCATTAATAAGAAAAATCATGTACGATTTTAATTCTGATTTTTAGTATATTTCTGGCAATTTTTTATAGGCTATACAAAGTTCCTTGGAAAGGAGCCTTAGAAGTGAAACTTATAGAATTAAAAAAAAAAATCCTAAATGATAAATGGGCAAACTGTTCCACTTCCTCCAGCCCCTAACAGTCACACAGCTGAATGGAGATAACCAAAATTATCAGATGAACTGTCCCATGTCCCAGTTGGCAGCTTAAGGCACTGAATAATGGAATCCATTGAGTGCTAAATACATCAATTATCTATTTAATTTAGGACATTCATGGCCTGTTATAATTGTTCTGAATACTGGCAACTTCAACTCAGGAACAAAGTTGTAGTATTAGCTAATGTTATAAGTTAAAAGACAATTGTTTCTGGCTTTCTTTTCAATAATATTTTTTCATGCCAGACATATGCATGCATTTTGTTTGAGATGGTTTCCTTAAATAAGAAATGTAAAGCCAGGCTATTCATGGTTGCCAAATGTGACCATAATGTGCCTTCTTCTCATTTATTACACCAAATTGATTTTTAACTAGATAAAATATTCATCATAAGTGAAGTTAGGGACAAATTTTGGGGAAACTTTCAAAGAACAGAAGCTGAAGCTCCAAGTAATTATGATAATCAACACTGCTGCTCATTATGGCAGCTAATAAACCATTTGAAGCAATACCAGGGGAGTTTTTCTTCTGCTTTCTAACAATTCAGGTTGGGGCTCACTTGTCTAAATTACTGCAACAACTACCTTGAAACCAGCTTTCTTGCTTTAACCTAAACAACTAAATGCATCTGTGCTTTCACCTGTCTCTATTAAGGTTATTTATTACTAAGTGATGTTAGGATGATCTAGGGCCATAAACCACTTAGATGCCTATGTTTTTTTTTGTAATTTGCAAAAGTGACTTGTTTACCACTTTTTTTTCACTTAACGGATCAAATCACCAGAGAACTAAAATACCTCACGTTGATCCAATGTAGTGCTTTAAAGATTTGTTTATTTATTTGAGAGAGAGAGAGAGAGCCAATGTAGTGCTTTAGATTTGAGCCCATAAGAGAAGTGACTGAGATTCAAATTTTTTTCAATTATTTTGATTTTGAAACTTACAAGAAGTAGTCACAATGATTTCAGGAGTGTTTTCTCCAAAACAGCAAGTGTAATCTTTGATACAACTGGGCCAGTTAGAAGCATTATAAAATAAGTACAGGACTGGAAAATTAGGTCAGCTGAAGGGTCCAGCCATGAAAATAAAACACTGTGCATGGATATTTTCAAATACTTCCTGGGATAATTTGCTGCATACATGAGTCTTGTGAACTCAACCTAGAGTTGCCTGAACACAAATTCATTTCACTTGCTCCACGTGGGTATGGACTAAGGTAGCTAGCTACGCTTTACATATTCAAGGAAGAGGAAAGATCCAAACTTTTCTCCAAAACACTGTTGATACCAATTTGGCCAATGAAGTCAACTGGGCACTGAATTCAGCAGGAACATAATTACTGAAATTTAGAAAGAAACTGATTTACCCGATGAGGCCAGGTAAACTGATTGGCCTCGTGATCCCACAGACATTCAATTCAATGCAAGTAGTATTCGTCGAATAACTTTGTAACTTGATTATATATCCAAATACATACATCAGTTTTGATCATTCAGGCCTGAAACTTAGGCTTTTAAATGCAAAGTTTCTTTTTCTTGTGCACATAATCATCCTAATTCTCTCTTTCTCTCTCTCTTATTTTGTTTTTTTTTTTTTTTGCTACGTAAGCCCAGCATACCCTTATCAATAGAACAAGATAGACATTATTACCCATACTTCATAATTTATGTATTATTTATTTATTCATCAAGTGTTTATTAAGCATATAATATATGCTGTCCTCATTCTAGAGACTGAGGATATAGTGATGAGCAGGACAAAGACCCTGCACACTGAACTTTCAGTCGGGCTAGGAAAGTGGGCAGTGAAACAAATAATAGCAACAACTTTAATAAGGATTTTGATCATGAATGTCAAGGTTGCACTAGACCACAAAGAATCATCTCACATTGTCTGAGGTAGGGGAGCTGGTAAAGAAGAGGGAATGACATTAAAGAGAGACTTGAAGGAAGGTACCAGGGTGTGCAAGTGGAGCAGAGCAGTACCTAGATTCAGCTCCTCAATTAACTGTTCTTCCTAGATAGGATGTTCCCTCATCCCAGAGTTTCCTACATTGCAGGGGCAACTTAAAGTAAACCTGGTTCCCTTTAGCCAGATCCAGCCTTGGTATAAGTACACTAGCCTACATTGTTGCTGTTATTTATAATTGCATTAATCACAACACTTAAAAGTTCATACATTTCACATAAAAATCCACAATTTTGGTTTCTCTTGGAAAATTGGAAGCAGTGAAAATAGTGGGCTTGCCTTCCTGAGCAACAGTAAATCCTTTTTGACCAAACGCGAGCTCTCTGGGAGAACATAGCCCCCGTCATCCTTTACCAATCCGCAGTATGGACACTAAGTGTCAACTAATACTTCATTATTCATGCATCAGCTTTACTCACTTGGATCACTTTTCTGGCCACGCTAGGCATTTCAGCTTGTGCCTGGGGCTTAAAGCTACTCCCGGTTTTGAGTCAAGGAAATGTCTAGTATCTCATAGCCTTTTGGGTGTTTGGTTAAGCTGGTCCTTCTTTACTACAGATTATATGTGTGTGGATGTAGTCCATAATATTTAACATTTAATTCACATTACTAATATATAGGAAACCTCACCCTGGATATTTGCTCAACAATTCTGTTTATCTTGTCCATACCTTGGCTACATATTTACATGCAATTTTGTTATTGTTCTCAATTGAACTGCACATAATTTGCTTCAACAAGACACATGTTCAAATATACAAAGTGTCACTTTTAAGTAAAGGGATATGCATGAGCTATAAAGAAAATATGATTTTTAAAAGAATTTAAAACATACTCAAGCTTCACATATTTGTACTTTGTGAATGATCCTATCAAAGCTGCCTGGGCAAGCCAAATTCATTGAGGAATTTTTTGAGGCAGATAGCAGAAACTGTCGTCCTTGGATATTCAAACAAACACGATAAAGGACAACACGGAAAGAACAATTTGGTGAAGGCATCTGGACAACACCTAGGGGTACGTGCATAAAGAACAGAGAAAAGAATAATATGGCAGGCTTAATGAACTCATTCACCATGCACTACACTCTTTAGTGTCTTTTTGTGAGCCCTTAAACTGTATATTAGACATTTGGAATTAAATGAGAATCATGTGTGAGAGAAGAGGGATATTTCAAGTTTGCACTTTTTCTTGATTTTTTAATTAAAAAAAAAAAAGGAATAAGCAAGTGCTATCTGAGGGAGAAAAACCCTTTCTTCCTGGCTAAGATCAGGGAATTTCTCATACAAAATGGGTCCCTCTTAAATACCACAGAAGACATTTGACTCAATTTGAGTGTGAAGCATTATAAGCCATCAGGAAACTGACTGAGCAGCCAAGAGGAGTGAATTGGGATTGAGGGGAAGAGGATGGGATGGGGTAAGGAGGATTGTCCTTACCACAGAGTTTGGTTCAGAAGAGGGAAGTTTTATCCAGAGAGCACTCAGGTAGGGGCGGGGAGAGAAGTGAGGCTAAGATGATGGGCCCTCGACATCTCTTCCTCACTCTTTTCTATGTTACCACAGAGCTAGAAAGTTAAAATTTGCAGTTCCTAGGCTCTATTACAACTAGGGTTCTGGGTAGAAATCAGGTCTCTCTATTTAGATATACCTTCAGAAGATCTGAAAGGTAAAGGTGAGACAGAGGCCATCTTCTTGATGTTGATTCTGAAACCAAGAAAGGCCATGCAACATGAATGTTGGGGCCCATTTGCAATGGCCAGCCTCAGCATTGCCACGGATTCCTGATCCCTTCAGTGCATTTGTTTGATCTTAAACTTGAGTAATTCTGGAGCTTCCTTCTCGTTTTGTGCTTTTCCATTCTCTCTATCTAAGTCCCTTTTTGTTTATAATATCTAGAGTGATCTCTATTTTCTGCACCATATTTAGACTAATACAGTTCTATTTCTAGAGTTTGCAGATAACAGATGGAAACAATCCAGTTGGATAGTTGCCTACAGAAGAGTTAGGATGGCTTTGGTCATCATTGGGGAAGATCTCTCTATAAATAGCACAATCTAGGTCTTTAGTTTAGAGAAGCCTTCAGAGGAAAAGTCTGGTGGAAGTTGGGTGCTGCCCCCCAAAAAACAGTCAAATGTTGGAAGCTGTGTCACCACCGTACACATAGGTAGCAAAAGAAAATAATAATAAAGAAAAATTAGACTAAAGTATTATTCCCTTCACTTAAATATTGGGTTGGAAGTATGGTAAAGGGAAATCTATAATTTAGAAGCTGGAAAAAAAAAGAAAAAGTCCAGGCCCTAGGTTGTAGCTGGCAGAAAAGATTAGGGAACTAAATAGAACCAATCTGTAGTGGCAAGACTCTAGATTCCAGATCTAGGGGCATGCCTTAACTCCAGATAAGTGAGTGATATATGACCTGACAATTATAGGACTGGCTCAAGAATTAGAATGGTAGTGAGATTAGAGGTAGGAAAAGCAATGCAGGGGGCTAATTCCTAGCCATGACCACCCTGGCCAGGTCTATTACAGTGTAAGTCTGCAGAGACTGCATGCATGTGATGCATATGTGATATTAGAAGAAGAGTTACAGGGGCTCCTGGGTGGCTCAGTAGGTTAAGTATCTGCCTTCAGCTCAGGTCATGATCCCAGGGTCCTAGGATCGAGTCCTGCATTGGGCTCCCTGCTCAGTGAGGAGTCAGCTTCTCCTCTCCTCCCAACTTGTGCTTTCTCTCACTATCTCTGTTTCTCTCTCTCAAATAAATAAATGAAATCTTGAAGAAGAAGAAGAAGAAGAAGAAGAAGAAGAAGAAGAAGAAGAAGAAGAAGAAGCAGCAGCAGCAGCGGTGTTACAGCAAAGCAGGCAAAACAAGAAGTAAAGGGATAGTAAGAAGAGAGTGGCACTGGGAGAGACCATAGGTAGTGGGAAGAGGGGAAGGAAGTGTGGGGAAGAAGACCATAATTTTTATTTCAAGAGAACCATTTGAATTTACAGCTGGAAGTCAACTAAAAGATTACAAAATTGAGTGATCTTACTCCCTACAACAGGAGAGAATATCCTCCCAACTATTTATAAAGCACCATGGTAAATATTTTCAAAAGATAAGTGTCAGATTATAACCATCAGCAGAACACTTTTGCCTCAAATCTTTATTCAAATACAGTGCTTGTTCCTTTCAACTTTAATAATTCATTATTTTGGAAGATATGCCAAAAAACTGCTCAAGCAATGGGCACAGGCAGATAAAACTTCAAAATCAGGTAGCATAATGCAAAGGGAAGATCTGGATAGGAAAATGAACCTCTAGACATTGACATGACTAGCTGTGTGTGTTTGGATAATCAATGAAATCTTTCTGGCCTCCAAAATTCCTGATGGGTAAAAAAGAGAATTGGGTGATATCATCTTTAAGATCACATAAAGATAGATTTTAAATTATATACTTCAGATTTCTTTTCAAATGGGCAAAAGAAAAATATTAAATGATACTCATTTCTCACAATGATGCTGAGAAACTTAATCATATGTTGTGGTTGGTAATATAAGTCTGTTCAAACTTTCTGGAAACAATTTACAATATATCCCAGAAAGCCAAATTGTACAATTTGACCAAGCAATGCTGTATTTTGGAATTTACTCGAAGAACACCATATGACAAAAGTATCTACCACATCATTTTTAGTATTGGGAAATCAGGCAACCTAAATATTAAAAATAGAATTCTTAGGTTAATAGAATAAATGTATAGGATTGCTCTCCACACTGGTGCATCCCTTACCATTTAATAAAGGAAGTCTTCCTGGGGCCTTTTCTGTGAACACAGCTGGCTGGTGGGTTTGCTGACTTCCTGTAGTGGGTCCATGCCTACCTCACTGAGCCTTCTATTCCCTTTCTACAACTGCCGGGTACTTTCAGCTTCTCCACCTCGTTTCTAGAGGCCAATGTCACGTCCAAGCCTCCAAGCAGCCATCCCATCAATGAATTAAGACAGGCTCAGATGAGCTGGTCAGCATGTTAAATCCTACATCACAAACAGGTGGCCACTGATGGTCAACCCTCCTCCATCCAGCCTTATGTCCTGGACCTCCCGTATCAACACTTCCCTTCAATTTCTTTATATTCTTCCTGTTCCTGCTGGTACATACTACCCAGGACTTGTGAAGAATTTGAGGAATACCCTGTTTTTACCCATGTAGGAACAGTACTAAAAACTGGTACTTTTACCCCTATAAGAACAGTACTAAAAACAATGCTAAAAACTGGTTCTGTTTATTGGTTTAGAAATAGTAAGGGAAGATGGGGGCAGGTTTTGAAGAAAAGAAGCAGTATTTTGTGAGGCATGTGCTATATGCAAGCTTTCAGAACGCCGTCCAAACAGAGTGTACCATTTCTAGCATTCAGGTGATTCTGGGGCTACAAGGCTCTCAAGTGCATCACTCAAATATCTTTATCTTAGGTCTCAAGGCTTCTCTCCTTTCCTATTAGACATGACTTTAATATGGAAAATTGTTGGGGCTGTAAATTGAGTATCCTTGTTGATTCCACTGCCATAATGTTCAAATCTTGGGCCCAATTTCATTATACTTTGTTTTCTAGGTTCAGGAAGAAGGTCTCTTTAAACCCTTTTGTGAGGACTTCTGACTTTCAGTGTGAACTCTAAGGTGAGAGTTAGATGAGCCTATTATATTAAGATTTTTATAGCAATTAATAAAACACAACCTACCCTGTGATCCTTGTAATGGTATTTGTCACCATATTGTCCGCATACTGATATATCCCCATACCTTGTACCCCATCATATTCCAGCACAGATAAGAGTTAGCAATGGTGACACAAAAGTTATCACCACTCTACTTATCACCAAGATAAGTCACTTGCTGCCATCCTATCAGTGGGTGATCCAACTCCAGAATTTTCATTGTGATTCTATGATACTAACTATTTTGTTTGTGTTCCCTTGACAGCTGCTGTTAATACAGGATTTGGGTCCATGCAGTTTATTTGGGAGGTGTCATAGGACGCATGGTGATGTAGTGAAGAAGTGAGGAAGGAAATAATGTGAGTAGAAGGAGGTTATCACTATGGAGAACTAAGCTTAGTGCCACTCCTTTAGAGGCTGAGTAGATTATATATCAGATTCCCAATGAAGCACAAGAAAGCTGGCATATCTATCCACCAACTTCCATCTCTCATTTGTTGAGAGCCATTCTTGGGACATTAACTCCCTGAAACTCCTGGCTGCTTCCATAGACAGAATGCTCTGGGGAAGAATGCAGAAAGCCATTGGCTTTGAATACGACTGTATTATGGGTAAACTAAAGGGTTATGGGTAGAGTACTAACAATGTCTACTATTGCTAGGAAGCTAATCATCCATGACACCTAAGTCAACTCATTTCTGAGCATTCTGGGGTGCCTCACAATATTTGACAATATAAAAGTTGCTTAGCTGATAAACTAAAGATATTTGGCATAATCCTAGGAATCCCTGCAAGGTCTTCTTTTAGAGTATGAACAACCTAAAGTAGAGGGAAAACAAATAGCAGGAAGGCATCTGAATTGAAGCCCTGAATCACTCAGGGTGTGAGGATGGGTTCTTGCTTAAAGATCATAGAATCACTGAAAAAGGGATAAGCTGAAAGAGAGCAGGACAAGGTAAGTTCCTACAGCAACAAAGAATGGGTGAAAGTAGAGAAAATGAAGCATGTTAATATATGATTTAAACTCCTACTCTCTCTCTCTGTTTAGTATACATGTCTCTAGTGTAGGCATGTGTATTTATGTGTGTGTCAGACATTTAGAACATATAAATACATGTATTATGTGTATCTCCATTATAATAATTTATATATGTTTATTTCTGTACTTTTTATAAAAATTAATTTTGTGTGCTTATTAGATCCAAAGCATCTTGTTTAAAGCCCAAATATGATATCAACTTACCTTCCTTGTGAAGACTTATGATCTACTAAGGGAAATTGGGTGGATCGGTGGAGAGATAGATAGATAGATAGATAGATGATAGATAGATAGATGATAGATAGATGATAGACAAATAGATACAGAAAATATGTAATGTAATTACATATCATTAAAGTACAAAAAGAAACTCTTATGGCAGTCCAGAAGATAGTGAGATTCCATAAATTTTAGCTGAGCGTTGAAAAAACAATTTGGGCATACCGAGAGGAGAGGGAGTGGGGAATAGATACAGACCAGACACTCCATGTGGAGGAAACACTTTAAGCAATAAATTCAGAGAATATACCAACAGAAAAAATAATAATAACACACAAGAAGGTTACATGTATTTCAAAATTTATTGTCCTATGAAATATAGTAGAAAATTGGAGTTGAACTTATGTCCCATGGTCATATGCTTACCGCTGGTGGGTTTGGGGTTTTTTGTTTTTGTTTTTCATTTCTTTTTTTTTTTCTTTTTTGAGGCTCAGAAGAGAAAACTGTCTAATTGTACATAATTACAGTAAAAGCTTAGTGCTAGTGAATGGCCACAAGGGGTATTAAAATAACAAATGGCTGTGATGGTTCCTTCCTCCTTCTGTCTGATACACCTAGTTAGCTATTGGGGTAAAAAAATCTAGGGCAAGGTGTTGTCCATCGCTAGTCATTGTCCCCTTCTGGCTGATTTCCCTTTTGACCTTTTAGGGTTCAGGCTGTTCCCAGACTTCATTTGCACGCCCTTTTTTTCTTGCTCCCTGGCTTAGCACTCAGTGTTTCCACAGCAGATTAATGACAGCTAATAATATCTGATATATCTGGACATTGCCACATAATGAGTTGTAGTCCCACTGGGTCCCAGAAGTGTCACCACTAACAAATTCACCAGACCTGCGCATAATTAGCATGTAAAGGGAGTGATCGCACAGTAAATCTGTAGGGGAAGATGGATAGCCCAGGAGAGAAAATATAAAAGGGGAAAAAAAATCCCTCCTTATCATGCCTTACTAAATATATGTTTCTTGGCAAGAATATTTTCTTGATAACAAACTGTGGACAGGTTACCTTTACAGTAACATTATTCCTTCCATGGCTGATAGGCAGAATTTCATTATGTCACTGCTAATGTTTCAATATTTCTGCAAAATGTCACCATATGTAAATGAGGAGAGGTTAGGGTTTCCCTTGCAGTTTTCTTTAAAGATGCACGGTCCCCTTTTCATCGTGGCTTTGGTGATCCCTTACACACTCTGTGACAGGCTGGAATTTAGTGATGAAACACACAGGAACTTTGCCCTTACCTTACCCAGACTAAATGAAGTGATGGATATACTCACAGTCCTGGCCCTAAAAGCTACGAATGTAATATAGTCATTGCCTGAAAAGCTACAAATGTGACGTATATTTAGGAGGGCAAAATAAAGACAGAGAAGGAATCCAGAAACCCACAGTGTGCTGGTATAATTATCAACTTGGAGATGTATTTCTCACATGATACTGAGCATTTAAATCCACGTGGCAATTTTAGGATTTGTCTCATACAATTAGAACAAAAATGGGAATGTTTCTGATTATGCTTGGTATGGCTTGAGGGCTTTGCCCTTGATCCTTCAAACCCAGTACACGAGTCTATGCTAGAGGAAGGCATGCTACTTGCAAGATAAAAATACAGCTAGGGAAATAAGCCTGTTGAGGAAGACACTTCTGAAATTTGGGTCAATTCTCTTACTATAAGAAGATTGTTACGACACTGAGCCAGAAGGCCAAGGGAGGAGTACAAAGTTTTTGAAAAACAGGCACAGAGAGAGCACTTCTGCACTATGCCTCAGAGGAAAGTGCTCATGGAGGCTCTTTCCCTCTCTTTCACCTTTGGTTTGGGAGGTGTGGCGGTGACAGCTCTTGTATCTTATACCTCACAATGCTGCCAACATTCATAGGGATGGGGGAAGGGAATCATTCTTCAAACTGGCCTTCTAGAAAGACAGTCCCAGATGCTCAGGACAATATAGTATGCAATCACCCCTTGTAACCTGATAATTACCCTGCAAGGTGATCAATGAGGACCCTGAAGGCACAGGCTCTTCTTCAGCCCTCAACCCTGTACTCAGGTTTCTGCCCTCCACCCTACTGAAACGTGACATCAATGACCTCCAAAGCGATCACTTTTAGGCTTTTTTTTTTTTTTTTTTTTTTACTTTTCCTGCTCTATATCTTGAGTGGTTAATTCCATTTGCATCCATGGTTTCAACCATCTTATCCTGCAAATTCCCACATGCATGCTTCTAATTCATATCTCTCTCTTGAACTCAAGCTCCATTTACCAATGGTCTACTGAACATCTACTCCAGAATGGCGCAAAGGCTTCTCAAGCTTAACATGTCTAAATTAAATGTCTCTGCCAGCCAGAGCAGCCCCTACCCCAAACCTGTCCTCTTGTACTGAAAAATGTGATAATACCTCAAAGTACCCAGTGTCCAAAGCCATTCTGTGGTGTCATCCTCTCCCTCACTGCCATATTCAGTCAGTGACATAATTTTCCTGAATGCCTTTCACATCCATCCCCTTTTCTCCAGATTCATGACCTTTCATTTTTCTCCTGGATTACAGAACATATTCCAAATGGGTCCCTGATTCCTCTTATCATTTACCCATCTTTCCCCACTTGCTACCAGAATGATCTTTCGAAAACACAAATACAACCATGTTATTTTTTCACTAAACACCTTTCAATGGTTCCCCATTGCCCAAATAATCGAACTAAAATTCCTAATTCCTTAAAATGGCATGCACAATTCTCCTTTGTCTGGCTACTGACTGCCTGCTTTGTCAGCTTTATCTTTTTTGTTGCTTTTGTTGTTAGAAATGTGGGATCTCAGGTCCTACTTTAGTTCCACTGCATCAGAACCTTCCATTTAAGAAGATCTTGAGATGATTTGAATGCATATTTAAATTCTGAGAAGCACTAGTCATAGCACACTCGTTCTCAAACTTGGCTGTGCATTGGAATTACTTGGGGAGTTTTTGAAAGTGATGATGTGTGAATCCTATTACCAGAGATCCTAATTTATGATTTTGTCAATATGACATCAAAATCATGATTACAAAGGAAAAGAAAGAAATTGACAAAATTGGACATCTTTGATGATTGAAAACTTTTGCTCTTTGAAAGACACTATTAAGAGAATGGAGACAAGCCATAGACTGGGAGAAAATATTTATAGATCATCTATCTGATATAGAACTTATATCGAGAGTATATAAAGATAATTCAAAACTCAAAAATAAGAAGACAACCTAGTTTTACAATAGGGACAAAGATCTAAACAGACACTTCACCAAAGATGCTATATGAATGTTCAACATGCACATGAAAAGGTGATCATCATCATGAATCATTAGAGAAATGTAAGTTAAAACTGTAATAAGATACCACTGCACTCCTATTAGAATGGTTAGAAATTAAAAAAAGATGGACTTGGAGCACCTGGGTGGCTCAGATGGTTAAGCGTCTGCCTTCGGCTCAGGTCATGATCCCAGGGTCCTGGGATCGAGCCCCACATCGGGTTCCTGGCTCAGCGAGGAGCCTGCTTCTCCCTCTCCCTCTGCCTCTCTCCCTGCTCATGCTTTCTCTCTCTCTCTCTCTGTATCTCTGTGTCTCAAATGAATAAATAAAATATTAAAAAAAAAAAAAGATGGACTTCCTAACTGTTGGTAAGGATATGAAAGAACTAGAAGTCTCACCGACTGCTAGTGAGAATGTAAAACATTTCAACCACTGTGGCAGTTTGTCAGTTTCTTAACATAGGAAGTGTCCAGTTGCCCCATGACTTAGCCATTCTACTTTTGGATATTTACTCAAGAGAGAGAAAAATATATATATATATATATATATATATATATATATATATATATATATATGAATACAAAGACTTGTACATAGGGGTCATAGTAGCTTTATTTGCACTAGCCCAAAGTGTGAAAAAAATGAAATGTCCATCAGTTAATGAATAAACAAATTATATTATATATAGAACACTATTCAGCCCTAAAAAGGAGTGGACAACTGTTACACACAGTAACATGGAAGATTTCATATAATTATGGCGAATAAAATAAGGTGAATCCAACAAGAATCTGCTGTATGACATTATTTACATAAAACTCTAAAAAATGGAAACAAAACAAAAACAAAAACAAAATAATAAAATAAAAAATGGAAACACATTTAGAGTGATATAAAGCAGATTAGTTGTTGCTTGGTAAGGGGAGATAAGGAGGGCTGGAAGGAAGGGCTTACAGTAGGATCCAATGAAGATTTTGGGGTGATGGACATACTCGGTAATTTGAATGTGAGGATGGTTTTACCACCATACACATGGGCCAAAACTTAAAAAGTTGTACACTCTAAATACTGTATGTCAATTATACCTCAATAAAGCTGTTAAAAGAAATAACAATGTGCATGCTAGACCAATTAAATCAGCTTCATCCTTTGCTTTTGTTTTAAGTATACTTTATGTTTAGCAATACAAGTATACTAAATTTCTTTCCCACTGTATTACGTCTCCTTGAATTCCCATGCACCCTCTCCATGTGAATTCTGTCTAGAAAACCATCCACATAAAGATTTAAATCACTTTCAATGTGAACTCTTCCTAGATTTTCCTTGAGTGACTTGGAGGGCTCTGTTCTTTATATCTTCCTATATTTATAATGGTTATGCCACATCACTCAAACCTTTATACATCTGCCTCATACATTAGATGGTGAGATTCTTGGGGGAAGGGACTTAGGATGATCAGCGTAAGGTTTAATATTTGGCCGGTGCTAAAAAATGTCAGTGGAGAGAGAAAAGTGGATGACATCAGCCTGAGCCACAGCATGTATGAAAAAGTAAACTTGGGTACCCGCAACAGACATAGGGTTAACAGGTAGGTTTCAGGATAACATAGGTTCTCTTTAAGTATTAGCAGACATTAAGAAAAAAAATTGTTTTCAAGAAAGTTGCTTGCCTCAAATCACCCCAGAATCTAAATAATAAGCACTTTTATCTCCAGTTTCCTTCACTAGCCACTGTTCTTCTCACACATAATCACTGGTATAGGAAAACTTTAGAGCAAAAAGAATGCCGTCTATATCATGATGTCTATTTCTCCTGTTTGCTAAACAGAATGCTCTCTTGGCTTTCTCTGCATATTTAAGTCTTAGATATCATTCAGGGCAAAAACCAAAGTCTACCTACTTCATAAGCCGTCCTTCTCTACTGCTGTTGGTAATGAGTTCTTCATTTCCTTGATTCTTTAGAGTAATTACTGCATAACTTGATACTTACATGCAAATTAGAAAAAAAAAAGATAACCAGTAATACAGGAGAGTAAATGATTCCTTTAGCAAGAAGACTGTAAGCAGTCGAGATCAGGGCAGTCTTCTATTAAATCATGACAGCAGCACCAAGTGCAATGCCCTGCACATAGCATATTTGAGGAAATATAAAAACACTCATTCTTTGAAAATGTGTTCTTTTTTAAGTGTCTTATTCAAATAAATCTAATGCTGAAAATTGTTCAAAAGAGACAAGGGCTTTTGTAAAATCTGGATTATAAAAAAAATTATTTTCTTAGAGTTAACAGTATGGATGGCAGATAGATATATAAACCATTTAGTAAATGCATCAATTGTAAGATAAAACTACCCTTCCATTAGTCTGAGTTCAAGAAAATAGAGAAGTATCCATCATGTCCTTTCTGGTAAGGAAGAGAAACATTCATAGGAAGTTAATGAACTGGATACATTCTCAGCTCTTGAGATTATTTTGAATTATTTGTGAATTATTACCTATTATCTATTACTGTTATTATTTTATAATAATAGCTACCATTATTTTAATGCTTATTGCTGCCAAAAACTATAATAACCACATTTTTAAGCTTATTTATTCCTCACACAGTCCTGTGAGGAGGATTCTGCTACTACTCCAACTTCTCAGGAAACATATTTATATTTGCTGGTATGTTAATTTGAATCATACTTGATCTTTTCATGCGTATTCCCTATCCAGCCAGGTTTCCAAGAGAGAAATATGAGGTCAAATGTGGCATCCCCCTCTATCCTATATCCCACCCCAAGTTAGCTCATTGCAAAGTCTTGTCACTTGCACTTGCTTTTTCCATTCCTCCCCATGGCCAGGACCACCAGCCTCATCCAGGCTGCCACTTGTTCTCATTGGCCAGCCCCACTTACGTGTCCTTTTCACGTGCACTCTTCACCAATGTCCAATCAGGTCTCAAAACAGCATCCCAAGCTTTCATTTTTCCTCCAATCACAAATATGGCCACATAACCCCTAAAAGGGTGATGAAAGATTGGAATTGGGAAAATATACAGGAGCTTACATGAAGGTCATCATCTTCATTGTGCTCTTGCCCACAGCCTCAGGATGGTTACATTATCAAGATTATTTTTTAAAGATTTTATTTATTTATTTTTGAAAGAAAGAGAGAGACAATGCATGAGCAAAGAGGGAGAAGCAGACTCCCTGCTGAGCAGGGAGCCCAATGTGGGACTTGATCCCAAGACCCTGGGATCATGACCTGAGCCAAAGGCAGACACTTAACCGACTGAGCCATGCAAGAGCCCACCAGGATTATTTTGAAGCCGAAAGCCAACACAGAAACAAAATGATAAGGAAAAAGTGAACAGTGCTATTCATCTCGGCATATAATGACTACACATTCCCCATGATGAATGCAATCAGAGGTAATATGTATTGAACACTTACAGTGCATCAAGCTTTGCTTGAATTAACTGATGTTATTTCAACATATATATGAAGCCATTTCTCTTATTAATCTTATTTTACATGTGAGGTTATTATGGCTCTGACTCATTAAGGGACCATCTAAGATCACATAGCTACTAAGCGGCAGAACTGAATTCAAACCCAGAAATACTACTCATGCCAAATCCTGCATGCAGACCACTATATGAGTGGTTCTCAGCCACCCCCAAGTACTGTATTTAATAGTAAATATTTTGTAATTCTTCTTTTACCATTTTGAAATGAAATTCTTAGGTAACATAAGGTGCCTAAAAATGTCATGAAAAAATTAGTACAGGACTCCTGGGTGGCTCAGTCAGTTAAGCATGTGCCTTCGGCTCAGGTCATGATCCTGGAGTCCTGGTATCGAGTCCCACATTGGGCTCCCTGTTCAGGGGAGCCTGCTTCTCCCTCTGCCTCTGCTTCTCCCCTGCTCATGCTCTCTCTCGCTCATTCGCTCTCTCTCTCTCTCAAATAAGTAAATAAAATTTTTTTTAAAAATTAAAAAAAATAAAAATATTAGTACAAAACTCTAAGTGTAGTATAAAGGAGTAATAAAAAGAAAGTATTATACAATAAAATAAGGTGCATTTTTTGTGTAAATATCAGGCACAACAGTAGTAGAAGACATAACAAAGAGGTCAGATGTTTACCCTGAAATACCATGAATGCAGCAGATTTAAACGGAGAATGATACAGATGGGCAGTCTGGGTGGCCAAAGGGTGAAAAGTAGTATCACAGTCAAGTGACATGATTTTCTAAAATGGTGAACAAGCCACTGTAATTTTCCAGATAAAGTGACCTCTTATCTCAGTTTATCTGGCAGTTGTATTCCTAGAATATCCAATGTAGATTAAAATTGAGTGAAAAACAAAAAACAAAAAACAAAAACCCATAAAACAAAAAGCAACAGCAATAGCAACAACTTTTTGTTCATATGTTACCTGAGTTAGGCTCTACGTTCAGATGAAGATTCTCGTGTACGTGAATTTCCAGCAAGACTAACAGAAGTCATGTGATGCAGGCAGTTTCTTGCAGGGCAGAACTGAACCACACAATGCAGTGATAACTAAGTCTTCTGGCTTCTACCAGCACCCCTTTACACATTGTGACAACTAGAAATGCCCCCCAAAATATCCTAAATGTCCCCAGGGATGGTACTGCTCCACTGAGAACCACCATATTTCATATCACTCTCGTGTAAACAAATGGGGTATAATGCCTCTCTTGATAAACAAGAACCAAATTTCTTACTTTCAACTTGGCATCTCAAGCTCATTAATCATACAAATACAGCATTGTATTATCTAAAATAATGAACATCTACTGTAATAAACGAAGCCAACAAGGAATTCAACTTTAACTAGAAATTGATACCACAAAGAGAATGTACCTCTTATTCAGAGACCACCATTACAATTAGGATCCAAGATGCTTCTTTGGAATGGAATTGATAAGTCTATTAATCGACAGATACACACAGCTCATAAAGATGAACATATTCCTCGAACTTTGGGATATTTTGTGTGTCTAATTAAATATAAGTTTTGAACAAACGTTTTACTTTGAAAAGTTAATTATTTGGGGGTGTTTGGCCATGCTCTACTGAAGCAACATCGTTGGGTTTAATCCACAGAAAATTTCATTTAGCAAATCTTTCTTTCATAGGCACTTCTTTATATTTTCTAGCCTGAAAAACTGTGTATCCATTGCTTTGAAAACGAATGTTGTCTTACTGTTTGTTTCATATTTATAAACACATGTGTGTTTATGTATGTATGTATACAGTTACATGTATGTATAACAAAAAGCCTTTGTAAATAATTGTGATTTTAGTGTACAGGGAAGAAATGTCAGGAACTGCTGGATGCCAACACTTTATGTAATGGCTTCCTTCAATCCTTCCAACAGCCCTAAAATGTGTTAGTAACTTCATTCGGCAGATGAAGAAAGTGATACTCAGAGAAAGTAGGTGGTTCTACCAAGTTCAGCCAGAAAGCAAGCAAACCACAGTCCCAAGCCAGGTAGGATTGACTTTAGAGCCTGTGTCTTTTCTATGAGACCATGCTGGTGCATATGAATCCAGTAATGCTTACTTGGACTTGGGATACTAAATCCTTGCACCAAAGGTAAAATGAAAAGAAATAGAGCCTTTCCAGTTGAACTTCAAAACCCGTAAAAGCAAACCTGCTTGAATGATGTCCAACCATCTCTCCCCAACTGACTATAAAGCCCCTCTGAAGAACCAGGATGCTCCAAGGTGGACATTTTTCAAACTAGTATTTTAGAATTCAAGAGAGAATCTAAGATGAATGGTCTTTTTGGAGTTCAAAAATATAAGATCTTTACTTTTTAAAACTTTGAAAACTGGTTATAATAACTTTAGGAATATAGAAAGTGAAGAAAGCATTAGTATTCTAAATTATACATATCATTATCATTACACACACACACACACACACACATTATGGCACTTGATTTTATATATATGTGTGTGTCACAAGAGAACCACAGCAGCATATCATTATTACTACTAATACATATATAGGCATATTCATTATTACTACTAATATATATGTGTGTGTATATATATACAGATATATATGTAAACTCCAAAA
Organism: Halichoerus grypus; assembly: GCF_964656455.1. Classification (NCBI taxonomy): domain Eukaryota; kingdom Metazoa; phylum Chordata; class Mammalia; order Carnivora; family Phocidae; genus Halichoerus; species Halichoerus grypus. Next base: position 127,501,845 of record NC_135720.1, read on the forward strand.
TGCCACAATATTTATATTTCAATAACAATAAGGAAAGTGGCTTTATTGAGCATCTACTATGTTCCAGCTTCCATTCATACTTTAAAATGGACTTATCTCTCAGAGGAATACTCATAACTCAGTGCTATTTTATTCATTTTGCAGATCCAGAATTGAAGCCTAACACAGCTAATTATTTGCTGAAGTCTGCAGAATGTAACAGAACTGGGGCCTGAATCCAACTCTGTTACTCCAAAGCTGATGCTTTAAAACCAGTGAATTACGGCAATTGTCATTCTCTGCACTATTGTCTTAGTTCTAAAAGGAGTTACATGACATTTCTAACTGAAAAGTGTTCGTTAACCGTTTATGTAAACTAAACAAAACCTCTACCTCTCATAACTGATGACAGTCAATTACTTGGATTCAACATGAAAGGTAAAACAGAAGAGTATATATTTATCCATTGAATTTGTTTCATACAGAAAGTTTAGTCTCATTAATTTTTGATAAAAGTGGAATTAAAATCCAAGTTTTTAGGTTGGCTAATAAAAAACGTCCCCAAATTTGTTTTCCAAGTGCTAATTAATAAATGCAAAGTAATTAGAATAGTGCCTGGCACTTCATAAATACAACTGTTAGCCATGACTGCTATTATAATTATATAATGGGAGCTCAAGCTGTGGTTCTTCTCATTTTGGAGGATGACTTTCCTGAGTTCAACAGTTGTTCTCTATTTCTTGCAATTTGAAGAAACCCTCTGTGCCCTAAATCCTGAATTAAACAATGATCCTTTAACGAATCCTAAATAGCCATACACTTTTAAGCTCAAAAGCCAAACTCATGGGAAAATTATAAGTCAGAAAGTTTAATTTGTATTCTATAGACAAAATGACTGGCTGATCAGTGGGGTAGTTCCCAGAATTTGGGTAAGTAGCAAATTCTTTAAAAGGAATTTCAGGATGGCTCTGCCATCACATGGTCCTAAAATATAAAAACACACAAAGTGGGTCTTTCTTCTGGTAAAAGCCACACATAAGAAATAGGCATATGATAATATTCTTGGAATGTGACCTCATAGTAAGAGTGCCTTCTTTTTATCTCAAGTTTGCAATTTTGAAAACAAAATGCATCATTTCACAACAGGAAACCACTGGGGATGATGAGGGGCATTAAAATATGTTCAAACAAATTAATTTTGTTTAATATGTTTTGACTCTTCATTTTTGTTTCCTTCTCTTGAACATGCAGTCCTTTGTTTATAGCTGTTGCATGGGAGAAAACAAGCGCCTTATGTGCATGAGAGATCCGTCATATGATTACCTGGAGGAAATTAAAATGATACACAATGTAATAAGGCAAATGGAATGTTGAGCAATTATTCAGGAAATCTGATTGGCCAATGTACAGGGCCATTAGACATTCCATTCTCAGTGAGATCTTGTACTACCCTCGGAGATGTGAAAAAAAAAAATCCCCTTGCCTGTAGAACCCCCATGGGAAGTCAATGCAAATCAGTGTACTTCCTCTTGTTCTTGCTCTGCATAAAGGACCTGAAGGGCAAGGACCATATGTCACAAAACATCACGGGAGCATATCATTACTACTACTAATAAGAATAAATGGAACCTTCGCATCTATAAGGAAGTCCTGGGAGGTATATATATTTTTTCTCAGCTTTTAAAATCAATAATAAGTATCAGGGCATTTTCTCGGGGTTAATCACTAGCTGGAGTTTTGTTACTTTGATATGGAGCAAAGTCCAGTCATTAATCCTGAAGCAGTTCTCTGCCTTTCAGTCACTGATAGGGACCAACGTGTGGATCATTGTTCTATCTCAGACTCAAGGATAATGCCACAAAGATCCCAACTAGGACACTGAATTTCAAACAACTACAGCAACAACAAAAAAAGAAAGAAAGAAAGGAAAGGAAAAAGGAGAAAGAATTCCTAGCCTCTTCTGGGTTATGGGAGTCAGAATTTAATACAATATACCAGGTAAATATTTTAAGAATCCTACAGTGCTTCTGGGTAGCTACAAGCCCAACATGTTGTGAAGAGTAGATTTACAGCTGCCAACCTGCCCAGGCACCTTTTGCTTCAGTAGCGGGTCGAATAATTCCAAGAAGATCAAAAGCAAATAGCATCACGTGGCTCCTCGCCAGATGTGTAGCCACTGCCAGGCATTGACGTTCACCTATGGGGAAGAAAAAAATTCTGTTAGGGAGGAGCTTATTAACAGTAACAATCATTCCCACAGGGGTGAACATACATGCGTGTACTTCCTCACCCGAATACGGGTGTAGTGGAAGAACTGATAATTTCAGGTAATTTCAGCTATATATGAAGCTCAATGAGAATGTTCAGCAGTCATTGAATATGACATCAGGCATGGAGTTTAAAGGCTGATGTTTCCATATGACAATTGCATTAGTTATTTGTAATTACATATATCCATACTTATAAAATTACTTAGACACCTTGGATAATTCTTCAGCCATATTTATTAAGGATTAAGGAATTAACATTTGTGTTATTTTTCTGCTACACTGAGGGACTAATTTGATTGTTGGGAGTATCTCACTGCAAAATGAAGAGGTTATGTAAAGGGTTCTTCACACAAATACATAGCTCACTTTAGAATCTGTGATTTCCCCTCCCCAAACTCCACCTGCCTTGCTCTCTAAGTACTTCTCCTTTTTGGGACTAAAATATCCACACACAAGTCCATACAAGGGGGCAAACACTAATAATGAGAATGGATGAGAATGTTCTTGGGTTCTTGTAAGCATTTGCTAATGCTCATTATTGCTCGTATTTACTGAGTTGCCTTTTATATGCCAAGCTTTGGGTCATTCTTCTTTTGGTTATTTCTAATAGTTATTTCCAATTCTTACCATAATTCTGGCACGTGGCTATTTTTATCCCCTGTTGATAGATGAAGAAGCTGAAGCTCATAGAAGTTAAATTTTTATCTAATTTATCTACTTCAAAGAGTTATCTTCTTCCTCAATCACACTGACTCCTTTCTATTATCTTCGATCATGCCATTCCCCCCCAACTTCTTTTTCTCAGAATTCTGTTTATCTCTCTGTGAGGCCAATCAAGAAGATGCCCTCAGTTTGGTCATCCCCTGAGTTGTCCTTGGCTGCATTTCTACTGTAGTACTGTTTTCATTCTGCCTTGGTATCTCTCTAGTCTAGAACAGCATAAGAAACTTTCCAACAGCTGCTGTTGGAATCCCGTTGACCTCCCACAGTAACTAAATCAGGGCTCTACTTCACATCGATTCTTGAATGTTTGATGAATCTGAAAACCAAACTCTAACAAAAATCTAAATTAAAATTAAGCTTTGCATGGCCTATCCATTCACCATTTTGATTCTGATAATCTGAGATGAAATTTACACTGCAGCTTAAAAAATGGCTGAATTCTGATAAATCATTTAACTTGGACACATCCAGTTGAATTGAGTCCATTCAAATTCAGCCGTTGTGCAAGTGAGGGTCTATATTTCCCCTCCTCAATGGAAATACAAACTAGCTAAAATGAAATGAATGAACTTAATCCCAGCAAGAGCGATCTCTCTTTCTATTCTTGGCATCCAAGATTAACACTTAAGTGTAAGTGAAACTCATTGCCCATAATTTTTTGGATGTACTTATTGCAAGTGGTTCTTGGCCTGCTTACTATACTAATAATTGTCTCAGCTCTCTATCTTACTTAAAAAAATTTTTTTTTCTAAATTGGTGAGCATTTCCATTGCTTTTAAGTGGCAAGAGATATGTAATTTCTTCCTGTTTGCTGTTTTAGGATACATGTCTTTAAAACCAAATTTTTGGTGGCTTTTATTTTCAAGTTATTTTAGCTAAAGAACTACTGCAGAGTTCACTTCTGTCATAATATTTTGCTTGTTCTAAATCTACCTCTGATTTCTACCCTAAAACTCAAATTTGAGTTTTTGAGGAAACTTGGATGTCTTTACCATGGGATTTATTACTGGTTTTTAAGATGCATAATGTAAACATTATTTAGAATTTTACTTTTTTTTTTTAAGTTTTACTTTCCACTGACTGAATTCTGAGTTAGCATTTTCTACATCCTCAATAGCAAGGCTCATGTGATAAGGTCAGTGAATAACATACATAGAACTTTTACATCCTGAAAAGAATAATATATAGTATCTTGCATCCCAATTAGGTGGAACAAATATGGTACAATTTGTAATTATTATAACCACTACCATTATTTTTAATGAATCTGTTCTTGAATTAAGGTTCTCTTTCGTTTATTCACAGTATTGTAAGAACTGTTATAAAAAATGAGCAAAGCTTTCAGCCATTTATAATAAAAGCTGAATGACTAAACAGACCTACATTTTTTTATTTGCATTAATGAGCTCATCCTCAAATATATATGCAATAATATATAAAATTAAGTTATAAATGTGGGGATGTGCTCCAAGTCACCATGAAAATCTGCATGTAAATGCATAATAATCACAAATCTACAATATTACAATATTAAAAAATACCCACAATTAAATTATCATGTGGAAATAATCATAATGTTATTGGAAACTCAATTATTGTGGCAACCCTTGTCGGGGAATTAGCAGAGTATGGCAAAGGCAAGTCAGACCTGAATTCATCAAATATATATTATCACAATATTACATGTTCACTTCGATTCCATGCAAAGACAAACATCCTCTCTCACTAGTATCTGCTCAATGCATTTGTATTATTCATGAACAACTCTGTGATCTATTATACATACAAAACTGATTGTACGCTTCTTGCCGCAGGCTACGATGCAGAGACACAGAATTAATTTTATTATATACACATGCATGATAATTGTGAAGGATTCGGTCAAATACCAAACTCTGCTCCTGTGGCCCATGATTCCACTTTCCAAAAAAAAAGAGGGGTCTAAGGTCAGCAGGAATTTCTCTTTGGGACCATGAGACTCTTTCTCATTTAGAGTAGAAAGTTCCTGGGTACTAATGAGCCCCAAACTGTGAAGAATAGTCCATATACTCCTTGCTGCCAAAGCAAAAAGTTCCTTTTGTTGATACCCTAAAAACTTCGGTCAAGCCACATAATTAGGACTGCTTGGGAATTATTCAGTGTGGGTAGCCTATATCCGCCCAGTTTCCCTCTGCAGGACAACCAGGTGAGTTTCTGACACTAAGCAGGTTTAAAACAGGTTTAAAGGTAACATCAGTTTGCAACTTTAAGACTGGATACTTCTTCCTCAGCAGGTACCCTTTCCTGTTCTACCACTTCCTCCCTAGCGCTCATTATAAAAGGTCCTGTTTCCTTGCCTCAACTGTAAATTCCTTGAAAGCCTTGTTTATTTTGATTTTTTTTCACCCTTCTGTCCTCCGTGCCTGGAAGATTATTAGGGACATAGGAAAAAATAAATACTTTTTCATAAGTTTAAGAGATTATTCCAGTGGTGGTCTATCACAATCTTATTTTCTGGATTGTTCCATACTGCTACCATCCACTAACAATACAATACAAGCCAAATGCAATTTTAAATCTTCTGGTGGCTCTATTTTTAAAAGTGTCAAAAGAAACAGGTGAAATTAATTTTAATAATATTTTATTTAGTCCAATATTTATTTAGTCCAAATTTAGTACTTTCAATATACACTCAATATGAAAAGTTATGAATGAGACAATTTATTGTTTTGTATAAAGTCTTCAAAATTTGGTGTGTATTTTATTACTTACCAGTACGTCCCTTAGGACTGGCCACATTTAATAGTTCGGGTCCATGTGTGGCTAGTGGCTACTAGATTAGACTGTACAAATCCATATGCTGGTAAATTCACTGACACTAAACAGTTAAGCTAGTTTAGGTGTGTGTATCCCATACGTACTGATTGTCAACTGCTTTCCCTTTTCAATTGACTTTCTTTTTTTTTTTTTTTTTTAAGATTTTGCTTATTTATTTGACACAGAGAGAGAAAGAGAGAGAGAGAGCACAAGCAGGGGGAGGGGCAGAGGGAGACAGAGAAGAAGACTCCCTACTGAGCAGCGAGCCCAATGCGGGGCTCGATCCCAGGACCCTGGAATCATGACCTGAGCCGAAGGCAGACGCTTAACCGACTAAGCCACCCAGGTGCCCCTTCAACTGATTTTCGATGCATGTGATACAGCTTCAGATACACAAAACTTTATTCTAGAAGAATAACTAGAAATTAGAGCAAGTAAAAATAACTAATACATAGTAGAATAATTTTTGTTGTTTTTGTCATAGACAACTCTTCTAGAAGTGGCAAATGAGAAGTCAGTCTTACACACAATTTATATTATTTTTTTAAAGATTTTATTTATTTGTTTGAGAGAGAGTGATCGAGAGAGAGAGAGAGCATGAGCAGGGGAGGAGTAGAGGGAGAGGGAGAAGCAGACTCCCCGCTGAGCAGGAAGCCAGATGGGGGACTCCATCCCAGGACTCCGGGATCATGACCTGAGCCGAAGGCAGACGCTTAACCGACTGGGCCAGCCAGGCGCCCCCACGATTTATATTATTATAATAATATGATGTCAGTTGTACACCATTTCTATTGTTTGAGTGAAATGGGTGTATAGAAGGAAGTGTGACATCAGAGAAAGTGACAAATCTGAGCAAAATCTGAGACAAATCTGAGCAAAGTCACAACTCTGCCTTTGGGCCATATCTCTGAACCTTGGTTCCTAATCTATAAGGTGAGGTAACAGTATCTAGCTCTTGGGCATGTTGTAAGAATTAAATGAGATATAAAGTGCTTAGGACAGTGGCTAGTAAACAGTAGGCACTCAATAAATGTTCACTATTGTTATTTTTGTCATTATTTTAATGATTATTTAAAGACTCCTAACATGTCACCCACCTCTTTCAATGTAAGTCTTACTTACAAATAAGTAATGAGAATGGTAAAAACCGGTGCTTCTGGATTCCAGCTAGAGATGAGCCATTGCAACTTTGGTAAATGCGTGTGGAAGAGCCACAGAGCGCCACATGCGGACGGTCACTGAAGTGCACTTTTACGTTATGTTCCCCTCTCTGAAAATAGATGAGAAATTCAATTTTTTGAAGAAGTGCTTTTTCGGATCTTCATTGATTAGGACCATCATAAAGAAAGATCTGTTTGAGGCTAATAAAGAAAAAGTCCTCCGTTTCATGGCAGGTGTTCCAGTAACTCAGATGTGTACAAAAGGTAATGAGTGTTCCATTTAAAATGTATATGCCTGTTTCCTGAGATTAAGAATTCCTCATATCAGTGAGGTCATATGAGGGTTGCTGGAGTGGGGGGTGGGGTGGGAGGGATGGGGTGACTGGGTGATGGACACTGGGGAGGGTATGTGCTCTGGTAAGTGCTGTGAATTGTGCAAGACTGTTGAATCTCAGATCTGTACCTCTGAAACAAATAATGCAATATATGTTAAGAAAGAAAAAAAGAAGAAGAAGAATGTAGCAGGAGGGGAAGAAGGAAGGGGGGGGAATCGGAGGGGGAGAAGAACCATGAGAGACAATGGACTCTGAAAAACAAACTGAGGGTTCTAGAGGGGAGGGGGGTGGGAGGATGGGTTAGCCTGGTGATGGGTATTGAGGAGGGCACGTTCTGCATGGAGCACTGGGTGTTATGCACAAACAATGAATCATGGAACACTATATCTAAAACTAATGATGTAATGTATGGGGATTAACATAACAATAAAAAAATTATAAAATAAAATAAAATAAAATAAAATAAAATGTATATTGCCTGATTTTCTTTTTTCTAAGTTATGGGATACATTTGAGCATACCTTTTCTTTTCTTTTTTTCTTTTTTTTGGAAGGAAGCACAGTTAAGGTATATGTAGGATGAACACTGTGTAGGGCTCCTAGGTGCCTTAGGCCATTAAACAAGCGACTTGGTTTCGGCTCAGGTCGTGATCTCAAGGTTTTGAGATGGAGCTCCGCGTGTCTCTTCGCTCAGCACGGAATCTGCCTGAGATTCTCTCCCTCTTCATCTGCCCCTCCTCCCATTCACGCTCTCTCTCTCTCTCTCTAAAATAAATAAATAATATCTTTAAAAAAAAAAAAAAAGAGAGAAGATGAACACCCTGCACGTTCTGAACGCAACAACAATGATTTTGTTTTCTGCCTTTTTGCCTAGGATCACACATAGAGAACAAACAAGTATTGACTGAATGAAGAAATTGAGCTTTCAACAAGCAAATGACTATGTGAGGATTTCTTGGAAATTTTAATAGACAATTTGAAATGCCAAGAAGTTACAAAAAAAAGTCTTTAAATAATGTTTGTTCCAATTAGACCCTTCATAATTTTTTTTTTTTTTTTCATCTCCTTTAGAGTGTGAACCTAAACTTTTGGTGCAGTTATGTACCTAACAATGTGCATTTAAAAAAAAAAAAAAAATCATGCTGGGGCAGGGGCTAGGGAAGGGGCATAGTGTCCAATGTTAAAATCTGTTTAAAATCATAGATTCAAGTGTTATAAAGTCGAAGCTACTTGGTCCTGTTTCTTATAAGAATATGCTTCAATGGGCTTAATCATGGTTTGCTGTAAAACATTTATAACCACATGCTCTAAAGCACTGCTGATATAATGAAGCTTTTCTCAACAAGTAGCAACATAATCATGGCCAAGGTGAGGCTCAGGGAGGAGGACTTAGGCGATCGTCCCTGGAATTTATTTGCTCCATAACTTTCTGACAAGCTCATTCACCGCGTCTCTAACTTTATACAAACTTCAAATGTATAAAACGACCCTGCAAATTAATTTTTTCGGTTTTCTTTTACCTTTGGTTCTCTATATTAATGAAATTTAGAATCTTCCATAGCTTCCCAATCAATGTATCTCATGTGCACACACTCTCTAGTCTCTTTCTAACTCGTTTTATTTTGTGAGCAAGTTCATTTCAAGTTAGCCTTGCATAACCCAAGGCTTCTTATTAGCTCCAGACATTCAGATGTTCAGAGAGAAGACACACCTCAAGGTTCATGGCATAGATGGTTATCAGACAGGTGAGGCAGCTAATGATATGTTTGTATCTGTTGAATGATATTTGTAAATGCAGTGTCTAGAATGTGGCTACATTTTGACTAATGTGCTATAATACTCAGAAAAAAGCTTGTTTTTTTACGTTTCCTGGTTTTACGATGTGAGATAATCATTCTTTGTCATGCCATGATGTATTCTGTTCCCCTTTCTACAGTTTGCTTACTAATAGTCTCTTTTATATACAGTCAGCTAGGGGTAATAGAAAAGAAATTTAAATACACTTTTATTGTCAGACAGAATTTTCTCTTTCCTCCCTGGAAGTCTATCTAGCCCAGCGCTATCTATAAGAAATATAATATTAGTCATATATGCGAGTTACCAATGTAATTTGAAATTTCCTAGCAGCTACATTAAAAAAAGGTAAAAAGAAACAGGTGAGATTAATTTTAATAATATATTTGATTTAACCAAATATACCTAAAATGTTCTTATTGCAACATGTGATCAGTATGAAAAAAAAACTAGGAATGAGATATTTTATGTTCTTTTTTCAAAATTCTAACTTCTGAAATCCTGTGTGTATTTCACACTTACAGCACATCTCACCTTCCAAGCATTAATTACTTTCCAAGTACTAGTTACTTTCCAAGTGCTCGTCTGTGTGTATGGTTGCCTGGTGGCTACCATATTGGACAGGCAGCTTCTCACCCAACTATTTGGCCTTTCCGAGCCTGAACTGCAGGATGCTGCCACCAATAAATGAAGCAAAAGCTTTCTTTTCACAAAGCCCTGCTGCTGAATGCTGACTGACATTTGAACAAAGAAAATGTCCTTATATTTAAGCACCGCAACTATTACTTTTCTAATAACGCACAACCCTTGGGTCACTTTACGCCATTTCTCATGATTTGCATTAGGTGTTCTTTGAGACACAACATTAATCCAGTAATAATTAAAATGATATACTGTACTATTAACATTCTCAAATCTTTAAAGCAAAGTGATCTATGCCTGCAGCACTGCCCAGGCTGGCTAATTAAACAGCATACAGTTGTAAATGGCTATTGTAAGCAGTTCCCTATTTAAAAATACAGCTCTGAGAAGTGCAGTTTATAGTGACAGGGGCACTATGGGATTGAGCAGCTTTGAGCAGAGGCCGATGCAGCACAAATTGAAAGTTGTACTTGAGAGACTGGTATCTGGTTTCGCTGCCAGGATGGAGCTTTGGTCACAAATGGGCCTCCTGTTGAATGGCAGACTGTGGGCCGGTGAACGCCAGACACACCACGGGGGCCGAGGGTGCAGGATGGCGGTGCTCTGGGCATGGAGTCATCCCCTTGTTCTTTCACATGTGAGTCAGCATTCCAGGGCAACACCACCAACCATCCCAACAGGAGCCACACTGCTTCCACTCCACCCAGCAACGTCTAATCTGTCGTGATCCATCCCTGAGCCAAGGGATTTAGGTGTGTAAACTATAAAAAGACTTGCCTGCATTCCCTTTCTCTCTCTCTCTCTCTCTCCCGCTCCCCTTTTTCTCATTCTCTCCTTCTGCTGGAATCAGAACTGAATTCTTTGCTTCTTATTCTCTCTTCTCCCCCTTGTTCCTCCATTAGCAATCCAAGTGAATCACTTCTCAGATTTTTTACACTAACCTTTCCACTGTTCTGAAGAGGAAGCCGTATTTGAGTGACCTTAATTCCTTGAAATGGAGTTTAAAATGTGAGCCCACCGACATCCACAGAGAGGGAGTGGCAACATCTTTTGTACATTTCACTTCCTCTCAGGACCTCACAGAAGAGCTCAGATAAACTCTGTTAGCCTTAGATAAACCCTGGAAGTAAACTGCGTGACGCCACCTTCACGAACCCCACATGCCAGTCACGCTGTAAGGATCTTCATGTTATCAACTATCATTGTCCTTGTATCAGGGGTGTGTAGTTACAGTACCTGGCACAGAGTTCATGCTCGGTGAATGAATGAGCAAGTGGATGAGTGAATGAATTACTGTCAACTCGAAGCCAGACTTTCTGGTGATGTCTTTTGAGGCTTAAATTCAACTTTTGATATTTTCCATAATATATGGGAAAATGTAAGAAAACTTAGGTTATAGAAACTAGGGTTTTCTAGGTTTGCTACTTTTACTCTTCTTCCAGGTTCTCAAGAGGAGAGGTCAAGTGAAAATATGTTTTCCTAGATCAACTATGAAGTAGAATTAAGAATAAAGTATTTACGTACCAGAAAAAGAATTAAACCTGTTGCCTAAGGATGAAATCGTTGAAGAGGTAATGCAGCTACTTGCTCAGGACAATAATTCCTGTAGGTACCTAGGTATTCCAAAATGCTATTTTTAAAACATGTATCTGGAGATGGGGAGAATAGGAGTTATCCCCTTTGCTTTACAATCCATGTAACTTACACTTACCTAAAGTTTTTATTTAATCTGAACAGGGTGTTGGAATAGCACATTCTATATTCCAGAGTATGACTCAGGGGGCATTACAGTAAACCTTGGGTGTGTTCTAACACACAGCTCTCTAATGCCTCGACTTGCCCAAAAGAAGAGTGAGCTGGTCACCAAACAGATGCCCTATAGTAATTTGATGAATCATACAAGATCAAACTCTAACCGCATTTTATAAATACATTATGGACAATCCTTTCTGATCAGAGTAACTCTAATTTCCATAGTTCAAACTGCCAGACCTGTCAGGGTGGCTACATTTAAGTAGTGGAAGATGTGGTCAAATCTAGAAGTGACATTGATCGTGGGCTTTCCCTGCCAGCTACTTTGCATAGTTTAGCAAAGGGGAATCGTGAGGTTCCACCCAGGCATCAGTCAGCCCCATGCAGATTGTGGTTGCTGTGGAAAATATGACTTAAGACAACAGGAAAGAGCTGAGGAATAAGGAGAATGAGAAAGCCCAAGTAATAATACCTATATCAGACAAAGTAGACTTTTTTGTTCTTGTATTGTTTTTATCCTGCTTTGGTATCAGGGTAATACTGGCCTCACAGAATGATTTTGAATGTGTTTCCTCTGTAAGATTTTGATAAAGATTGTTATTAATTATTTCTTTTGAATGTTTGGTAGAATTCACCAATGAAACCTGTGGTCTTGGGCTTCTTTGTCCTGGGAGATTTTTGATCCTTAATTCAACGTTCATTCTTATTATTCATCTAAGATTTCCTTTTTATTGGATTCAACACTCATGATTTGATCTTGGTAACTTGTGCATTTTTAGGAATTACCTGGGTTTTTTTTTTTCTAAGTTATCTGAATTGTTAGAATATAATTGTTTATAGTAATCTGTTATCACACTACATATTTCTGTGTTATCTGTTGTACTGTTTTGCATTTCTCATTTTGGTTTTTGAGTCTTCGCTCTTTTTTTTTTTTCCTTAGTTAATGTAGTTAAAGCACTGCCAATTTTGTTTCTTTTTTTTGGAAAAACTCGTCATTACTTTCATGTTATGTTATTATTTATTCTGGTCTCTATTTTATCTATTTCTGATTTTATCTATGTTATTTCCTTCCTCTACTAAATCTCAGCCAAGTTTCTTCTTTTTCTAGTTCCTTGTGGTGTCATGTTGTTGTTTATTCGAACTTCTTTTCTTAGTACAAATATTTATAGCAGAAATTTCACTCTAACATCTGTTTCTGCTGCATCCCATAGGTTTGGGAATATTGTGTTTTCTTCCCCTTTTGTTTTGAGACATATTTTGATTTGCTGTTTGATTTCTTATTTGTCCCATTGCTTGTGCAGTAGTGTGCTGTTTAATATTTACACATTAAATATTTAATATTTATACGCATTGTTCCAAAGCAGTTAAAAAAAACCAAAAGCCAGAAAAAATGAAAAAAAAAAATAAAATCAATGGGTTTAAAAAATATTTAGGGACTGAGGTAATGAAGCACTAAGTGATCTATATCCTATTTATCTTCTCTAGAATACCCCATTTTAAGTTAATTCTGAAGGACACATAAGACTATTATATATGTAATAGTATTTTATATATTACATATATCAGGTTTATTTTTATTTTCTAAATTTTTCTTTAAATTCCAGTTAGTTAACAGACATTGTAATATCAGCTTCAGGTGTACAATCTAGTGATTCAACACTTTCATACATCACCCGGTGCTAATCACAGCAAGTGCACTCCTTAATTCCCATTATCTATTTTACCCAGGTTTTAAAACAATGCCCAAATAGTCAGGTGACAAGCACAGAGCTTCTGCTTTTTGGCATTAGGCAAACTATTGTCATATAAATCATTTAGTTCAGTGGCTAAATAAATAGTTCATTTTTCAGAGCAATAATTTTGACATCGTATAGGCATAGGAAATCCAAAATAAAGCAGAATGTATGCATCAATGTACTCTAGTCTACTCAGATATTTCCTGTTTGGAACATTTAAAAATTATGGAAGAAAGTTAACATATTTAAGTATCACTCCGTAATTTATAAGTAATACCATTTATTTGGTTCTCAACTGTTATTCACTTCTTAGTGAGGTTAGTTTTTACACAGGATGTAAATAAAATTAGTGTCCCTACAATTCAGTGTCTCAAGGGAAATGATGAACTACAATTTCTGTGGGGAGTAGATGAAACAAATAGTAAAAAATATAAACACTGTGATTGGTCATGTACACAATCACAGGAATAAGGAAGTTTTTAAAAAGATTTTATTCATTTATTTCAGAGAGACAGAGAGAGCTAGAGCTGGGGGGAGGAGCAGAGGAAGTGGGAGAGAGAGAATCCCAAGCAGGCTTTGCACTAAGGGCAGAGCCTGACGTGAGGTTTGATCCCACGACCCTGAGATCATGAGCTGAGCTGAAATCAAGAGTCAGATGCTTAACCGAGTGAGCCACCCAGGTGCCCCAGGAGTTTTATTTTACAATTATCCAATTATCTAAATTTCTGACAATATTCATTGATCTATCTGTATCAACTTTTGCTCCACTCCACTCCCTTTTAAATATCATCAATATACTATATTCAGATTATGCTGATTTCACTCAATAAAAGTTCTTATAAGACCATTGTTTTCCCCTGCATGAGAATAAGAGACTCTAAACATTGACTAAGCCCACTTAGACATATATTTCAAACCATGTCTAAATGTAGTCATATATTTTAAGTAAACAGAAGTTCAAAATAATCTCAATATCCTATATCCCTAACCATCAGTCTCCCTAAAAATAGATCAATATAACAACAATACGGCAGAACAGCAAACATAAATACTAAAACCTAATTTGTAGATAGTTGCTAGAAATATAACACCTGCCATATATAGAAAGGGATACTGAAAAAAAAAAAAAAAACACTTTCTTCTGTAATAAGTATACTCTTTCCTGAGGGAAAGGTAAACTGAGATTAAAATTAACACAATGAAACTACTTCCCAAGTGTCTCATACTCCCAAGTTTATGCTGAAGAAGAAAATATCCTTTTGAGTAATTGAACTAAAAATCTAATGAATGCAACAGACACTGGATTTTACCCAAATGACATCAAGTCATTGATTAAGCTAAATATTAACTAAATATGTATGTGAGAAAAAAATCAAAACATGAAGTAAATTGATTGGATGTTTTCGAAAACTATGTATCAGAACATTATCATGATTGGGTACAACATCTTAGCTCTAAAAGAAGGCACGAGCTGCACCGAAACCACAGGCGAGTTACCATGGAAACAGAAGTGCCACCATAATTTCACAGACCTCCTTCTGCAGTAGTAGCCCTTTATTAGTCTGCGTGCACTTCACCCCTTTCATCTTCATGGGACGAATCCGCAAATATGCCAAGACCATGAGTCATATCCTTCAGTACCACATATTCATGAAAGAATCTTCAGAGAGTGAGTCATTTAACAGATGATTGAGGGGGACTTTTTAGCTTGACATTGTGTAATTTTTCTAACAGGAGTATTGTCTCTTCTCCTCTGGCTTCAGAGATGCTCTCTCAGACTCTCACATGGAAACTATCAAAGATTTTTAGCTGACTAACTAAACAAAGGACAGGATAGATGAATTGACTACACAGACCCAAGATGGTGGTCTGTGTGATAGATATGTCAGTCTTGGAAGGTCTGATGGATGGGAAGACCATTGCCACTGTTGACCTTCTCCCATCTGGTGGGTCTTCCCTATATAATGTACATGATTAGCTGATCAGTGGGATTTTCCATCTCTGACTCATCTTCATAATTTATATCTCCCTTTCCTAATCTTTTCAGCTCTCCATTCCAGTCATGATGAACATAAGAAAGGAAGAATATTAAAATAATTTAATAGCAAGCTCTTCTTTTAAGCCAGGCATGTGTCATGTTTTTAATGCATATTGCATCTCTTCATTCCCACAACCATATGAGGTAAGTATTATTATGCCATTTTACAGGTATAAACGTTACATTAAGGAAACGAAACTCATGGGGAATAAGCATAAAGAAATTTTATTTTGGTCCTTCACATCTTTTAACATGTATGATATGGAGCTTGTTCTTCCTCCATTCCTGTGGCTTTGGTGATCAGGGAGCTGTTTGCTCTCCCTTCCCCCTGCCTTATACTTCTACTTCTGTTCCCCATCCTACTGAGTATGGGGTCTGACTCTCCAGGACGGATTAGGGCAATAAACAGGGGAACGTTGGATAGTGGGGGAAGAGCAGAAAGGTATTATTAGATAAATACTGTATGAAATCCTGTTGGTTCTCACTGAACTTGGGGCAAATATTTTGTGAGACTTTTGTGGATCATTCCATGTCCCTTCTGCTACACTGTTGGGAATTCCTCCTTGGCAGTTCCCTTGCTTTAGGTAAATGCGTCCCTTCCTGCAGTTTACTTGGCCACTTCCCCAGCATACGGGAATTGCTTCTCATCTTACCAGTGGACACTGAGCCGTCCCCCTGCCTCAGACCTTATCCTATACCCATTACCTTCAAGACTGAACTTGAGGGACCCCTGGGAGGCCCAGTCAGTTGGGCGTCTGCCTTCAGCTCAGGTCATGGTCCCAGGGTCCTGGGACTGAGTCCTGCATCAGGCTCCTTGCTCAGCGGGGAGCCTGCTTCTCCCTCTGCCTGCTGCTCTCTCTCTCTCTCTCTCTCTCAAATAAATAAAAAATCTTTAAAACAAGGGGCACCTGGGTGGCTCAGTCGTTAAGCGTCTGCCTTCGGCTCAGGTCATGATCCCGGGGTCCTGGGATCGAGCCCCATGTTGGGCTCCCTGCTTGGTGGGAGGCCTGCTTCTCCCTCTCCCCCTCCCCTTGCTTGTGTTCCCTCTCTCGCTGTGTCTCTCTCTGTCAAATAAATAAACAAAATCTTAAAAAAAAAAAAAATCTTTAAAACAAAAAAGACTGAACTTGAATCACCACATTCAATAAGGTGACCCTAACAGTCTACATCAGAGCCTTTCCTGTGTACACAATCCCATCACATCTCATGCCTACTGCCATCATAGGATTTATCACAGTGCGTTGCAATTGGCTTTTGTTCCTTTATAAGGCTCTCTCAAACAGGATCTAAGACAATCCTAGGTCAGCTCTCCCAGGTAAACAGCCCATACTGGGGAGAAGGGGTAAGACTCACAGGACCCAAGATGCAATCTAAAATTATTTTCAGTCTCTATTTTTATGACAGAATTACATGGTCAGAAAAGTGCTGCAAAATTGGTTTTCCCCACTTTTTTTGCAAATCCCACTTCTGTGGCCTAGCATACCATTTTGGTATATCCCATTTATCAAGCAGAATTACAATTAAAGTCATTCCCTTTTAGCATTCTATTATATTTTAAAACATCATGCAAAAATTAATAAAGATTTAGTGGTTTTAGAAGTGACAATACATTTTCTAGCTTTTGTCTGACAAAACAGAACTGTGGTTTTGGAATATGATTTGCTTCTTAAAAATTATCACTGTTTTGGTACTATTGTTTTCCTCTTTCAAAAAAATATTGCAACAGGGGCGCCTGGGTGGCTCAGTTGGTTAAGCGACTGCCTTCGGCTCAGGTCGTGATCCTGGAGTCCCTGGATCGAGTCCCGCATCGGGCTCCCTACTCGGCAGGGAGCCTGCTTCTCCCTCTGACCCTCCCCCCTCTCATGTGCTCTCTCTCTCATTCTCTCTGTCTCAAATAAATAAATAAAATCTTTAAAAAAAAAAAATATTGCAACATTCTACATCTTTAAAGTATTTGAAACATGCTATTTTTCTTAGTAACAAACTGGGCCAAACAGCAGTAAGTTCTGGCATTCATTAAAAAGAAGAGACTATACATATCTTATTAGATGTTAAGATGTACTGCTTTCCTCTGTTGTTTCTTCGAGTGTGAGAATCCCCATCTACTCAGACAATTCTGATCACAAATGTGATTTTTTTTTAAACTTGGAATACACTTACACATTTCCTAGAAGTCAATTGGGAAAAAATGACAAAACACTAACTAGTTTCTAAAATTTAGGCAAAATACAGGCGTACCTCTGTTAATATTGTATTTTTATTGTTTATGTTCAGTTTTCTGAGCCTAAATGAATAATTTATATTTAGGGGTGTGTGTGTGTGTGTGTGTGTGTGTGTGTGTGTGTGTGTGTGTTGGGTGTCTCCTTGTTATATAGAAAGCCAACATATACTCTGACAATTTATGTCAACTTTAAAATAGAGAATTGAGCCAAAGTAGAGACAGTAGCAACATAACTATCTAGAAATTAAGAGGGCAAGCCAAGTTTCCAACATATGTAAATAGCAGATAAAAATAAACAATAATAAAAATAAGTAAAAATTAATAATAATAAAACAAGAAAAATTATGAGGACACAGGAGGATCAAAAACAAAATAAAACAAAATAAACATCTCCATAGCAAGAAAGAGAACAGAAACATGAAAACATAAGGGAGATAAAAATCCTTGCACAGGCAGTGGCAGCGAAGACTTTGTTTTCTGAAAGGGAAATGGAGACTAAACGTTTCCCATGTATAATTAGAAAAAAAAAACTAGACAAAAAGTCATTGCTAACTTCTGTTGGAAGATATGATTTTTAGAGCATTATTAGTTCAGGGACACAAGTCTGTTTTTTTTATTTTATTATGTTATGTTAGTCACCATACATTACATCATTAGTTTTTGATGTGGTGTTCCACGATTCATTGTTTTCATATAACACCCAGTGCTCCATGCAGTACGTGCCCTCCTTAATACCCATCACCGGGCTAACCCATCCCCCCACCCCCCTCCCCTCTAGAACCCTCAGTTTGTTTCCCGGAGTCCATAGTTTCTCATGGTTCGTCTCCCCCTCTGATTCCCCCCCTTCATTTTTCCCTTCCTTCTCCTAATGTCCTCCATGTTATTCCTTATGTTCCACATATGAGTGAAACCATATGATAATTGTCTTTCTCTGCTTGACTTATGTCACTTAGCATAATCCCCTCCAGTTCCATCCCTGAACTACTCAAGCCGTTTCATTCCGCAACTGGATATGTGACGTCTCCAGCAACACTTGGAGTCGGGAAATGGGTTCTCTCACGGGATCTGGCTCCAGATGAAGACCCTAAATACAAATATATAATTGGTGGACAAGGAGGAGTTAGCGCAGAGAGAGTAAAGGCTGTGGGGAGACTTCTACACAGCATGCATATAAATCCAATTTCTAAGGCATGTGAAGAATCTAAGAAAGTGAAGAAAGAAGGTAACAAAATCAGTTGGAATAAGAATGCACTGTAGGTTAAAATAATTATATAGGTGAATTTGACAAGGCATTTGATGTCTACGGCCATCCCACCCTGAACGCGCCCGATCTCATCTGATCTCGGAAGCTAAGCAGGGTCAGGCCTGGTTAGTACTTGGATGGGAGACAAGGCATTTTATATGTTCTAGATGTTCACAAAGAAAACATGGGTTCTTTTTATTTTTTAAATTATGAAATAAAAACAGGCATAAGTAAAACAAGAGCAGGTGGATATAATGGTGATATAATTTGAAATACAGGAAAAAATAACAATTTAATATAATAATATAATAATAACAGCTAAGAATGACAGCACAGCAATGCAGTAAAGTAGGTACCATTATTCTTATTTAAATATGAGAAAACTGAGGTACAGTGAAGAAGTAACTTACCCAAGGTCACACAGCTAGTACTTGGCAGAACAATCTGGTCTAGAATTCATAAAACATTTGAAAAAGCTTTCCATAAAATAGGTGGGATAGACTCTTGTCTATGCACCACAAACGTGAGAATTATTGAATTTCAAGATAGTGCTAGGAATCCAGAAAGAACTCAAGACAAATAAAAAGAGACATTAAAGACAAACAAACAAAAAAGCATAGTGAAGAGAAAATGGGAGATCAATTGGGACCTTCTAGCATTTGTCATATAATAAAGCAAGGAAAAGAGTATATAGATTCTGGAAAAGCAATATATTTAAAAATAACTACTGTTTTTGGTTTTTAAATTCAATTTGAATAAACCAAATATTAATCTTACAAATCAAAACATCCTCAAATAGTTTTCTTTCTGTGCACAACGGTCACTTGTTTAAAATTTTATTGATAATTTATTTTTCAAGTTTTATTGAGATATAATAGACATATAACATTGTGTAAATTTATGGTGCACAATGTGATTATTTGATATACTTATATATTACAAAATAATTACCACAATTGAGTTAGTTAACACCTCTATCAACTCACATAACTACTGACTTTTTTTTTTTAAAGATTTTATTTATTTATTTGACAGAGAGAGACACAGCGAGAGAGGGAACACAAGCAGGGGGAGTGGGAGAGGGAGAAGCAGGCTTCCCGCTGAGCAGAGAGTCCGATGTGGG
This sequence comes from Halichoerus grypus, assembly GCF_964656455.1. Taxonomy (NCBI): domain Eukaryota; kingdom Metazoa; phylum Chordata; class Mammalia; order Carnivora; family Phocidae; genus Halichoerus; species Halichoerus grypus. The sequence continues at coordinate 127,521,656 of NC_135720.1, forward strand.
GCTCGATCCCAGGACCCTGGGACCATGACCTGAGCTGAAGGCAGACGCTTAACGACTGAGCCACCCAGGCGCCCCATAACTACTGACTTTTTTCAGTATTTAATAGATACATAAAGTCTTCAGAACAAAAGGCCATTATAAGTACCAAACAGAAAATATATGAATAAAGAAATCTATATAGAGATATGTTGTAATCAAACTGCAGAACATAAGGAAAGGAAAAACAAACTAATATTCTAAAACAATCCAGGAGAAATACATTACCTATAGTAAGAGGGCAATTAAAATCAACATCATTCTTTTTAGCAACCAGAGAAGCTAGAAATTAAGGAATCATATCTTTAAATTTTGTGTAAGAAACAAACAAGTAACTTCTTAAGACAGGTATTCAAGACAAACGATCATGCAAATATAAGAGCAAGTTTTTCTGTTTCTTCTTCCACTACTTTTTGCCCTTCTTTTCCTTCCTGAAAAATTAAATCCTAATATCATTAGCCGGGGCTGAGCAACATGACATCTATACCAGGCATGTGGTTGGAGATGAGAAGGGGGTAGTTACACAGTGTGTCAGAGACAGAACAGAATGAGGGAGGAGAGATGGATATGGTTGTGGGGGAAGGGATGGTGGGCTCCTGCTTAGGAATAAGGTACCAATGTGCTAGCAGGGTGAGAAGACTCATCGGGCATGGTACGTCAGAGGCCAAGGCAGAGGGAGTCCACGTGGAAAAGTGAGCTTTTCTGGATGTCAGTGCCACGTAGGTTTAGTGGGGCATCTGCGTTGGATGACTATGAAAGACTGGTTATATTCAGAGAGATTGTTTAAATAGTAAACATATTAATTCCAATAGAAGCTATGTTTCTCATATTAGAAAAGAGTTTAGAAACATGGAAAAAGAAAGGTAAGAATGAACCTCATAGTTTTCAGTTCGAACGGCAGCTATACTCATGGCTTTCTAGATGGGTTGATAGATACAAATATTTTTATATATTTCTATCAGGGATTGACCAGAGAAACAGAAGTATTAGGAGTGATATAGAATAAGGAATTTATGGCAGATGTTTAACCTATGCAATTAAGAGATCTAGTTATGCAGTTTACACATAGCTATTGCTTCTGCCTCTGATGCTGGGCCAGAAGTCATCAGAGTGGGCAGGCAGGAAGGAAACATGTTTGTGAAGTGCAAAGGGCAAGGAAAAGTTGGAACCCACAAGGATGAACCCATGTCAGTCTCCCACTGCCTCCAATGTTGATGATAAGTGATCTTATCTACAGGAGAAACTGATGCCCTTTATCACAGAGCTAAATAAACATGCACGTGACCTAGTTCTAGCAGGAGCGGGAGAACTGTGGATTCTAATGTTGGCTCATGTCAGCCAGATTTTCAGGAATGTTCATAGCATCTGACACTTCACCAACCTTCTGATCATAAACACGGCTGCTACCGTCTTCCTGCCTTTCAGATCTCAATCAGATTTCCCTTGTGAGAGGTTCTCACTCAGAACCATACAAGGAAAGGAATTCTGGGAACCCAAATTCAAGCTTAGCTAAGGTGAAACAGTGCAAAGCCATCATGATCACAAAAGGAAAAAGAGTCATTTTATATGGAGAAGGCTATCAATACCATTTTAATCAGGTGACCATTGTGATCATCATCACTAACGGAATTAATTGAGATTTTGTGCTCCTTGATAAAATGCAGCAAAATGCAGTATCTCTCCTAAAATATTCCTGTATTTGTAACATGAATCTCTTCATGAGGGAACAACAGACAAACCCAAATAAAGAAATGTTCTTCAAAATAACTGGTCTATAAGGTTCAGACATGTCAAGGACGTAAACGTCAAGGAGAGTCAGGAACTGTTCCAGATTGAAGAAAACTTAAAAGAAATGACAACTGAATGCAACTCATGATTTTGAATTGCATTCTTTTTGCTACAAAAGACATTTTGTAACAATTAGGAAAACTTGAATGGGGTCTGAGGTTTAGAGTAGTAATATATGAATGTCATTTTTTTTTTCATTTTGATCATGTTGCAAAAATTTGTTTTTAAAAAACAGATGTCAAAAAATATCTGTTTATGAAAATATATGCTAAAGTGTTATGGCATCAGGTTGGCCATATGTTCTCAAATGGGTCAGGAAAAAAATCTTGGGGATTCTATTTTTGCCACTTTTTAATGAAGTTATTTCCAAGTAGAATAAATACAAGGTTAAAAGTCAAATGCTAATAAAAATAGTGAACATTTATTCCATGTTTGCCAAAAACAAAGCACTGTCCTAAGCCCCTTATATATATGATCTTATTTAGTTTTCACAACCCTTGTGAACTAGAAATATTTTTTATTACATTTTTATGCTAAATACATAAATGTTAGTTTCCCAATGTCATAGAGCTAATGAGTACAGAGACAAATATGAACCTAGTTTGTCATTAGAACCTAAGCTTTTAATCATTACACAATACTGATATTTTTCATATAAAATGACTAAAAGAGATTACCATAATCATATCCTTAATGAAGAATGCATTTCATTGGGGAAAAAAGTGAACGTAGTGTGGAATAAAAGAAACAATAGTGAATACACAAACTGATAGAATAAATTGGTAAACATAACTATGTACTATGAGAAAAAAATAAAGAAAATTCTAAATAACAAGATTGTTTGAGATTTGAAGATACTAAAAGCAATGAAAACCCAAATGCTTTGTAGCAAAACTAATGGCTAAGCAAGAATATTAAAATCTAAATGAATCATTCATATAAAGAAAATACAATCTATAGCTTTAGGAATGGCAAATAGAGAAAAGTATTTAAAATATACAAATATTTTTTTTAAAAAGCAGAAAGAGAGAAAAATGTTTTGATGAGAAAACTAATACAAAATGACAGAATAAGTCCAAATATACTTATCATTAAATAAACATAAATGAGTTAAACTCATTTGCTTAAATACAAAACTTCATCACAGATTTAAAATAATCTAGCTCTCCATGTTGCAGAGATTCCTAAAATAAACCCACATAAAGATTGAAAATAAGGGTATGAAAGAGAAAAACTAGAAAAATTTCAAACAAAAGATAGATCATATAACAAAATTGTTACAGAGCAATGGAATTCAAGGAAAAAGCTTTGATAGTCATAGAAAACTAGATAATTATTAAGATAACAATCTACCCAGAAGTTATAATGGTCACAATCTAGTGAGTGCATACGAACATGACTTCAAAATATAAAACAAAACTGACAGAATGACTAAGTTCAGATCAGAATGAGAAATGTTAACACACATGTCTCAGAAATTATAGTTCAAGTAGATTAAAAACTTGGTAGAAAAACAAGAAATTTGAACAATGTTATAAATATTTAAGGTGGAAATCTCAGAGATATATTCTGAGCTGAACAACAATGAAAGCGAAATATAGCAAAGCTTGGGGGCAGAATGCAAGTGCAACTTCATGTTTATTTTATATCTTGAACATCTTCATTTTTAAAAATGAGAAATCAAAAAAAGTGGAGTGATGTTTTCAAAAAGCTATGAAAAAAAGATGAAACTAAAGAAAGTAGAAAGAATGAAATAAAAACAGGTAAGCACTAAAATTAACAAAAACTAACACAAAGGATCCACATAAATATTTAAAAAACAAAACAAAAAGTAATACAACAGATAAATGTCAAGCAATACTAATAAATGGAAAAAAAGCTACCATCTCAAGTATATGATATTGGTACCACAAAACAGAAAAAAAATGTTAACAATAAATTCACTAGATAGTTTTAAACAGTATGCCAATAAATACTATAATTTTGATATTATTTTGGATAAGAAAAAATATAAAGACCACTCTCTTATATAAAGACTAATGCAGACATCCTAAATAAAATACCAGCAAATCAAAGATGGCAGTGCTTGAAAATAAAGTATTGCAATTAAATAAGGTTTATTCACAATATGTAAAAGTGACTCGACTCCAAAGAATCTATTATAATAATATAACCTATTAACAAAATTAAGGAGAAAATACCATAGTCACCTCAAAGATACAGAAATACAATTTATTCATAGTAGAACTGCATTACATTTGTGAAGAAAAGGACATTTCTTAAGTAATAAAAGATCATCTACAAATAAACTACAACAAACAAAATGCTCATTGAAGACATATTGGAAGCCTGCTTGCTAAAGATAGGAATTATAGGAGACTTCCATTTAACTTTGTATTGGAGGTGCTAATCAGTACAATATGGGCAAAAAGGAGAATAATAATTGGAAAAGAGGAAATAAAATTATCCGAGAATAGTATATTTTGCTATGCAAATCCAAGAGAATGTACTTGCAGACGTTTAGAACTAAAACAAATAAATGGCTAAAAACAACCTAGTAATAAGAGCATTTCTAAGCATCCAAATAAATTGTTGTGAAATATACTAGGGAAAAAAGATAGCTTACCCTCGGTAGGAAAACAAAAACAAAATAACAATAAAGTGCATAGCAATAAGCCTAACAAAATACTGAAGATCTCTATGGAGAAAATTATAGAATATGACTGGGAGACAAAAAAACTGTTTTTATAAATGGAAAAATATACTATGTTAATAGATGGTAAGACTCAATATCAGAAATGATATAATGTCCAAATTAATCTCTAAATTAAACTAAAGCCAATAAAATGCCAAAAAGTTTTCATGGAATTTAACAATGTGCTGTTAAAACATGATGGTGGCAGGGAGACAAACATGTCCGAAAGCAGTAAAAACAGCACAGAAGAATTGCAAGGTGGGAGAAATTTATGAAGACATATTTTGAAGGTATAGTATTTAAAACACTAAACTATGATCTCAATTATTAAACAAACAGCCCACTAGTACAGAACAGAAACTGTAGAAACAGTTACCAGTATATGTATTTACATACACAAACATTTATATAATATATATGTCTATACTACACATATATATGCTTATATATGTAGTTTATATATAGCATACCATATAGTATACATAGTATATATTTATATACGTGGATATAGTATAAATCTATCTGTACACTGTATCTATTCCTATATATCTATACTATATAATTATACAGACGCATACATATATACACACAGTATATATACATACTATATACACACACACACATCCATAATATATGGAGAGAGAGGGTGAGAGATACAGGGAGGAAGGAAGGGAGAGGTCTCTGTTTCTGCAGTTTCTGTTGTGTTCCTCTGTTCTCTTTATGAGTGTATGTGTTTATAACTACAGCTATAGGTATAGATAGCTCATATGATCAAAGTACAATTATAAATCAATATGAAAAGAATGACTAATGTACTTCTTGGCAATGCAAATGTTTTTTATCTCTGGGAAAAAGAAAACTAAAATTTTACCTCACACTGGACACAAAATAAGTGGATACTTGACTTAAATATAAAAGCAAAGCTTTACATTTCTAGAAGAAAATATAATAAATTATAATAAATAGTATATTAGGAGTAAGGACAATTTCTTAAATTACTCTCCAAAAGCACAAGCATGAAGAAGAAAGCTGAGAAATTTGACTACCTAAAAGAATATATGTATAACAAAATATTACATACACATGTCATCATTGTACACACACATTAGTGCATATAAATAGGGCAGAATATTAATGATAGACACAGCTGGATAAAATATTCGTAACCGTTCTTTACACTGTTATTCTTAGAACTCCTAAGACTTCTTCTTCTCAAACTTCTAATGTTTGAGATGATTTCCAAATAAAAGTATTTAAAAGACAATATAAGGGCAATAAAAGAGTAGCCACAGATTGGAAAAGGGAAACAATACAGGGAACCAAGAGAGGATTATTACATACAAGGAAATCTAGCAAATTGCTAAGAGGAAAAAACCACCCAATATAAAAATGAACAAATCAGGGAGGGATGGGGCGGCTGGGTGATAGACATTGGGGAGGTTATGTGCTTTGGGGAGCGCTGTGAATTGTGCAAGACTGTTGAATCACAGATCTGTACCTCTGAAACAAGTAATACATTATATGTTAAAAAAAAAAAGAAGATAGCAGGAGGGGAAGAATGAAGGGGGGAGAAATCAAAGGGGGAGATGAACCATGAGAGACGATGGACTCTGAGAAACAAACTGAGGGTTCTAGATGGGAGGGGAGTAGGAGGATGGGTTAGCCTGGTGATGGGTATTAAAGAGGGCACGTTCTGCATGGAGCACTGGGTGTTATACGCAAATAATGAATCATGGAACACTACATCAAAAACTAATGATGTAATGTATGGTGATTAACATAACAATAAAAAATTTAAAAAAACTAATGATGTAATGTATGGTGATTAACATAACATAATAATAAAAAAATGAACAAATCATATGAACAGGCAACTCAAACAATTTTTAAGAAACCAAAATAGTCAATAAGCTTATGAAAAGGTGCTCAATCTAACTAATCATAAAAAGAATTGCAAATTAAAAGAATAAACCTTTTATTTTAAAAGTCAGGTGGGATACTCTGGTTTCTCTTCAGATCGCATGAATCTTTTGCCTTTTAAAAGTCAGGTGGTTAAAAAGAGAATGCCAATAGCCAAATTATGGAAGCAGCCCAAATGTGTTCATCAATAGGTGAATGGAGAAAGATGAGGTGGTGTGTATACACACACACACACACACACACACACACACACACACACACACACTATGGAATATTACTCAGCCATAAAAAAGAGTGAAATCTTGCCATTTGCACAACATGGATGGAGCTAGAGGGTATAATGCTAAGTGAAATGAATCAGTCAGAGAAATACAAATACCATACGATTTCACTCATATATGAAATTTAAGAAACAAAACAAACGAGCAAAGGAGAAAAAAAGGAGACAAACCAAAAAACCAGACTGGTACTATAGAGAACAAACAGATTGTTCCCAGAGGGGAGGTGGGTGGCAGGATGTGTGAAATAGGTGATGGGGATTAGGAGGACACTTAACCATGAGGAGCCCTGAGTAACGTACAGCATTGTTGAATCACTCTACTGTACACGGGAAGCTAATAACACTGTATGTTAACTATACTGAAATTAAAAAAGAGAGAGAACACCAAGGGTGTTGAAAAAGTGAGTCAACTAGTAGACTGCTACTAGTGGAAGGATAAATGGGCACAACCACATTTGTGAGAAATCTATACACATGTGCAGATGGGGCAATTCATTATTGACGGCACAATGTTCCAGACGTTGTAAAATCAGGAAAATCTTTTCTTCGAAAATGAAATGCCAACTCTTTGGGTTGCCCCTCTGGAGCAAGTTTTGGATGCTGGCTGTTTACTGCACACTTTTTGTAGTAGCCAGTCTGAACTATAAAGATGCTTTGAACCACTGGCTCAGTCACTGGATCTACACATCACATAGATCTACATCAGATAAGCAGATGCAAGCCAGTGACTCAGCAAGCCACTTGGCTGTTTCCAAATATACAGACCTTTGTTTGTGGGGGTGAGGTTGCATCAGCCTCTTTCAACACACCTGGTGACAGAATATCAAAACCACTCTTGCTGTGACATTTGGCCAGAGTGATGAGAGGTGGGATTTTAATGTGGAGGCTTGATTAAAATAATAAGTTTCATCATTGCTATTTGGTTTTGATATTTTAAGTACAAGTGGAAAACAGCAGAGAGTATTGTTTCTTTGAAAGTATCACTCATGACTCAATATTTTAAATGTTCTCTGACACCTTGAAGTTTTCCCTTTGTGACAATTTCCCACTCTGTAACAGGCAAGGTATTTACTGAGCTCTTGTTAGAACAGCCCACAGACAGAAACTTCCCCTCATTAAAACCTGTTCCCTGTTGCATATTGCAATTCTCATGTGTGTCCATTTGACTCACACTAATGTCTGAGTTTGCTTTCAGCTATGCCTTTTGGGGGAGGCATAATTTTATTAAAATCAACTTATATGAAGTGTTATGTCATTATTTGAGTCCAACATTCATTTGTTTCAATCACAAATTTTACTGAGTGTCAATAAGGTAACCTGTCTTAACCCTGGTGCCAAATACAATACTAGCCAGCATTTATTGAGCATTTATTATGTGCCAGGCATTGTTCTGACAGCTTTATGTGAACGACTTCATCTATTCTTCCTAAGAACTCTATGAGGTAGATGCTATTATTATCCCATTCTACAGGTGAAGGAACAGTTACAAAGGGAGGTTAAATCATTTGTTCCAGATTACTCAGCTGGCAGTCAAGCGACCCAAGATTCAAACCTAGATAGTCTTGGCTTTAGAAAATATACTTCTAGCAGCTATGTGATTCTGCCTCTTGTAAAAAACGATCATAGTTCATATCAAAATTGGCATGGGAGATCTTTAACCCAGCACCACAGTATGTGATAATTTTAATTAAGTACAATAGTTTCATGGTATAGTTTAGCAAAATTATTGGGCCTTTTGCTTCCCTTTGACCTTGATTGAGGTCAATCTGAAAAAAAAATGGTATTAGATAGAGATTAACACTACAAGGTCAGACTTGAGGGTCTTGACAATAATAGTTGTAGAGTTTCAGAAAGTGGGCAAATAGAATCCCGATGTTTCCCAGCTGGGAACTGGCTGACTCTCCAGTGGGCAGGTATTTGCATCACTCAAGCCGGTAGCCTGGCACCAGGTATGGATAGTGGGATTCTGGCATATTGTAAAATGCTGAGTTGCAGTAATTCTGTCCCCTTTTCTAGTCCTTGCTTGCTCCACCAGTTCCTTCAGGACTGGGGTCTTATGTCTCTTCCCAGTTCTTGCAGGGACTGGTGTAGAATTTTTCAAGGGTCATTCCCTCCTTTGTAGTACTTCATCTTTTTTTTAAGATTTTATTTATTTATTTGTCAGAGAGAGAGAGAGCGTACAAGCAGGGGGAGCGGCAAGCAGAGGGAGAAGAAGACTCCCCACTGAGCAGGGAGCCTGATGCAGGACTCAATCCCAGTATCCCAGGATCAGGACCTGAGCTGAAGGCAGATGCTTAACCAACTGAGCCACCCAGGTGTCCCTGTAGTACCTCATCTCATCCTCAGTTTTGAATGGCAAGAAGCACAGTTTCTTTCTTCCTTTCTTTCTTTTTCTTTCTTTCTTTCTTTCTCTTTCTTTCTTTCTTTTTTTCTTCTTTCTTTCTTTCTTTCTTCTTTTTCTTTCTTTCTTTTTCTTTCTTTCTTTCTCTTTCTTTCTTCCTTTCTCTTTCTTTCTTTCTTTTTTTTCTTCTTTCTTTCTTTCTTCTTTCTTCCTTTCCTCTTTCTTTCTTCCTTTCTTTCTTTCTTTCGAAGCATTCAAAGGTGTTATCAAGCTTCACCAATAAGTGTAGTCAGGACAAAGAGAAGAACTCTGTAACACAGATCTGTGAACAATTTCTAGAAAACCCTTCAGATCACTTCATCCTTAAAAAACAAACACACAAACAAAAGAAACCAACAACACAAAACCTACACTAGAATCGCTTCCACTCTCACTTCTGGACTTTGCTCTGTGCTCCTGCCTCAGACCCTATCTTCTGCCCATTTTTTTAAAAGATTGAGCGTAACTCACCATATTCCATAAGGTGACCCCACGGTGCCCCTAACAGTGTAGGTTGCAGACCTCTCCTATATCCACAGTCCCACAGAATCTCACGCCTACCACAATCACAGCATTTATCTCAGTGCGTTTTCCTGTATTATTCTTTTTCATGCATCTTCATCCTGAACTTAAGTTCTTTGAGGGCACAGATGGTGATGACAATGATTAATTTTTTAATTATTACTTTTATCCCTGGTGCGTGGTAGAGTTCCTGGCAGAGAAAAGTTGCTCACTAAATATTTGTGGAAAAAAATCCATAATTTTAAGTTTGAAAATGACTTTTACAGTATTATTGTATTTGACCTTCTGTGTATCACGATGAACAGCTATCATCCCTCCTGAACCCTGTTACTAGGGTTGGTATGCAAAGGGAGCTGGTTCACAGCAAAATACACTCGAGTATCTTTGGCCAGATTGGTCCTGGTACCTGAGTAACAGCCAGGTTACTGAGGGAGAAGTAAAACAGATGATTTTAATACAAGTAGTTTAGAACACTCCTCTTCAAATAGTGTGTAACGTGCAATGTTGCGTGATGTATTGTTAATAATTTGCATTTTTTTAAAGATTCAGAAAAAATGATTTCCTGTGGAGAAGAGTATAAATTATTACTATGATGCTTCTATGCTTTTTTTTTTACAAAAACCCGACAGCTTAACATTTAAATAAAGTAATCGAAGTACCTAATAAATAAAATGAAATGTGGAGAAAGCATATTGCTTTTGCCTAATAAAAGATAATTGTGAATAAAAAACAGTGAGTGTTATTTTTAAAAAGGAGGAATTAATCTAGGATAATAACACAACAATAGAAAGACACAAATAATAGTTAATTCTCTGGTTTAATGGAAAGTTAACGTGTATTTTTGAATTGAAAATTAATTATAATATTTATTTGGTGGTTATTTAAATAAAAGTTCACCCAAAACAATAAGTAAGTTATTTAAAATATATGACAATTAAATATTAAAAAGGAACACTGTTATAGAAAATATTTTGTTGTATTTTATAGATGTGATCCCTCACCCACCCCAAAAAAGTTTTTAAAGATGTTTTCACAGAAATCAAGACTTTAAGATTTGGTTTGAACAGAGCATTGTATGCACAGTATGTGCATGCACTCTGTGTTATATTATCTAGCTCCTTGGTGTGTAGGGGTGTATGCATGGGAGTGTGTGTGTGTGTGTGTGTGAGTGTGTGTGTGTGTGTGTGTGAAAGTGTGTATTTATATTACTATATCTGGGCTGGGAATTTCCCACCAGGGAAGGTATTGAGAAAAAGGCAGCTGGGAATGGTGGGAAGTGTTTATTTGAAAACTAACTCAGCCATTCCTTAATTCATGCCCATTATAAATTATTCAACCACTGAGCCTCAGTGTCTCTATGTGTAAAATGGGAAAAAATGAGGATTAGCAATCGCACATATGTGACACCTGATAGAATGCATGGCTGATAGATCCTGATAGATCCAATAAGTGGGAGCTAAGATTGTTTCCATCGTTACTCTTACTAGTACTCAGTTATATTTGGCTAACTGCTTGGTAAGACTCAGGGACAGGAAACCTAAATATTAGGGTTAGACTGGAAGCTTGAGTGTACTTCCTTCTTTCTATTACTGAAAGCTAGAACTCTTCACACTACCTGTACCATTGTCCCCAACCACAGTGATTTATTAGAATGGTTATAAAGTGTGCTACGTTTACCAATTGCTTTCCAGCATTTGAAACCCTTTGGTCTTAGAACAACTCCATAGCGCTGGTGTCCCCTGATCATTTGCAGATTAGGAGGCTGAAGGTGGGGTTTGAAGGGATCAACCTGGGATCGTTTGGCCAGTGGTAGAGCAGAGATTAAACACAGGTTTCAGCTTCTGAAGCTCTACCCTTCCTGCCTTTCTCATTTGGTCTAGGAGCCAACAACAAGCCAAACACCATGTCGTGCAGACAGAATTTATCATCCAAAGCAGAACGTAGTGGTGGGTAAGTGGGGGTACTATTATGAATTATGCTGTGACAAGAGGAGAAAGTTGGGCAGAGCAGGATACAGAGTAAGGTGTGCTTTCAAGCTCCAGCTTCCTTAGAAAGTAGCTTGGGACTTAAAATATAATTAAAAAAAAAAAAAAAACCCTCAAAGTAGCAAAGAAGAGACAGGTAGGTGATAATAGCTGTAGCTATTCAGACAAGAGGTATATACTCTTTATGTTCCCAGACTCCCAAGACCAAGTTCTGGAGTCTCAATGCCATAGAAAGGAACGGTGTCCGGGAGAGAAAGAAAACAGGTGGAGTTTATTAGAGATAGCTTGTATACACGGGAGCTGACAGCAAAGACCAGTGCCACTTCCTGAAGGGCTAGCGTCCAAGGTTTGTAAAGGCACTTTCCCGAAGGCTGAGGGGCTGGGAATAGGGAAGTGTCCCCTCAGTCTGACTGTCATTATCTTGTGGTGGTTACTTTTTAGCGGACACAAGACAACCACAGGAGATCTTTCTTCATGGTCGACATCCTTTAGGGCTCCCTGAAAATAGAACTACTTGCACAAACAGGCTTTAGATTGTTACTTCTAATTTTGCCCAGACAACCATTAATCCTTAATGGCTGTTATCTCTCATCTTTTCCAGAAGGAGGTATTTGTCTCTAAGCTTATGGAAACTTTTTTTTTTTTTTTTTTTTAAGGTTTTACTTATTTGCGAGAGAGAGAATGAGAGACAGAGAGCATGAGAGGGAGGAGGGTCAGAGGGAGAAGCAGACTCCCTGCCGAGCAGGGAGCCCGATGCGGGACTCGATCCCGGGACTTCAGGATCATGACCTGAGCTGAAGGCAGTCGCTTAACCAACTGAGCCACCCAGGCGCCCCTAAGCTTATGGAAACTTTTAACCCTTGCCTCAGACCGGTGGCTTTACAGGAGTTAAGTCCCTCTTGCTTGCCCTATACTGTCTCACTTAGACAGAGGGAGATACTTCATTCATTTATAAGATTCCAGAACTTTGTATAGCACCTAGAATATAGTAGAAACTCAATAAATGTTTATTAAATTGACTCGGATTTTTTTTGAGTTGAGGTGTCTGATAAATAGTGGGATGTTAGTCAAAGTTACACAGTCTTTTGACTTGCCCATGGTGGTAATAAATTTGTGATTATTAGGTGCCCTTTTCTAATAAATTTGTGATTATTAGGTGCCTATATTTCATACATTTCTAATATATGAAATATCATACATTAAATATCTACAGTTCATACTAAGAGATGACTAATCACACCGTGGGGGAGGATTTGGGGCAAAAAGGCAGAGATGAGGAAATTAATTTCCTGTTTGAGCAAGAAATATCTTTGTTGTAAATATTAATCCATAAATAATTGGCTGATTTCATTAAATTGGTCAAATTGGTTATATAATTGAAATGACGGGTTCAATTCAATGAGAAGGACCCATCCCGTGTCTCTGGTTAGGCACAGCTATATGTTTTGCATATGCTAATTAATGTAATGTTTCGCTTTTCATATATTACTCACACCTGCTGCCCCTGCTAAGTAGATACATTACAGTGTGCTCAATACAATATGGTTCTGTATTTCTGATATGTGCACCTTGAATTTATTTTGAGGTGGGACCTGTCACGTTTAGAGCCTCTGAATGAATTATAACTGACATCAGGTGTAGAATCTGTGATGGGTGGGTCAGTTTGGTGGGTAAAGGAACTTAGTGACACACGATAGCTTCGTCATTGACTGGACACACACTCTTCAATTTATTGGGCTTCAGGGGTTGGGTCTGGGAATATTTAGAGGAAGATCCACAAGGTAAAGAGATTGTTAATGAGGAATTAACCCTGGCATCCAGGACTAGTATCAACAGCTTCTCATCAAACCTTCCCAGGCCCCGCTGCTTTATGTGCACTCTGTGATGCTTTCCAGAAGCTCTTCAGAAGACCTTTGGGTGGCAGAGGGAAAGTATGAGGCAGTGACAAAAAGTACACACTGAAATCAAGAATTCTCCCTTCTGGATCTGTCTGTGTCACTTGACCAAATGCAAGTCCTAGATCAAGTCATAGAGTTTTCCAGGCTCTAGTTCCTCATCTTCAATATGAGTGCTTGGTGTAAAGTATGCCTTGGGTTCTTGGGTCCCTAATGACATTTCCTGATCCATTTTCTGCAAATATCCCTTCTTCTGAGGTGTAAATGAAGGTGTAAACAAAGATGTGCGAGGATTTTCATCTTAACTAGTGAGGTCTGAGCAGAATCCACTACTGCCCCCAAATATTTTAAAAGAAAGACTGCTTCTGAGTTTTTATCCCTTCTTCCAAACTTTATTTTGAAATTTTACTCCAATACTCTTCTGATTTGCAACCCGCCTCACCTGAAGATGCTGGTGATGTTCAAGGGTCTAAAGGGTTGGAGAATTATTAAGTAGAAAGTCAATTTCACTAACTGCAATTACATGTAACTTTACTTAAGAAAGCACTTTAGTTAATCTGCTAGGAAGGTGCCACATTCACATTCAAATTTATTAAGAAATTGCTACATGGTTGTAAAGTGACCCAGAAGATTCTAAAGGCTAAGGTGGAAAGTTTTCTCAACTGCACCCTCCAGTAGACGTGAGAATTATAGCATTTTCCTAACTAGTCCGTTCAATGAACCATGGCTGGAAGATCAGACCTGTAAATGTAAAGCCTTGCTCAGGAGGGGAGAGGGCAGTCAGAACAGTATGTTCTAGCAGAACCCAAATACATGCAGACATAGAAAGACCCATTCACCAAGGATAAGAGGGAAATGCCTCAAACACCAGGACGATCATAGAAAAGGGCACCCATCCATGCCTTGGCCATGGCTAATAGATTTCCTGTTAATGATTAACTGGGAGGACTCCATGGAGCGCACAGCCTCAGTGATTTTTCAAATCCCAGAATGAAGCATTTGCCAGGTGACTTGAAGGTCTGTTAATGATCACTGAAGGTAAAACCTGCTTGTTGACAGCTTCCCACTTTTTCTTGAGAAATTATTTTGCTCCTCTGGGATAACTGTACAGAGCTTTTGATAAAAATATTAAAATTCTATTTAGATGTACAATGTTTTAATGCAAATTTTTAACCATAAAAACCAAACGCTCCATTCAGTTAAATTAATAGAATTACAAAAAGATGTAATGATAGCAATTAAGTCTTGAAAATGCAAATTTTATAGTCAAGGACAATTACCTCATTTATAGTATATTGGAATGGTGCCAGATGAAGGTAATTTAGATCCCCCCAGCTCACAGTTACATCATGATGGATATCTTCATTTCATTAGTACAACAAAGATGGGTGAGAAGTTAGACAATACATAAAAAAAAAGAACCAAAGAGTATTTGACCTTTATAGTATAACTGGAACCAGAATTCATTCACTAATTTATCAAGTATTTAATGAGTACCAATTATCTAAAATATTAGTGATGTATATATTTTTTCTGCCTTAGAGAAAAAAAAAAGCTCTCTTTATTTTCAGCATCCACAAAACACTGATATCTAGAGAGATCAGATTTCTTCAAAACCAGGACGGGTTTTTGGTGCTTGGTGTGTTTCTCTATGCACTGTGCAGATGACCTGATTTCATGTTGATTGGAGTGATACCAAGGCTCCCTGCAAAAGAACAATGGATTTTCCACTAATTATCTTCTCTTTTATTTGAGCATGCTTAAAGTAATTTTTGGTGTCTTCAAATCATACAGCTGTGAAATTGTACTACCTAAATGATTATTTTTGACATTTTAATATTTACTATGTATTTTCTAATGCTCTTTATTTTAATATTATCATCTTGGCTGCAGTTCATTTGCACAACATCCAGAACACATTATCCTTTCCACATTACAGGAAGATGAGTAACTTTAGCAGGGACAGAGGGACAGAGAGAGAGAGACAGGGAGAGAGAGAGGAGATTTAATAGTAGGAGTGCAGGTTTTTCAAACACCTATGTTCATATTTTCTTAATGAATTTTTTTCTGCTTATATTCATAAAAAACTAAATAACCCATAATCTCCTCTTTTGCCCTCTAGAGGGCACTAGATTTCACTTCTCAAGATAAAGGAAGTTCAATCAGCCCTACTTGATGCTGTTAAAATTTTCCCCTTGAGTCATTATCTCTAGAGATTACTCCTGTCTAAAAGAGCCAGTGACTATGAGGAGCAGGTGGTTTACTCCTTGCTACATTGCTGCTGGACAGAGGGAAACCAACATCCTCTGGGTGCCCGAGGGACTATGCTGGTTAAAGGTGGGCTTTGGAGACAGACCTGCCCAAGTTGAAACATGGCTCAGGCACTTCCTGGATTTGTAATGTTGAGCAAATCATTCAACATTGCTATTTCCCAGTTTCCTCATCTGTAATATGAGGATAATAATAATAATACTCCATAGTGTGACTGTGAGTATTGAAATTAACAATACATATAAAGAAGTTAGAACAGAGATGTGTCTACAGCAAGCACTCAGTATTATTATTATTCTTGTTCCTTTTTCAGGATATGATCCCCAATAAAGATTCTACACTCCTGCCCCTAGGATTTCTTTTTTAATACCAATGACTCAAATGGGCAAGGCTCTATTAGGACTCTCTGAGAGAAATACACAACTCCCTTACACAGAATAGGTATTGACTCAAAGTACTTTTCAAGAAACTTATGCTATTGGTGTAATAGATATCAGAACAGAAGGTAGACCTCTTCAATTCAAAGTGACATGAGAACGTTATCATTTACTTTTTTGATCACAGACAAAAAGCTCCAAACCAAGACATCTAGAACTTATTGTAATGAAAGGTTATAGGAACATATACTAAGAAAATGAATATACATGATAGAAATAGGGCCCTTCTTCAGTATATAGAAAAGTTTTTGTTTATTTTGTCTGGTGTCTTTAAATGACATCAATAGTAAGAATCTTTAGGGATTCCCCCCAGAAACTCAGTAGCTAGAAGGGCCAATAATGCTTTTGTAAAGATCAATCTTTGTTTCTAGTGATGATGGTCAAGACTTGGTGGATTCATTTTCTTGGTTAACTTAGCTAGTAGCATGAGAGTTTTCCTAAAATATACATCTTGTTGATGGTAGATTAAAAGGACGACGTCCTTTTTCTGGTGTTTACATGTTGAGGTAAATTCATCAAACATTCATTTCTATTATTCAAAAAGAACTGCTTACATAATATTCTGAAACATATATACTGGTAGTGAATCCTGAAAGCATGTACTATCCAATTAGCAATGTAGGAAACCCTATAAATGTTTGGTTATATAAATGTTCAAATACATATTTCAAGTCAGTTGTCCTTGACATTCTCAAGTGATAGGAATTCATCAGTGAGCCTACCGATAGTCTGTGCCATAACCTTAAACAAACCTGATTTTACCCTGGAAGCCCATTCAGGCTAAAATCAACAGACAACTCTTTGCCTAGATTGTATGTCAGATTTTCAAGTGCCTTATAAGCATTTCAGATATATTTGTACTGGTTTGGTCATTACAAATGGTTTGGTCATTACTAATGAACTAATCCACTATCTTAATAACTGGTTAGATAACCAGCTAGTGCAGACTAATAATCAAATCAGCTATATGTGTTAGTATCTCTTGGCATTTCTGTGGTCTGATGTATGGGTAGTATTATACACATTATTTTTTACAGATCCATTCAGAATGTAGAGACAGGATAAAAAGAGACTCATATACGTGTTTTTACTCTTTGTAATGAGTCAGTCTGTATGAGGTAATGATGCCTAGTACACCCTTATTCTCTTAACATCATGATAAAAATTAGAAGCTAAAACTTCATTGTCCTGTTAAAAAGAGAAATGAATTGTTGTTCTTACTTAAAGCCACCAAATTCCTGGCATTAGAGAAAACAAAAGTGCATCTGATACCCTAGCTGCTGTGTCTCAGTTGTAAAAAATCTCGTCTGTGATCATAATAGGATATTGATTAGTTTGGATGCCATACAAAGCTGAATTGCATTTCTTGGTGGAGCACTAAAGGTCACTGTTTGATTACTCAATAACTTTTCAAATACAAGAAATGCTATTTAAAAGTATGCTTGAATGATTGGGCTGTGTCGTAAGAGAGAGAATGCGGGGGGAATGGTACTTCTTTCATAAAGATAGATGTTAAATTCACATATCAGCTTATATTTATTTATGTTTGACATTCCATAATATTTTATATACTAGAACATAAACCATGAAATTAAATTATGAATGCAATTTTTACATGTTATGATCCATGTGATATCTAACCTATGAAACACATAATTCACTTTGTTTTTTAGCTATTAATTGAATTTGTCAGTGGGCCCATCTTATATTTAATAATATTTATTTCCTACTCTGACAAAAGTAAGACATTTTGTATTCTACTGTACAAAATTTGAAAAATGTAGAAATATACAAAGAGGAAAGAATTATCTATAATTCTGATATTCTGGTTAATATCTGTTTTCTCTTTTTATTTTTAAAAACAATATAAAATCTTATATTTATTCTATTTACTACAAATTATATCACTAGGGTTATTTTATGCTAGTTTTTAAAGATTTTTTTCCCCTTTATATTACACTGGGGAAGTATTCTTATGAATATTAAATAATATTAGAAAATTAATTCTTAATGGTTGCATAATATTCCAAATGATGGATGCCCTGTATCATATTTAACCTATTAGTTTGTGCTCATAAGCTCTCCCCCATTTATCCTGTTCATATGACCTTTTGTTTGCTTGTTAAGAGGCTTGTATGAAGGAGAGTTCATTACTCTCATCATGTATCATTACTCACATCATATTCCTTCACTCACTTCCCTTGGCATTCCATATTTCTCTTTAATCACTGGCATCCTTGCCTCAACTTGACTCACTATTTGCCCAAAAAAGTATTTGTCTTTGGTGGGTTGACCTTGATCTAATTTGGCAAAGTAAAGGCATCTATTCACTCTATCACAAGAATGGGCTAGCAATATCCTAGCACATTGTTAGAATTTAAAGTATATTTGCTAATAACATAGATGACTAAATGGTAGGAGGGAGGTCAGAGAAGGTAGAATGGGGTCAAAGAGTCAGGTGTTGGAAAAGAAGCAGTGTGAGAATTAATTGGGATTCTCTGTAACACAAACCTGTTCTACAACATGGGCAACAAGGCGAAAGCATCATGAATGGTAATCCCTGGCCTATGTGATGACCCATAGAGAAAAAAGACTGCTTTCATAATAGTTATTTGATTTAGGATATCAATAATATGATATATCTACCTATAAACCATGTGTACCTTTGAGACATTGATAGAAGAGAAATATCTAGAATGGGGGAGGCAATGACCTGTTTTTCTACATGCAATCCTGAAGCACTTGATTCATGAACAGAATCAGACATAAATCTGGGAAACAGACACTCCAGATATCCTGGAGGATGATCAGCTCAGTGAAGGGGACCTAAAATAGAATCACCCCAAAAAAGCTTAAAAGAACGCTTGGAGAAGATGTGGCCAAATCACATTTAAAAGATGACTCCTTGAGAAGGGAATGTCAAGTAGAAAAGGAACAGACCAGCTCTGACTATAAGGAGAAGAACGATGCGGTCAATGTACAGGCTTTTTTGGAATACAGATTTTGATTTGTTCAAGGAAATCCCCTCACACAGTGAAAGTGCTCAAACCTGTGATTGGTAAGTCCTTCAACAATGGAGTTGTTGAAGTACATATGGATAATTAGTAGTTGGGAATTTGTTGTGGAGGTTCACTTCTATCCGGTGGAGCCAGATAATCTTTAAAATCTTAGCCACCCTTGGGATACTATGATTTTATGCAGAACTTTATCTAGATCAAGCAGAGAAAGTGAATACCAATTTGCATTTATATGGCCTAAATTGCTCTAACAAAAGTTTGCATTTTTAAACCATTTCGTTTTTATACCATCAAAAATTTTGATCTTTTGCATCAAATCTTTGACCTTTCATAAGAAAACACTTAGAGCAACTGTAACATCGTTTTTAAAAAATTGTCAACCATAGTTTTAGTCTGAAGATATTGCATAGGTTTTCTGAAGAAATCTCTAAGATTTAAAAAGGAACTAGCTGAATGAAAACAAGTGAAGGGATAGGAAAAGATGCTCTTGGTAGGAAGAAGAGCATACAGATGAGAAGCTGTAGAATTTGTAGACATCTAAAAGTAGGTTAGTAAAGCTAAACCTTATGTTTGAAGTGAGGCATGAAGGATGATGGGGCCAATGATAGATGCAGTCAGAGGACAGCCTTTTATGCTATTCTAAGTCACTTGACTTTCATACCCTAGACACTGGGAAGCTACTAACATGAGTCAGACAGATTTGACTTTAGCTCAAGCATTGTCATTGTGTAAGGATCGTACAATACAGATTTAAATGGACAAAGAATAAAGGCAAAGAGACTAATTAGGTGGCTACTGTAATCGCCCTCAGAAAGATCTTAAAAGCCTAAGCTGAACAGTGGTAATAGGCACAGAAAGAAAGTGAATTACAAATAATTTTTTAAGTAAAATAATGGATTACTAATATTGATTGGTAAGATTAGGCATTAGAAGATGTAAGAGTCAGTCATGACTTCAAACTTCTTACTTGGGTGACCCTGTTAGAACCCATCAACTGACATGGGAGCACAAGATTAGGAATATATTTTGAGGAAGGGAGTTGATTTATTCCAATTTGGACTTATTTACTTTAAAATGCTTTGGAGTCCTTTAAGTAGTTACATGATCCAGGCACCTGAATATGAAGGTTTATATCTCAGGAGAATGGTTCCATTTGAAGGTATAAATTCAAGTTTTGTCTACATATCAACAATAACTAAAGCCATAAGTTTGCCCAGGAGGAAAAAAAAATGGAAAAAGAAGTGGGCTTAGGGAAAAAAGAAAGAAAGAAAAAATAAATGCTATATTTAAAATGGTGAGCAAAGAAGAGACTCACAAAGAAATAGGGAGGAAGTGGTAGGAGAAGTAGAAGCTTAAGAAAAAAAATTGATATCATAAAATCATGGGAACAGTTCCAAGGAGAACAAATCAACGGCAGTAAATGAAATCCACAATCTAGCAAAATAAGAGATAAAAGTGCCTATTTAATTTGAGAATTAAGTTGTCACCTTAAGGAGATTGGTGTCCATGGAATGGTGGCCAGAAGACACATTGCTGTGTTGACTATCAGCAAGGAATTAAGGACCTCATATGTAGAATATTGTTTTCCTAGGAAGAGCTCCTCCTTCTCTGTTCATGTTGGAGAGGTTTAAGTGAGGTGAAGAACAGAGAGATGGCATAGGAACAGAGAAATTGACACTTTAATCAATCAAACTGGACAATCAGACAAGGACTCATTTATGATGTCTTGAGAGCTTTTTTGGAGGTTCTAGCAGGGAAGCACTATTCGTATACCCTTGACCGAAGAACAGTCCTCCTCTATTGGGGAGGGTCGTCCTCTTCAACCGAGCGCGCAGCTTCAGGAGGGATGCACATGGAGTGGTGAGGGAGGAAGGGGACACCGCCTAGCCAGCCAGATCAGCCGAATCAACCCTGGCGATCAATGGGGTGACAGATGTCGCAGCCAGACCGCCCTCACATCCTATGGTGTCTTTTAAATAATATTTTGAATTATGCAAGTAGTATATAAATTTGTTTTCATTATGTCTTTCAATTTATAAACAGCCCCATCAGTTCACATGTGCAAATTCATTACAAACCAATGAATTTCACCCCCTCTTTGGTTTCTACTAAATCCTTTCAGGTGATATAATTAGACTGAGGTAACAATTTTTTCTCTATAATGCTACAGTGCCCTGTGACTTCCTGGTATGACATCTCCCACCTCCATGTTTATATAGAACCCTTTAAAAAAATAAATAAAAATGGTTTTGTCTAGAGGAATCCAGCAGTTTGGTAGAGTTTCTTTTTAAATAGTTGTAAATATTATAAATCATTTGTATAATCAGATACCTACACATGATGGCATATGCTTTCTTATTTCAGATGCATCTGGGAAATCCAGATTATCTCAGAAGAAAACATGGATGCCTGTAAGGGAAAACCCCAACCAATAAGATCAAAAGAACCCAAATGAATTCTCACATCGTAACGTGTTCATCTCTCTATCCAACTTTCATAAATGACTTTAAATGACTTTTAGAATATTGATCCTTTGTATCAAAACAAAGACACTCCCTAGTCACATCTAAATAAAGATGTTTTGTAAATAAATTGAGGAGGAAGAAGCTGCACAACATATGATAATTATAATAGAAATTCTTAGTTTCCTTTTAAAGACACAAGTAACTGAGTTAAGTTTTCTGTTTGGACAACCTTTCCCCTTTTGTTTTTTGTGTGTTTTTTTTTAAAGATTTTATTTATTTATTTATTTGACAGAGAGAGAGACACAGCGAGAGAAGTAACACAAGCAGGGAGAGTGGGAGAGGGAGAAGCAAGCTTCTCGCGGAGCAGGGAGCCCGATGCAGGGCTCAGTCCCAGGACTCTGGGATCATGACCTTAGCCGAAGGCAGACGCTTAACGACTGAGTCACCCAGGCACCCCTCCCCTTTTGTTTAATTAAATATTTTCAAAATATCCTTTACTGAGACACTGTTATCTTTTCCTGAGCAGCCATGGCAATTTGAACATCCTTCTCTTGTAGCACTACTATGTTATTTAATAATGTTTACAAATTTATACTTTCAACTGGACCATGAACTCTTCAGGAACAGGAATTGTTTTATTCATAATTGTCTATTCGTCAAGTAGCTAACGGATAATGCATAACCACTGCCTCTCCACTTCCTTAGTATTCCAATTCAGGATGAGCCAGCATGGAACCCTGATCACTGAGAATAAATGGGGCTATGGAATGACCAGAAACAGCCAGAGAGAAATTGAACCAGATCACAAGGGTCCACTACGTTCAAGAACAAATGAGAGAAACTATACCCATTTGTCAATTCCCAAGGATAAGTGTAGAACCAATAACAGAAGCCAAAACAAGAGATCCAAATTGGGTAAATACAATGACAAAGCAATGATATGATACAGAGGACAGATGAAAGGAGACAGTCAAAAAATTTAATGTCTATAGCATCGGGGCACTTGGAAATTGATTTGAGGGGCATGTCATTATGTAGTGTGGAAAAAGAAGACTCACACATGTATGTACAGGAACATACAAAGGAAAATGTAAACATGGAAGAAGCTATGATCACCCGCTTCTGTTAAGATATGTGTGATACATTCTTCACCTGATCCAAGTCCAGAACTCCAGGACTTGATGATGTTGGGGGAAATAGCAGTAACTATGATATAAACCTATTTGCTCGAGACACTATGGTAAATTATACATAACACCTAGTTATATTTACCATTGATTTGGATAGATGTGCCTTGCAGATAATAAGGGATTAATATAGAGTTATTGATTTGATTTGAAAAATAAGAAAGTTTCAGGGCGCCTGGGTGGCTCAGTCGTTAAGCATCTGTCTTCAGTTCAGGTCATGATTCCAGGGTCCTGGGATCCAGCCCCATGTTGTGCTCCCTGCTCAGCAGGGAGTCAGCTTCTCCCTCTCCCCCTGTCCCTCCCCTCCCCTGCTCATGCTCTCTCTCTCTTTCAAATAAATAAATAAAATCTTTAAAGAAAAAAAAAGAAAAAGAAGAAAGTTTCAACAAATACATAAATAAGGAAAATGTCAACACACACATAAATTACATGAGTAAGTAAAATGTCTCCAAAGTGCATATAGAGGTAGAACGTGTATGGTTTGCGGTATGAAGAGGCGGCCATGTCAGTGGCATGTGCCCAGCCACAGACCTGCTGCCTTTCCCCCTGTCACTTCATCATGAAGGCTAAAGAACATTATCTGAGCTTTTCTGGATTGATTTGTTTAACGATTTATAGAGAGAGGGGTGGGAATTCCACAACTGCTTGAACAACAGGTGGGAGAATTTGCAGAACTAGGGTGCGTTCCACACCTGAGACACGGAGCAGGGGTAGGAGTGGGAAGAACAGACAAAAGACCTCACTTGAAAGGAATGGGGATGATGGGCAGGGGAGTAGGTGGTTCCATGTAAAGTTTACATGTGTAAGATGTTTGTATTATACCAAGACAATAGATAAAGTATTCCAGCCAGCTGACTGCAGATGTTTACCATTAGCACGGTACTCTCTGCTCTCATTGTCCTGAATTCTGCTCTATTCCAAAGAAACCTGGATGGTTTTCATCCTTATTAACATTACACAACTTATTCATATTGAGGCACACTTAGATAGATGTTACTTCCAGATATTATATCTTCCAAGTGTTTGCGTATTGCAAGGATTTGATGTTCCCTAAATAGGTAATGGTATTACTATATTCCAAAATGGTCCCTTTGGGAAAATCCTTAAGTCGTTTCCTGTTTCCTGTCAGTATGGTTTAACCTACACACAGAGAGAAGGGTTGCAGCAGGTTTCAATGTTTCAAAGTAAAGCTTGTTTGGGTTGCCTAGAGCAGTTGCTACCTGAAGCAGAGAAAGCATCAGGATGCTCAGTTTCTCACTGAGAAGCCTTGAAAAGCAGGTTTTTGTCACTTGTTTGTATCATTTTTGTATGTCTTCCAAACAGATGTAGTTTACAAAGTCTTGGGAAAATGAATGCACATTTGTGGAGAGGACTCAAACTAGGCTTCCATCCTCTTTTTGTTTGCTGGGCCTTGTTTTCCCATCTTCTTGACATACCTTAATGAGCAGGGAGTTATTCACAATTAACGATAGCCAATCACTACGGTGGGGAATATCTACTTATAAAATTATGACAGATAGCCACACACCGTGTGATCAGAGTATACAAATTACACCATAAGCAGAAAGTAGTTATGCTTGATTGGAGCAATTAAATGTTTTCTTTAAAAAAAAAAAACTCCAGTGAGAATATTTTAGAAAATGGTTTTTTAATCATCTGTAGAACTGCTAAAATTACTGTCTCATAATAGTTTTAAAGTACGTCATCTTTAGAATTAACTGTAATTCCTTTGCATAGCCATGGGATTCTTCCCCCAGAAACCTGTTTACTTGAAACTTATTTTTAATCACAGACCTAACATTAACTCAATCTCCTGAATGAAGTGACAATGATTTTCTAGGACTAGAAAATGAGACATTTGGTTTCCACGAACAAGCAAGTACTACCCACACTGCACAGCCAGATTAGGGAAGAGAAAATCCTAAACAAACATGCCCTGCCCCCTGGCAGCTGGACTGCGCCCACCAGTTTGGAACATAGCCGTGGGTGGGGGTCAAGTTCTGGGGAACTCCAAAAAGAGAACCTAGATTATTCTATAGGGCCACTCTAGAAAGAAAGCCAAGGAGCCACGTGGTCTCATCTGGGAATGAGTTGTATCACCTGAAACCCTCTGAGTAAAGGGGGCTGGTGAAGAGATGTTTGGATTTGCTTTTGTTTTCTTCTCTCTTTGTTTAGCAGGGAGGAGAGAGAAAAAATGCAAGGGAGAGCTAAGGTTCTGAGCGTGTCAGAGCAATGAGATCTGTTGACCCACTAGGACCCAGAAACAAGTTCTGACCTTTATTGAGATTGAGCCAATCTCTCTTTTCCACTGAGCTTTGCACTTTGAGAAAGCCTAGAGAATCTTCCTGAATAGATTACATGGTCCTGGGGGGAATGTCAGGGGACATTGAGAAGCAGAACCTATTTAAGCAACAGACAGCATGCCCAGTAAGTACCTAGTAACAAAGAGGGAAAGTATCCGCAAGGTGTGCACTTGACTCTGACTATAGGTGACGTGGTCCTCAAGGACTTCCAGACATAATCACTGGGACTGCACAAGGATGCTATGTGTCCCCATCGGGAAATGGATGCATACCACTAGCAATACTTAGCTAAACAATGTTAGCACTATCTTATTCACATCCATGGGCTGACAAAGTCTGAGAATATTTGTTTTGTCTGTTGTGTAAATGAAAATTTGAGAAACTACTTGTAACAATTTTTTTTTCTAGTAAAGCCCATAAGTCTCCCAGAATAAACTGAATGCAGAAATTACTTTGTGAATACATGTGCCAGAGGCTTTTATATTAAAATTTTGGCCACTGAGGCCACACGCCTTCTAAAGTACACAATTTAGACCACCATTTAATAAGAACTACATCTTTTGGAGGATTTACTAAGTGAAGGGCACTGAGTTTTACATGTACTAAATACATTTAACCTTTACAACAACAAACGTTTTCAATATAAGAAAACTAAGGCTCAGAGATAAAGTTCAGTTGATCATGATAAAAAAATCGAATATTGGGGTGCCTGGGTGGCTCAGTCGTTAAGCGTCTACCTTCGGCTCAGGTCATGATCCCAGCGTCCTGGGATCGAGCCCCGCATCGGGCTCCCTGCTCTGCGGGAAGCTTGCTTCTCCCTCTCCCACTCCCCCTTTTTGTGTTCCCTCTCTCACTGTGTCTCTCTCTGTCAAATAAATAAATAAAATCTTTTTAAAAAAATCGAATATTAGGTAACACATATACTGAAATCCGTTCCATTTGATTTCAGAGACCAAATTTGTACTAAGAAAGCATTCCTTTTGGCATCATACAATAGAGTCTTTTTTTTTTTAAACGAGGGGTAAAACGTCACCATAGATGTATAATTTAAGAGAAAAAAAGCATCTGACTTAATTTTATATTAACAGTGCACTCAATAAAATTAATTTTCCCATTGTCTTACCATCACAATCATTCACTTAATTTGGATTTTTTTCTAGACCTCTTCTAGATCTTATATATAAACCTACACCATGTTGGTTCAACTTTATAGTCTCTTTTTTTCACATGATAATAAATTACATGAATTTTCAGAATTTGAGTTACTATTCAGGCTGCCACCTTTGTGGTTGCATGATCCGCTTAACTCATTAAACTAGTAGCAAGAAAGAAATGTATCTTTGTTCTGTCTAAGAACATGTCTTACCTTGATTATTTTGAAATTTACACATTTCCCCCTGATTCCTATTTCTTGACTCTTGTCTCTATGTTCATAGGTAGGTAAGTTTTCTCAAATGCCCTCTGAGGCATGGCTGCCCTCCACTTCCTACTGCCCATATGGGGTTACACAACTTCAAGAACAATCTACAGTGGGCCTATCATGAATGATCCCTTTTTCTGACTTTTCACCTATCCCTTAACTTTTCTAGGCAATATGGCAGGAACAGATGGATTTGTTGTGGAGTTAGCAACCTCATTCAGGATGCATGAGGAGAAGCTGTTTTTCTCACCAAAAAAAAAAAAAAAAAAAAAAATCTAAATATAATCACCTTAGGAAAGCTGATTTACCTTACAGAATGAAAATAATGTCTCAAGGCTTTAAATTTACACAGTGACGTATATGAGTCTGTGAGGTAAGGAGTCTGGCCAACTACTATGGATAATGCAAATTTGTTCCTCTTGATCTCTTTATTGGTTCCTTCATCCTTATATCCTCCACATTTCCAAATTGAACCCTGATCCTCACATTATGTATAAATAGTAAGGTATGCATTTAGCCAGAATGCCATGAAGTGAAACTAGAAAAATCCCCAAAACAGATCACTTCTCCCATTCGGAATAGGATCCTTGATCACACTAAGTAAATGTAATCCCCTTATCTGCTGAAAACCCCCGGATCTAAACCCAGGGTAGATCCTGCTGTTAAGAAGCCAAAACTTAGAGAGATATTATAAAACAGCAAAAGGCCAAATATTCTCTAAATTCTCAGCTTTATTTCTCATCTCATTAGCATATTTAATTGTTTCCAATAAGACCTCTTTGCAGCAGAAATAGAAAGACAACGTGAGCCAGTGCACTGATGTGTGATATCATTTGAAATCCACACAGGATCTTTGTCTACCTGCTGTGCTTAATTTCAGTATACATTTCTGTGATTAATTTTGTTTTTCTTCAGTACATCAAAATGTTCCAGTCATTCATGTTTATGCATCTTAAGCTAGGGATTAAAGTGGACTAAAGATTCCTAAGAACTGAGATATTTTTGAATGTGAACTCTAAGGACACTCTATCATGAAAGATTATTACCTGAGATGTAGAATCACATGCATGCACGACTCCAGAATCCCTCAAGAGAATTCAAGGAGTCTGTGAACCTGGATGGGAAAAATGACTTCTTTATTTTCACTAATATGTGATAAAAATTTTGGGCATTTCCTTTCATTTTTTCATATTGTCAAAAACTGTAGT
Organism: Halichoerus grypus; assembly: GCF_964656455.1. Classification (NCBI taxonomy): domain Eukaryota; kingdom Metazoa; phylum Chordata; class Mammalia; order Carnivora; family Phocidae; genus Halichoerus; species Halichoerus grypus. Next base: position 127,549,465 of record NC_135720.1, read on the forward strand.
ATTATTAGCAGTACTTATGATTTTGTCACCAGTAGAAATCACAGATTTACTCCTATCACATGGGTACAGATATCATGGAATAGGATATATTTCATCACCCCTTTGACCTTGTGGTGATTATTGGGTCCACCACTTGATCTTACTATTTAATAAATTGATGAAGCACATGCATTACTCTATCAAAATCCTTTAAATTTTGATAACTTTATTTTCATATAATCAGTTTCACTTGTAATCTGAAGTATTTTACTTTGTGCATTTAAAAAATGTCATTCTGAGAATGGATTCACAGGCTGCATCAGATTCCAGAGAAACCCATGACTCAAGAAGAGTTAAGAAGCCCTGCTTCAGGTTATATAAAAATTTATGTCACTGAGACATTTTAGTTTCTAAGTGGAAAACAAACAAACAAAACAAACAAAAAACAAAAAAAAAACAAAAAAAGCACATGTTCACTCTCTATTCTGCATAGCTTCTACCACATCAGGGCTTAATTAAAGTTTATTATTATACCTATATTTTTCCATAAGATTTACCTTCATGTTTCTATAAAATGTATTAATGCATCATTTTATGAGAATTGGTTGAGCACTCGGTATGCGCATGCTCCAAAGCAAGGCACTAAGAAATACAATAGTAGTGATTCCTGCTCTAAAAGACCTTGCAATCAAGCTGAGTGGCCTGGCCATGACTTATAATGACTAAAACATAATCGTGATCCAAATACTCGATTAGCGCTAACAATAAGTGCAAAAGCAGAGTTCGGAAAAATAAGAAGACGTGCATATGGACCCCAAATGCTGGGCAAGCTTGCATAGAGGGGTGAGGCTTGAGTGGGACACTGAGGTATGGTTAAAATTCCAGGAAGCAAAGGAGGCAGGCCTCACTGGAAGGTCAAGAGAAGGAGCGGCAGCTGGACAGGAACAGTCACCTTCTGTGTCCTCACTCTGTTTTATTTTTCATCACAGCACTTACAACAACCTGGCATGTATGTACTTACCTAATTATCAATTGTCTCCAATTAAAACATAAGACCAGCAACTTTGTTTAACCTGCTGATGTATCCACAGCAGAAATGAATAGTGCGGGGTACGTAGTAGATGTCTGGTTAATATTTATTGAAGGAAGAAAGAGCAGGAGGAAGTAAGGCAGGGAGAGACACAGAGACAGAGGGCAGAAGAGACAGAGGGAGAGAGGTAAACCTGTGGACGGAGAAAACTGAAGAGAACAATCTGATTAGAGCAAAGCATGTGTGTCCGGAGAAAGGTGAAAATACATAGAGGTGGTTAGTACTAACAACACCCATAAGAGAATTAATTAATCTGTACAACCAGTAACTGGGAGCCAATCTGAGTAGGCAGGCTATAAGGCATTCTACGTAATTGAGCTAATTTACATCAAAGTACCTAATTTTAGGCCTGAGAACATGGCAGGGGTTCAAAAAATGTTAACTCTTCTTTCCTGCTGTTGAAATGTTTAAGTTTTAAAGCTTGATAAGTCAGGCCTCATTTTAATTGCAAAGGGTGTTTCACTATAGGTATTTATAAATTTTAGAAAAATAGGAATAAAAATCATTTTCTCCAGAAAATCTTTACCACGTAGAATCATCATAACTGGCTTATGCTGTTACGCTGCTCCCGGCTTATAGAGTTGCTTAGATTGCTATCAGTGGTTCATTCAATACTTGATTGAATCCTTAGTAAGATATTAAGACCCACGCACAATATTTAGCTCTTTTTACGCTAAACTTGTTATAAGACATTCAATCGAATAAAATGTCGGAGGTGCAGAACTCTTGGATATTAGCTAATCTAATCCTTTTGTTTCTTAGCTTAAAAACAAACAAACAAATGAAAAGCCCAGAGAGATATGATACTTGTCTAACTAGAACATAACTGACTAATTCATCCAACTACTCTTGTTGCCATGTTCTCTGCTCATATCTTGAGTAAGTTTTCACCAGTGTTTTCTCAAAGGGTGACTATTTTAGCTACCCGTCTAAGTGCTGAAGGAAGGAAAGGAGAAAGGAAGGAGGGAAGGACCAATGAATGAATGGATTATGCTTTCCAATTTTTTGTGTCAGATCATAGTTCCTCTCCACCGTAGAGTTTATCATCTCTCCTGTAGGTGTGATCATGGGAGCTGGCAACAGCTCCAAAGTTTTCTCCTCATGTTACTTTATAAAGAAGATCATTATATTTCATGTCTGAGGTGTAAGTGGTTACAGGTTCAAATTTATAAATATCTATAATGAAACACTTTTTATAATTAAGATGTGAGATACAGGGATGATAATGGATAGCAGTTGGTTATAAGAGAAAGGTCATGTAATTTGGAATTTAAATAACTTAAATGTATATACTAGCTCCATTTATTTTCCTTCTTTCAACCCCAGTTCTGTCCTTATAGAACAGGGATAATGCTAATATATTACTACCTGTGCCATAAGATTATTTTGAAGCTCAAATGAGCTAATGCTTGAGGAAAGAGTTCTTTTTTTTTTTTAATTTTAATTTTTTTTTTTTTAAAGATTTTCTTTATTTATTTGAAGGGGAGAGTGAGAGAGAGAGAGCACAAGACAGGAGAGCGGGAGAGGGAGAAGCAGACTCCCTGCTGAGCAGGGAGCCCGATGCGGGACTCGATCCCGGGACTCCAGGATCATGACCTGAGCCGAAGGCAGTTGCTTAACCAACTGAGCCACCCAGGCGCCCTTGAGGAAAGAGTTCTTAAAATGCAACATGCTATACATAAGAAGAGTAGTTGTTATTGCTATTCATAATTTCCCATGGCACAAAATAATGACCCTAGGCTATGTATAAGGATTAACCTTGTATCTGACAGAATTACATAAATAATTTTCATTCACTAGACGCGAGGACACTGACCTAATATTAATTATTTGTATTGTTCTCTAACGGGGACTTAACGTATCACCCAATTACCCTTCTGTTCCCTTGATTAAGCACCAAATGGAAATTATTAATGATGGTAAGAGAAAAGAGCTTGGAATTATTCTGAAATTCAAAAACTTGGACAAAAAGCAAAATTTCAACATGTGAGAATAATGAGTTGCAAACCAAGGATTTCCTTCAAAGAAAGGATGGATGGATTTCATGTATTATTCGGTCATCTCTAGCCCTGACAATGCAGGAGTTTGGACATAAGCAATATATATATATATATATACATATATATATATATACATATAACATATGTACAAATATATACACACACAGGGCAAGGTGTGCGGGTAGAGATTGTCCATAAACGCCAGCATCTTGCAGACTACTTTATCAGAAGAAGCCAAAGCAGCTCAGCGCAGCTTCTACCTTTCATCATGCTAATCAGCTGGTAGAAGTTGATTCTTACATAGGTTATAAATTGTTACAACCCCCAGATGAGTATATGCGTTCTCTCAAATGGAGTGCCTTGCTAGAGTAAACCAATTAATTCTCCACCAAGGAGATTGTATATTTATTATACTTTCCAGATTTTCAAAGAGTAGTTAAAGCATCAAGTAACCACTGAAAGATTTAAAAGGGCATCAACAAATGGGCAAACCAAATAGATTTGCTATTCGCAGATGGGCACTAGAGAAACTGCAAGCCTTTACTTACACGTGCATGCTTGTGTGTGTGTGTGTGTTTGTGTGTGAGTGCATGTGCAGGTGTATGCACATGTGTACGAAGGGCTTTGGAACAATTTACAACTGCCGGTCTTCTGATGAATGAAGGCATTAGAATAGCAGATGTAGAGCACGAAGCTAGAAAGTGAGAAGCTAAGGCATTGCCTTGGAGCGCCAGGAAATGGGGCCAGCATGGTGAAAACCATCAAGTTGCCTGGGCTGTGAATGTTTTAATGTACAATAAAGCACTTTGATAGCTGCCTTAAAAAAAAAAAAAAAAAAAAACCCAACTGGTAATGTTTGCAAGTGTTTCCTGAAAGCCTCACTGAAATACCTCCAGCAGCTAACAAAGGGGAAAGGGTTAGTCGTCATCAATGATGTGGGGAAAGATGCTAAATGACTCTGGCAAATGGCACGGTAAGTTAGAGGCATGGGGTGCAGCATGGGGCCAGAACACAGAACACGAGATCGTAGCTGGAGAGCACCACCCCTCCCTTGGGAGAATGAGGAATCCAGAAGCAACTGTCTCTCTGCCTTAACCTTCTTACCTGCCGCAGAAGACTTTTGTCCTCAGAGCTTGGTTAGTCTTCAGCTCTGACCCCTCAATTTGCAACTTTGGCTTTCATGAGTCATCTGTTGTACCACGTAGATAAATGGAATTCCCAGGCCTGCCCATAAAATATTTGTCTTACATTTAGAGAAGACTTAACCCAAGACCCTGAGTAGAGAGAAATCATCGTTTATTCCTGATTGTATAGGTCCCTGGGTGCCATGGAGAAAATACAGATACAGCACTCACAATATCTCACACATCATTCCTTATAGAAGAGAGCAGCCACTTCTACTCACGAGATCTGTTAGTTTCCCCCTGTTCATCATCTCCAACTGTGCCCTCACTTAAGGGCAGCTTGTTTGGAAATTAGCATCACTGTTAACTTAGAGAACTAGCTAAGAGAATGGAAATGACAATCTATCATTATTTCTGGGGGGGGGATGTTCCTCGAACTTCAAATGTTATGAGTGGTGTAGACCTTTCATATCTAGAGAATAACACACTTAAATGCTTATATAGCCATTTGACCGCCAAACCAGTGAAGGGACCAGTTATGACATCTGTGAATATCTGTTAAGGTTTTGATACATTTTAATGAAGTTGACTCAGTCAATAGATAATCTAATCACATTTCCTTGCAACATGTAGATTTGAACAGAAGGGTATGCACACAAATTCCTATTTCTTCTGAACTGAATATTTTAAAAGAAACAAAAGCCTTTTCTCAATATTTTTGAAATGCATATGTTGTTAAAATTCAAGACTATAACTTTAATGCTTCATCCTGTAGGTTTGTTTCTGAGCTATTAATTTGCTATCATGTTTTGGGGGAACTTGTCAAGTTCAATTTTTTTTTTCTTTTTTCCCATATCTGCAAAATATGCACACATTTGAATTATGACTTTCCTACAGGAACTAACAGCTGTATGTGCAAATCATGCATATAAATCAATTACCAAGGCCTATGTACTATAAATGCACCCATTAATTAAGCAATGTCAGATGCTATGAACCATGAAGTTCATTACATGTTTAGCATTCAAAACCAAGGATTATTTGAAGAAGAAATACTAAGTTTACCTAATAGTTAATGAAATTAAGCCGGTTGTTGCCAACATTCTTATTTTATGCCTAATTCAGTGTTTAAATGTTTATGAATAAAACACTAACTGCTGAAAGCAGATATGTTGAAATGTAATTACTGGTAAGTTATAACGCACTTGAGGACTCATTATACCAGACTTGGGAGTTTTAAGATCACCAGTGTAACACACTCTCCAAAAACACAGAGTTTTTATGGGCTAAAAGCTGGAAAGACATAAATGCTGTTGAATTTGTCCTGGCTGAGTGGAAATTTTGATGATCGTGGTGGTATGATTTATGAGTATAACATTTTCCAGTCATTACGTGGTTGCATTTCAGCATTGTGACATGATTTGCATATGTGAATATCCCAGCAAATTAGCTTCTGATGACTGCTGCATCTGCCTGGATAAAGAAGCCCTTATCTTAAAATCCATGCAGCTGCTACTACAAAAAAACCTGCTTGGAACAGAAATGTTCAGGCCTGTTTCCCTTTGAAATCTATAGTCAGTGACTTGACACACATGGGTTCAATTTCAGGGATAAATACATGCTTGAAATGACTAGGTTTACACATCTGTAGACATTTTAACATCCCTTAAGTTGTCTGCCTCACAAAGACTTCCTGGATGGTCCAGAGAAGCCTGACACCTTTTCCCACACCCCTCTGTCTGGGGTTGGAAATCCCATGGCTCTGTTTCTGTCTGCCCCCAATAAATTGCCTCTCCTGCTCTCTTACATATAAACCATATTTTCTTATGACCTAAAGTGTACTAACTTGTGGTAATATATGCATGTGTGTGTGTTTTCTATATGACTGCACATATAGCACCCATATTTCTGTGTTAGCTAGCTCTAAGAACTCTGTTTATCTCTGAGAGTTAAATAAAATGCTGCTTCTCAATCCCGGAATCTTGGAAAATGAAAGACATTTTATTTTATAAATGTGTTTGGATTCCCTAAGTCTTGCATTTCACACACACAATCAAATATTTTTACAAAGGAACAGTTTTCATCATCCAGAAGAAGCTAATAACATAATCAATCTTTGGAAATGAAGTATATCCAAAAGTGATTTTGCAGGTTTTTTTCCCCCTGCCATATTGGTTAAATTTGGCTGCCTTTAGTCTCTGAATATGTTACTGTTTCATTCCTAGCTTGGTGTCATCTATTTATCTCGCTTATATTTTCCAGACAGAAACCCTATTTCCTTCCTCATTTTTTTCTCCAACTGTAGATTATAAGTAATTTTGTTTTCCTGTTTTTAACATTGTTTACACATGTTTGCTTACTCTGGGCTTTAGTAATGTTGACATAATTCTTAGAAGCCTGCATCATACTCTTGGTTTATGGCTCTTGATGTTGTGACTTCCTTGATATTTTCTATAAATATCCTTCAACATGTAAACTCATCAAAAAACTCTTTTTATGTGTAAACTGATTTTAATACTCTTCCTTATTCTGTGTCATGAGACGTACTTCAAATTGTGGAAAGACTGTATTCTTTAAAGATTTCTATCTTTTTTTTCTTTTTTTTAGTCGTGGTATAATTGACTGACATTCTATGTTTTAGATGTACAACATAATGATTTGACATTTGTATACATTGTGATCACCACAATAAGTCAAGTTACCATCTGTTACCATAAAAACTTAAAAAAAAATTTATTTTCTTGTGATGGGGACTTACTTTCTTGGCATCTTTTAAATTTGCAATATAACACTATTAACAACAAATTGTTGTACATTACCTCTCCATGACTTACTTATTTTAGAACCAGAAGTTTGTACTTTTTGACTGCTTGGCCCGTTTGGCGCATACTACAGTCCCACTCCTAGCAACCACCACTTTGTTCTGTTTCTATGAGCTTGTTTTTTATTTTTATTTGTTTTTGTTTTCTTTTGTTTGAGATTTCACATGTAAGTGACATGATACAGTAATTGTTTTCTCTGTCTGACTTACTTAACATAATGCCCTCAAGGTCCATTCATGTTGCCTCCAATGGCAAAATTTTATTATTTTTTATTTTTATTTATTTATATATTTTATTTATAAATATACTATATTTATTATTTTATGGCTGAAGAATATTCCATTGTAAGTATATGTACGTATATATATATGTGATATATTGTATATATCTATATATGATATATATACCACATTTTCTTTATCCATTCATCCATCTATAGACACATAAGTTGTTTCCATAAATAATGCTGCAATGAACATGAAGGTGCATATATCTTTTCAAATTACTGCTTTTGTTTTCTTAGGATAAATACCAACAAGCAGAACTGTTGGATCATATGACAGCTCTATTTTTAACTTTGTGAGGAACCCCCATACTGTTTCCATAGTGGCTGCACCAATTTATGCTCCCACTAATAGTGCACAAGAGTTCCCTTTGCTCCACATCCTCACCAACATTTATTTCTTATCCTTTTTCTAATAGCCATTCTAACAGGTATGAGGTGATACGGCTTTGTGGCTTTGATTTCCATTTCCCTATGATTAGTGACGTTGAGCATCTTTTTATATACCTGTTGGCCATCTATCTATATGTCTTCTTTGGAAAAAATGTTCATTCAGATCACTGCCCATTTTTTAATCAGATTGTTTGGGTTTTTCTTTTTTGTTGTTGTCGTTATTGAATTGTATGAGTTCTTTACATACTTTGGATATTAACCCCTTATCAGATATATGATTTGCAAATTTTCTCTCATTCAGTAGGTTGCCTGTTAATTTTGTTGGTGACTTCCTTTGCTGTGAAGAAGCTTTTTAATCTGATATAGTCCCACTGGTTTATTTTTGCTTTTGTTGCTGTTGGCTTTGTTTTGTTTTTTTAAGATTTTTATTTATTTATTTGACAGAGAGATAGAGAGAGCCAGAGAGCACAAGCTGGGGGAATGACAGAGGGAGAGGGAGAAGCAGGTTCCCCGCTGAGAGGGAGCCCGACGTGGGGCTCAGTCCCAAGACCCTGGGATCATGACCTGAGCCAAAGGCAGACGCTTAACCAACTGAGCCACCCAGGCACCCCTGCCCTTGGTTTTGGTATCAAATCTGAAAAATCATCACCAAGACCAATGTTAAGGAGCTGATTGCCTATGTTTTGTTCTAAGAGTTATGATTTCAGTCTTGTATTCAAGTCTTTAATTCATTTTTGGTTAATTCTTGTGTATGGTGTAAGATAGTGGTCCATTTTCATTCTTTTGCATGTGACTGTCTGGTTTTCCCAACACCATTAATTGAAGAGACTGTCCTTTCCCCATTGTATATGTGTGGCTCCTTTGTTGTAAATTAATTGACCATATACATATGGGTTTATTTCTAGGCTATGTATTTTGTTGCATTGATCCATGTGTCTGTTTTTATGCCAATGCCATACTGTTTTGATTATTATAGCTTTGTAATATAATTTGGACTCAAGGAGCATAATGTCGTTTTCTTCTTCCTTCTCAAGATTGCTTTGGCTATTTGAGGGCTTTTACAGGTTCCATCAAAATTTTAAGATTGTTTGATCTAATTCTGTGAAAAAGGCCACTGGAAGTTTGATAGGTATTGCATTAAATCTATAGATTGCTTTGAGTAGTGTGGCCATTTTAACAATTTTAATATTTCCCATCCATGAGAACAAAATATCTTTACATTTATTTGTATCTTTTTCAAATGCCTTATAAGATTACTATTGTTTTTTAAATGTCATCCCTTTCAGGGTTTCTATAAACAGGATTATACTTATTCTTAACCTCAGAATTTTGAAATCTATTTTCAAAATAATTGGGAGCATGTTTGATACCACCCACCATCAAATCCCTTTATTAGTTTTTCCTCCAGAGAGGAATAATCACTTCCCTCCTTGATTCCCAATTCCTTTGTATCACTCACAGTTGTGCCTCATGAAAGAAACTTAAGTCACAGTTTCTGTATTTTTAAAATTAATAGAAACATCAGAGTAGAGTGAAGGCAATCAGGAATCTATTAGATACTAGGAGACTTAGAAATCTTGAATTTGGACTGAAGTGTAAGCACATTGGTTGGCTAGTTCTGTAATTAGAAAGTGGATCCCAGATCCGCCTTCTGCTTGCATGACTAATCCTGATGCAATCATGTCATCAGTTCTATTCTTTTCTCCCATTTAGTGCCATCTTAAGGATCACAGGCTCCATTCACCTGAATGCTGAGCTTTTGACAAGTCTATAATGTAATCTCAGTGAGCAGACATGCAAAGCAGGGGAATGCAATAGGAACATAGCGAAAGACCACTATAGAGGTGCTTCAAAAAGTTGACCACTGCTATAAGAGACTGATGCCTAATACTGTCAGATCCTACTGAAGACACTTGAAATGTGTCTCAGAACTGCTTATCTCAGTGATGAAAAAAGGAAGCATTTATTTTGTGTGTCCCATCTGCTATTGTTCAAGGGTGGCTCCTAGATAGTAACTCTATACACCCCTAGGTCTCACTTGCATGAGTGCCTGGCTGGGTTTTGTGGAGATTCATCACCATGGCACAAAGAAGAATAGAAGAAAGGAATGAGAGATAACGTGGTTCTGGTGGATAGTAAGGCCTATCCTGTTGCCCCTGAACAAAGCTGGTTGAAACCTAGGTGGAACTTGTCACCCTACACAGTGGCTAAAGGAAGAGCTAAGGCTGAGGAAATATTGAAATGGTACATGAAAGCTATCAGGTGTAGTCTAACTCTTGTTCACTGAGATCAAATCATAACCTTCCATGAAGTCTAATCAATCACAGACCCCCTTTTAAGCAGAGGTTTGCTATAACCTCTGCAAGTCTTAATACAAAGACAGTAGAAATCACTCTAGTCCCAGCCACTGCAGCTCTTCTGATATCATAACATTCACTATCTCCCTCTTCCAATTTCCTTTCACCATCGGTAGCATTTTAACTGGTCTATATTTTTTATTGCTGAGAGGGCCCAGACATTCAGCAGTTAGGGTCTATGCCCTGATAAATTCATCCCATCCCTAAAAACTAGATTCTCCTATAACAAGCCTAAGGTTGTAGAGACAGAAAGCACAAATTCCATAAAGGAATCAACTGGAAGTGGTAATGAGAGGTTCTTCTAATCCTTGGTTCCCACTAGCTTATCTTCCTTTCTTTTTCAAGGATTCCAAATTGTTAAAAAAAAAACCTCACCGATGCATAATCATTTAAATTACAATTGCCCACATATGTTTTAAATGTCACAATGACTTCATAACCGAGTGTTTTACCTTCTACTTGTACCTCATCCCAATCCACATAGATGAAAGTCTTGGTATTTGAAATGGCTTGTATGCCAGGAGTTATCAGCATTTGCTTACCATCAGTAAAGAATTTATTTTTCACATCTGACTGATGAATCACTCAGCTCCACAATCCCATCCTATAGATACCCATTATTTTATCCTGAGTTTCCCCAAAAGACGAGTCTGAAAATAAAGGTGCATGTAGTTTGGGGAATAATGGGATTCCAGGGAACAGGAATGTAGGGCAGGAGGGATAAAACAGAAAATTAATGAAATCTAACACAGGAATTATGATTAAATTGGCCCCATTCATGGCAATTATGCTTCATCCCACTAGAACCTTCTGAAAGGGCTTACAAAGTATGTGGCAGAACTGTCCACTTGGATTCAAACACACTCATTTAACCACGGACTCCCATTCCTTCCTAGGTCAAGAGTGGTTTCAAGAGCATTAATTTCCCCATACTCTGGGTTCATCATCGGTTACTGTAAAAAGTTCCCTGTGAGCATCCTCCACAAGGGCATTTGAGATGTCTCAGGTCAGGAAGCAAAATTCTGTATCATGGCCCTGAGACAAGGCACTTGCTAGTACTGCATGAAGCTGTTTGTATCTTGTACAAAGCCAGGTGCCACAGAAGTGGCAGAGTAAGAGGTGGTGTTGAAAGGACGCTGAATTGGTGCACAAAAGATATCTAATTCCTTGCTACTTTCCATCATGCCTCCCCCTGTTCATACCAGTGTCTATCTCTTATAATCCATTGTTGCTAATGCCTCTCTTTAAACAAATTTGCTTATTTTTTTATAGATATGTTCTTCCACTACCAAATTCTATTTCTTGGTCCAACTTTTCAAGATTTGTTGATATCTTTGGAATGGTATATAACACATTACATCCAAATTTAAGCTTTCCTTCAAAAGTGATAATATTGAAATAAAAAAAGTGAAATATGGATAATATTGAAATGCTACAATCTCTACATACATTTACATACATTAACTCAGATTGGTATTATTATTGGTGTTGTATTCCTTCTATAGAAGAAAAATCTTAAATTCAGAAAAATGAAGTAACATGTCTAAGATCGTAACAAGTAGGTCCTGAATTCCAAATTCAAGCCCTACTAGTCCAGTTTGTGATTTGAGAGAATGTGGAACGTGATCATAATCCCATTCCAGTCTCTGAAAGTTTAAATAAAGACCAACTTTTCCAAAGTATTTTCTTTCCTGCAAGTAAAAATATCAAGGAAAAGCAAGACTGTTACCATTTCAGAAACTATTTCAGTCTTTTATATAGACACTCAAACATGTGTAAATCTTCCACCAATAATGGAGATTAGAAGAGTGACCATTATGGTTTACAAGGGACAATAGATTCTTCCATGTTGAGGATACATGTCACAGGATGGAAAGGAAAATTATGTGAAATTATGTGAAATAATGCAAAACATTATAGCTGCAACTAAGACCTAGAGAATTCAGAAACTTAAAGTCATTTAAAATATTCACATCAAGCCTCATCTCTCCCACTATTTGAGCTTATTAAAGTCTAAAATAATAACTCATTTTCTTAAGTAGAAATAATCTCTAAGGTTATCAAACTAAACTGCTTTACTAATATTACCAAATATAGAGTTTTTTAACAATAAAATTTTAGACTTGTATTACCAATTGGTTATGGTTATGGAATAACTTTTCCAGGTATTTTACTAAGTATTGAAGAAAGTGTCCTTGAATGCCTGCAGTTCTATAATTATAATATTCGAATTCTTCCTTGTTCAATTAAAAAACATTAACTAAAAAATATTTTTTTAAACAAGGTCAACATTTCCTACTTCCTTAAATATAACTTAAGATGCTGAGTTTAATGTCTCATTGGTAACTAGTATTCCTTGTCTTAGGCCAACAATCTGGTATTTTGCCATATTTTTGTAGGCATTAGCCTACTTTTTCCTTTATTTATATATTTTGCTCTGAGAACTATATTTTCTACGGCACTTGATTTTCTTTAGTAAATTAAAGCGTTTACGAACATTTTAATTTTTTTACTAGAATAAATATCTATTATTGGGACAAGATATCCATAACTCTTAATTCTTTTCTTCCATGACACATGCAACTTTTTTTCTTTTAAAATTATGAACTATATTATCATCTATGAAGTGTGTTTATATGTTTATGATATACCAATAAACATAATTTGGTCATCTTCCTTAAATATATATACACACATATTTGTGTGTGCATATATGCATATATATACACACATATTTGTGTGTGCATATATGCATATATATATACATATATATACTAATATATATCTATCTTGACATATATAATACATCTTCAAGTTATGAACTAAAAAATATACAAAGAATACCTCTGTCACAGTCTTTAATTTCAACTCCCCAGAAGCAATCATTTTTATTCAAATCTTTCAGTTAGTATTCTTATACTTCTGTTCCATGATTCCTTAGTTTAGCTATTATTTCCTAACATGGAAAAAAAGATTAGGCTTTTTGCATTCATCCCTCATCCCCATGAACATATACATTCTTCCCCTCTCCCTCTGACCCTCCTAAAGCAGTTGAAATATAATTAAATCAATACCCATTGCTTATTTTATTATGATTTTGCAATTATTACAGATAGCTGAACCAGGTGATGAACTGCAATTACTGTTTTGTTTTTAAAGATTTATTTATTTATTTATTTGAGCGAGAGAGAGTACAGCAGGGGGAGTGGCAGAGGGAGAAGTAGGCTCCCCGCTGAGCAGGGAGCCTGATGCGGGGCTTGATCACAGGACCCTGGGATCAGGACCTGAGCCAAAGGCAGATGCTTAGCCGCTCAGGCTCCCATGTAATTACTGTTTTGGTATAAAACTTTTCATTTTAGGAGAGATAGTAATCTCATTTTTTTTCCATTTATTTAGCTTTCTATGAGTCAATTCAGCCCCAAACTCTCTGAGTTAATAAATTTCCTTCAGGTACTCTTGAAGATCAGAAATTCTTGGGGTGCCTGAGTGGCTCAATCAGTTAAGGCTCCAACTCTTGGTTTTGGCTCAGGTCATGATTTCAGGGTCGTGGGATCCAGCACCAGGTGGGGCTCTGTGCTCACCGGGGAGTCTGCTTGGGATTCTCTTTCTCTCCCTTTCCCCTGCCCCTCCCTGAGCTCTTGCTCTCTCTCATTCTCTCTCTCTCATAAATATATATATATATATATATATATATATTGGATTGGAAATTCTTTCGATGCCCTCCCCTTTTTTAAATTGGGAACTTCTCTCCAGAATCTCCATGCTCCCGAAGTTCATCACTGGGTTGGCTACTCATGTGACATAATTTTCATCAGGCTTTCTTTTCACCTCTCTGTAGTATTGGCTCTCTACCATATTTTATTGTTTCCCAGTTTAGTTCCTGAGAAAGTATGCATGGGAGATAATTTTTACAACTTTCATGTTTCAGAAGTCCCTATTTACCCTTTTATTCGATTCATAGTTTGTTGGGATAAGGAATTTTATTTGAACATCATTTTCAAAAATCATTACTCAAATTCTTTTTGAGAATTTTGGATCATTTCTTTTTTGCTTTATTAACTTTAAACTACAAGTATGGCTACTGAAAATCTGATGTCATTTTGACTCCTGCTCTTTCATATATGATCAATTTTTAAATTTTTTTTCTAGACTACTTTTAGAATTCTTTCTTTGTCTCATATCATAAACTGTGTCTTGTTTAAGTCTCTGCTATCTATTGATATAGGCTCTCAATGTGTCCTCACTATTTAGAAACTCACATCCTTCAATTTTGTGAATTATCTTTAAATTATTTCTTAGATAATTTTCTCCTCCCACACTCTCTTTTTCTTTTGTTTTATTTATAAATATTTTATTACTCAGGTATTGCACCGCTTGGATTCAACACCCCACATCAATAGCACAAGAATCTTGTGCCTATTTCCAGGTATAAATACTACCTACCTCAGCTATATTGTTCTGTAAATAAAGTCTTGCATGCCATAAAATATTTTAATACATACAGTAAAGCAAATAAAAACAATACACTGTCAAGAGACAAGTAACAAACAGAACCAGACTGAAAAATAATCCAGTTGTTGGAACCTTATGTCTCAAATTGCTGTTCCTGTGTAGGAAGACCTGTGTTACATATTTCGTGGAAGATAAAATGGATTATCTCAAAGAGTTAGTAGGTCTTTAATCTTCCAGGGAAAATTTAAACTATATAAACCAAGTTTTCCCTGTACTTGATCTTGACCTCATCACAAATTTAAGAACCTGCTGGAATTAGGCAGGAGCCATAGTCCTCTGTAGCCCAGGGTGGGTATTGTACTTATAAGATCCCTTTCTTTGTCATATATGCTGTGACAGCCAGAAATTACCCAGGATATGGCCCATGTTCTTTCTCTGATTTAATTGTTCCCTTTATGAAACAGCTGTATGTAATGGTTCCACTTCTTGTTAGCCTGACATTCCTTCCACAGTGAAATTGTGAGATCTCTGGTGTGGCTATTGTTTCCGTGGGCACTTCTATGAAATGGAGAAGGAAATCAAACATGACCTTGGACCCAATTTTCCCCTCAAGTCCTCTAGAGACTGTGTTTTGTTTTTGGGTTTTGTTTTGTTTTGTTTTGTTTTGTTTGTATAAAATCCTTTACTTCTTCCTGCCTTATTCCCATTATACCGTAAAGAAATTCCTCGAAGTTGACATCATGTGCTATTACGTTAGCAAGTGTCAGTGTTGACAGAGGCATCGTCTTGTACTTTTAAATCTAAGTTATTATTTTTGTAGAGAGTTGGGGGAGGACAATTTAGGACTTAATTGGACTTAAGTATCTTGATACCCATCTCTAAAGAAAACCTAAAATAAATTACTTGCCTAGCAAGTATTCAGTTTATCTAAAGTGGGTCCAGGTAGTTAGCAAATAAGTTTAAAGGAAAAGGGATATATATCACAACTTTAAAATGGTTGAGATTATTGTCTGATTTTTAAGGAAGCAGTTCTGTCCATCTGGGTGAACAAGGAAGACTAAAAACGCAAAATTTGCATGATTTTCAGTGTGGGGATGCACCTCTCTGGATCCTAAATAGCATGGTCCATTGCAGGTTTCTATCCCACAGAACCAAAATCAGTAAAAAAGACAATGAAAATCTAAGAGGGACTTAACCAGTTTTATAAGGAGATAGAGGGAGTTTTAATGATTAATAATGGAATCATTAAAATGACCTGAAATGTGTAAATTATTTAAGCCATTAGCAGACATAAACTTTTAGTAGTTATCCCAGAAACTATTTTCTAAATTGTTGAAATAAATTATTGCAGTATTGTAACTGGTAGATTATATTTTCAATTGAGGAAGAATTATATTGAGAAGTTGTTTAAATCAACATTTGGCAAGAAATGTGGCCCATGAATCATAACAGGCTCCAAATGGTTTTTATAGCAAAACAGTTGAGATGTTTAATCAGGTGACTTTTTTGAGGAAGAATTATTAAATTCCTGACTCTTAGTAGAGTTCCAAGACCTGTTATAGTTGAGTTGGTGCTTGTGGTGCCATAAATCTGAGAGAATTAGACTTCCCCATCACCTGAAACCTGCTTCTGACAACTTCCTTACCAAAGTCATACCATGCAAAATAAATCCTCCACTACTGACATTTCTAGTAACCAAGCTCAGGGAGTCTTTCAAAATTCGAAATGTTTTAAATTTCAGTAGGATAATATGATTTATTTTCATTTTGGCCATGCCAAACTTAAGAAAGTTTTGTTTTGTCTTGTTTCACATTTTAGCAGTAGTTAGGCATTCATAAATGCTACCTGTATTTATGCTAAATGATCAATATCTGCTAGGGCAAGATATGTATTTTGTTTTCCAGTCAACAGATTTTATTCAGTGTTTCAGAGAAAGTTTCAGAGAAGGTTTAAAGTATCAAGGAAAAATGCAATGTTATATGTTCAAACATTTATAATGAAAACATACATTTTAAATAAAAACTTAAATTAAAAATTATACATTCATCCTCAGATATATAAAGTTTATGTATTTCCTGTGGGTGAATCCCATTTTCAGTTCAACAGTGGCCTTTTCACCCAATGACTTAGATATTGAACTGAACTCTCTTCTTTTAGAATAGGGGTTGGTAAGAGGCGTAGTGGCTCAGCTATCAATAGATGGTAGAATATGAAAGAAGCAGTAAATGTCCTACCATCCACACGTCTAGTGTTGTCTTGACTACCTGTTTACTATGGCTATCATAACAAAGTACACAATCTGGGTGGCTTAAACAACAGAAGTGTATTATTCCACAGTCCAGGAGGCCAGAACTAAGATTAAGGTGGTGACATTGTTGGTTCCATCTAAAGGCCATGAGAGATGATCTGCCCAATCCCTCTCTCCTACCTTCTGCTGGTTTGTAGACGATACCTGGCTTGTGGAAGCATCATCCCGACTTCTGTGTTTACCTTCACATGGCATTCTCCACATGAGTGTATCTCCAAATTTCCCCTTTTTGTAAGGTTAGCTATTGGATTAGGGGTCCACCTCACTAGATTATAACTCCACCTCAACTAATTACTTCTGCAATGACTGTATTTCCAAATAAGGTCATATTCTAAAGTACTGAAGGTTAGGACTTTAGCATATGAATTTTGGGAAGGCAATTCAATATCTAACACTGCCCCTTCAACTCTCTAACACTGTGAACTTGGGCAGGTTACTTCATTCTTTGTCTCAGTTTCCTTATTGGTAAATATAGTAAAACTAATAGCATCCATCTCATTGGTGTATTTAATGATTTAACTAGGTCATACAACATAAGACATCTAATCACATTTCAGTTATTAATAGTAGAATAGCATATCTTGCTTATAATTTGATTTCCACCTTGTTGCAAGTTCGATTTAATCTTAACTTTTATCTACACAGAAAAATATGTGAAAACTTAAAAACAAAGAGAATACTACTATCCACGTATATGTAAAAAAAAAAAGAAGTAATTCTTAATGTCCAGTTTCCTCTTTCAAAAGCATTCTGAATATGCTCATAAATCTTTATGTAGTGATCTTAGTGATTCACTAGTAAAACTTCATCTCTGATATACGTTGAAAGATCACAATTGTTTAAAAGTAACAGAATAACAAGATTAATATTTATAATTTTCCCACTGTGTATTTAATAGGAGGAAATGTATGTAGTAAATAATAAAATTCAGAAAATGAGGTCAAATACAGTTTTGAGTTTACCTTGTCAAACAGGTACATGCTTCTGATAATTTTAAACATCTTAAACATTTAGCAATATTTCCTGAAAATACTATACCAATAAGAGTTAAGTTACTTAATACAAGTAGTTATCCTACTATGTCATGAGAAGCCTCATTAGTTTTTCTTTGATAATTAGCTATAACTGCATCAAAAATTATTAGCTATAATGAAACAAAGGGTCTCTGGAAAGTGAACCCTCATGAATACTTACTGTGAGTAAATTAAATTGAAAAAGCCTTGATTAAGCAATATACACCTAATTTCACATAAAAATGCTGATTTCTCCCTGAAGAACAACTACAGACTCCATTAAAATGGGAACATTTCATATGAATATCAATTAATCAAAAAATATATTTATATGATGTCCCTGCCTAGAATAAAAAGCAAATACAATCTCAAACATATTCAAAAGCCAGATGAATTAATATTGATATCATGCATCAAAACAAAAAATTGTCAAATCTCAATGAAATAGTTTCATTAAATAAAATATGACCCTTTTTGAGAGTTATTTTCTCTTGTTACAGTCTTAGAAATTTTTTTTTGTATTATAATCAGATACATATATTCCAGGTCACTGGGGAAATGATTAAGATTCAGAATATTTTTAAAGGGAGCTTGGATAAGAAGATGGAATGGAAAGCAAAGAGGGTAAAAGAGAAAGAAATGTAGTATAAAGTGATAGAAATTGGAATGCATGCTTCTCAGTGTTCAAGTCAATAGGCTAGAGACATGTTCTTAATAAACATTCTAAACACACTTTGGCATATATATTTCAACAATAGCATCCTTTTGGGGATGGTCCTTCAGGGAAGTTTTCAGATAAATTTCAGACCTGAATTTCATTACACATTCACAAGATGAGACAAGTAAATGAGCAAGTAAATTGTGAGAAGGATTTGTGTAATGTAAGTATCTGATGGATCTTCCCTCCCTAGATCCCAAATCCAAGAGCTCCAGCAACAGTAGCTGTGGCTCTTCAGTGGTCTCTTGCCCCACCACTAATAAAATGCCAGCTACTCTACTATCTAGGGGAATTGATTCCTGTCTACTTCTACCGTCTACTTCTACTTCTAGGTCAG
The DNA here is from genome assembly GCF_964656455.1 of Halichoerus grypus. Classification (NCBI taxonomy): domain Eukaryota; kingdom Metazoa; phylum Chordata; class Mammalia; order Carnivora; family Phocidae; genus Halichoerus; species Halichoerus grypus. The sequence continues at coordinate 127,568,341 of NC_135720.1, forward strand.
CTAAAGATCAAGCTTGACTCTATGATCAAGCCATATTCCAGTTCAAAATGTGAGTACTTGTACCTGTGCTTAACCTATGATCAGCAGTACAGTAATTATTCAGTAGATTTGATTCTACTCAAAATCAATCTGAACTTGGCCATGCTGTGAGTTAAGGACAGAGACCAAAAAGACAAGGGAAGGAAATGCTCCATTATTTGATTAATCTTGATATCTTATCTAATGCCAAATTTATCAGATAATTGCCCTAGGTTGCTTTCTGTTTTGATGTATATTCATGAGATCAGCCTCAAAGAAAACATTTATGCTTCACTGATCAATTGACAACCATTAAATTTTAGCTGCTCATTTACAAATGTCTTTCAGCAGATACATATATTGGTATATATTGTATTTTTTCATGTATCTTGACTCCTCAAAAAGATTATAAGTGCTTAAAAATAGAAATCTTGGCTTACACATATTTGTAATTCCACACCATAATTTTTGGAGTGTAGTATGTGGTTTACAATATTGTGTATTTAAATAGTTCAAAATAACCACAGTTATAGTATTGGTTGACACCTCTCTGTGGAGTAATTACAGAAAGGTCCAGCCAGTGTTAGGCCAGGATTATTAAATGAAGTTAATGCAATGAAGATTAAATCTGTTCCATATCTCCAGCTATTCCACACTACTAATAGATTTGAAACAATTTTTCTATCCTAAAAAACTTTTCCCCAAAGAAACTGAGATCAACACAAATAGAAACTGTGACATGCTAACTGCCATAGATGGCAGCAAAGTGACTGGCTGTCATTTTGCCCAGCCTTTTTACTAAAATAGAAGGCATTTTCTTTTACCATCATGAAAATTATAGCTTTCCTGTTAAAGCTCTATGCATACAACTGGAAAAACACACACACACACACACAAAACCTGGCCTGAGACGTTGCAATAAACTTTTTTCTGTTCATTTTGCCATAAACCAGCATTTCTTCCTCATTTAAAGGGAATTTGTTGAACAAGAAAATGGACTCAAATGATTTTCAGATGTGAATGGGTTTCCAGGTAGTCACTTGGTCTAGGGACCAGTCACAATTTCTTTAATCTCTTTAATGTTGCTAAGGCACTATGCTTCAGTGGTCATGGCCTTCCAGGCTATTCTGCAGGTTTTTCCTCATTCAGGTAAATAGAATCATATTAACTCCTTGCAATGATGTAGGTGCTAAATGAATCCCCTCTTGAAGGAGAAGTGCTATCTATGTGCTATGAAAAGAAATGTTAGAGTAATGGAATCCAAAAGTTAGAAAGAAACTCAAGGGTCATTTACTTTAGTCCACATTTTAGCTGTGGAGTCTCCCCTGTAATATTTGCCAAGTCCTCATGAGGTAGGAAAACTTTTAATGACATCATTAGGAAATAAATGTATTTTTCCATTCGCATGGTCTATGACATTTTCCATGCCACGGTCCATGAAATCTGCCTTGATTTAGCCCTGAAACCATGGAAGAAAGTCTAGACAGAGCCAAGAAACTGGAGAACTTTGCTCCCTACAAGGCTTTGAGCACATCTGATTTCCTAAAGGTATAGAATTTCTCTATTAGGAAGTAGAGGGTGGCTCAGTTGGTTAAGCGTCTGACCTGGTTTTGGCTTGGGTCATGATCTCAGTGTCGTGAGTTTGAGCCTCACGTAAGGCTCTGTGCTCAGCAGGGAGTCTACTTAAGATTCTCTCTCCCTTTCTCTCTGTCGCTCCCCCCTCAAATAAGTAAATAAATAAATACTTTTAAAAAAAGAAGTAGAAATTGGCATAATTCCTGTCTTGTCTACCTGTGAATTGAGCAATTCAGAGAAGACTACCATGGCCTCAGAAGCTCTATTCCATTCAACTGCAAGGCTCAAATGTCCACCATTAGAGAATCTTTTATTTTTTCCAACTTTAGCCTTTAATTTTTTCTTTATAAAATGCAATATCTACGGAAATGTGTAATCATAAAATTGCTAAAATTTAATATTTATATTTTTTTAAAAGAATTTCTCCCTTACAGAAATAACTGGTCTCAGCAATATGCAAATGATTACAACAAAAGAAAGTAAAAGAGGGGATTAAGAAACACAAACTTCCAGTTATAAAATGAATAAGTTATGGGGGTATAATATACATGGGGATATGATATGTACATAATCAATGATACTGTGACAGATAATAACTAGACTTACAGTGGCGATTATTTTGCAATGTATACAAATGTTGAATCACTATGTTGTATACCTGAAATTAATATAATATTGTATGTCAATTATTAACTCAGTAAATAAGAAAAGGGGAGAGGATAAACCTAGGGAAAGAAGTTGCCTACCTAAAACATAGTGAATAATAAATGGAAACTTTAGCATTTCAGGGCTAGCTTAGTCTGCATCCAGTCTGAACTGCCTCAGAGCCTCAAGCAAGTCCCTCACATATACCTTGGTTATTACGAACCAAAGGCCTAGATCATGTTGTCAGCAGTTGTTGCTTAATTGTTCTTACTATCCTGTGGAACAACGTAACATAATGCAAAACTTTAGGCAGTGATGAGTGGAATGTGTCATTCCCACTGATCACAGAGTTTTAGACATTGCTATGACCTGGACCCAGCCTCTGTCATTTGCTGGACTTCGGTCTCAGCAGTCTGTCAGAAAACAAGTTAATTAAGCATCTGACATATGCCAGGTACCAGGTGAAGTTTGGGTCAGGTTCCAGAAACAGAGCAAAAGGACTCTGCCTTCATGGGGATTCAACTCTAGAGAAGAAGAGGGAAAATCAGTAAGGCATAGGGAGCCTATCCCAAGGACCACCCCTTTCTCTTCCAGCCTCCAACACAAATGTGAGGGAGAGTTACCTAGAGAAGGACAGGAGAGTCACAGGAGTGCCTGTTCCAGGCCAAAGGAACAGCATGCCATGCCTGAAGCAGAAAAGACAAAGATACTTTTGAAGAAATAGAAGAAATCCAGGAGGCCTGGAACAGAGAGAGTAGCTGGAAGCGTCATGACGGATGAAGCTGGAGACCCAGATCATGGAGGGCTTTGTGTAGCGGGGATTTGAAATCTTTGTTTAAGCATAATATATAGCTCTTGAATGACATTAAACTAGCTGGTGACAAGATCAGAATTACTTTCTCTTTTTTTTTCTTAAGTGTCAATCTGGCTGCAAGTTCCAGACTGAATTAAATAGTGCAAGACAGGAGGATTAGTCACGAAAGAGAATATTAGGGGCCTACACTAAAGAAGTAACATTAGGAATAAAATCAATATTTGTCCATTTGAACAATTGAAAAGACAGATGGCTTATGATGTGGAGAGGGAGAAATAATTTGGAGAGGGAAAAATAATTTGAAGATGACGCCTTGGATTTTAAATCCTGGGCAAATAGTGGAGACATACATTTAATAAGGAAGAGAAGGAGCAGCTTTAAAGCAGGAGGTGGGGAAATCTATGAATAACAATGGGCATTCATTCGAGAGGAAGTGTTGTGTGGACATTTTGATTCAGGAGTTCTTAGTTTAAAAGAGAGATCTGGACCTCAAAACACCATTTGTGAGAAAGTACATGGATGGCATTTGAAAGGACACACCCCCCCCAAGGTGTGAGAATAGGATGGGAAAGAAGAGTTCATCAAACCATGTCCACAAAGTCAATGTTCAATTACTGAATTGACCTGGGAAGGAAATAATGGAGCAATATTAAGAACAAAGAAAAAGAACCACCTACATCTGACATTAGGATAATTTAGAAGTCAACATGTCCATAAGTGGTGAGTGGTCATTTGTTTATAATGTAATGGAGAGATTAAGTAAGTCTAAAAAATGTCCATTGCATTCAGTGCCATGAAAGTCAATGGTGAATTGGACAAGTTATGTGTAATTAATTAGCAGCTCTATGATAATTTTGAATCCTGAAAGAATATTGCAGATCATTTTGTCCTCAGATTCTTTTGACATATGTAAAAACAGGTTCAGGGCATTCAAGTAAATCTCCCGAGGTCACATAGCCATCTCTGGGCCAGGTGCTTCTTCCACAGCTCTTTTCATTATACCATGGTCACTGATATTTTCTTATCCTGGTTCATCAATTTGAATTTTAATTAAATAAGGCCTCTGATTGTCCAAAGCAGTAATAATGAGATTCAGTTGTTTAGAACAATACAATTTTTTTTCTCTAAATATTGATCGGAGTTAGTAAACTGAGATAATTCAATGCAAAGAGGCCAGAAATGCTCTCCAAAAAGGGTCCACCAAAGAAGATCAGAGGTGTCTACTCTAAGGCCAAGCACGAGGAAGACATCTTTCATTTTGACATTTAGAAAAAGCCACCAAATGGCTTGGTTAAAATTACAAACAAACATACTGTAAAACGTCATGTCAAAGCAAAAGAAAACAAAAAGCTCCAAACACCATCTTACACCATCTTACGGTGGCATATCAGAAAGTATTTGAAAATGGTTACATGCCATTACTTTTTTCACTTTGGTAAGATGAAAACAACAACATGACTTTTTTTCTTTTTTTATGTGTTAACAATGTACTCTCTCAGGCTAAGACCTTGTACTCCAAGTTGAAGCCTAGGGCAAAATTTTTATAGCTGAATTATAAATCCCTGAAAATAGAGATTTATAATGGAAATTCTTGAAACCCATTCCTAATAGATCTGTACTACCTGGAGCCCTTCTTATGAAAGGCGGGCTCTGAGACTTTCTTCCAAGTAACTTTGCTAATAAGATTAAATGATGAAAGGGTGTTCAGATAAAATATTTAAGACATAACCCTTTTTTGGTACTAGTACATATTGCAGTAGGTCCTACCCATTGAAAAACAGAAACAGAAGAATCTGTTATAGCTTGATAGAGGAATGTAAGATATGAAAAATTCTTTGGGGAAATGATGGGTTATTAAGGTATGGACTATAATATCATCGTCAATCTATAAAACTTTTACAACCTAGTCTTATTTGCACAGAGATTACATCCCCAAAGCTCAGTGCCAGAGACACATGTTAATAAGCTCACAACTTTTAATTAAGCAATATGTAAAAGTAGATTCCCATTAAGCTGTGATTTGTGGGCTAGTTCATTACAGTGGGGCCCAACCACCAGACACATATTCAATACAAATCAAGCAGTCTGCATATTATCCAGCTTAATGTCAACCGACCAGTGATGTTTTATTGCCAGTTCAGGAGAGCGGTTCATAGAAAGTATTTTCCCCCAAAAGACTAGGACAGAGATCAAAACCTAATGACCCCATGGTGCTTGTTTAATGAAATGACTCATCTGCATTGTTTATTTGCATAACACAATAATTACTCATACAGTTAATTATCATACATTTGATTATCTGACCTGAGGGGTTAGAGTTTTTATTGTCATAAACCCGTAGAGGGCAGTCCTGGTAGTTGGTTTGAGTAGTTGGGAGCAAGATTAAATTTGCCTTCATTTCAGTTTGGTTGGGAAAGGAAGTGTTAAGGAATTAATGGTCTGGGAAGAATTGGTTAAGTGAAAAGAAAATGAGCCCCAATTTTTCCTCCATAAACTAAATTCTGCAAGAATTAAAGTGTTAATTCTAAAAAATAAAACCATGGAACAAGGAGGGGAAAATATGATCTCATGATTGAGGACATTTTTAGTGTAGAGAAGGGGACCAGACAAAGGGAAAAACTGGTATATTTGACGGCATAGACAATAAAAACTCTTTACATAAAATATAATCACCAACACCTTTAAAAAATGATGTCTAATTGATTGAATTAATGTATAAATGATTGAATTGATCATTTAATTAATAACTCAATTTACTCATTGAATAAATATTTATTCAACACTCATTGTGTGCCAGGCATTGTATCAGAAATATACCTAAAATATGTATCTGATCTTATATGTATTAAATAAATATCTGATAAAATGTCTCGCATACAATGAGTGTCTACATGCATACATATATTCATCCATATATATACCCAGACAAAAGCTCTTTACCAAAAATAAAATCCTTATCCTTTGCTTGTGCCTATTTTAGGCTTTCTATTCAACTGATTTGTCTGCTTATATTGGTGTCAGTTTATTTTGATAATTGATGAAGTTTTTTTTTTTTAATTTTATTTTATTATGTTATGTTAATCATACATTACATCATTAGTTTTTGATGTAGTGTTCCATGATTCATTGTTTGCGTATAACACCCAGTGCTCCATGCAGAGCGTGCCCTCTTTAATACCCATCACCGGGCTCACCCATCCCCCCTACATCCCTCCTCTCTAAAACCCTCAGTTTGTTTCTCAGATTCCATAGTCTCTCATGGTTCGTCTCCCCCTCTGATTCCCCCCCTTCATTTTTCCCTTCCTACTATCTTCTTTTTTTTTTTTTTTAACATATAATGTATTATTTGTTTCAGAGGTACAGGTCTGTGATTCATCAGTCTTACACAATTCACAGTGCTCACCATAGAACATACCCTCCCCAATGTCTATCACCCAGCCACCCCATCCCTCCCACCCCCCACCACTCCAGCAACCCTCAGTTTGTTTCCTGAGATTAAGAATTCCTTAAAATACATTTTAAGTTTTGTTTTTCCAGGTTTCCTTCACCCTTTTTTCTATTAATTACACATATGCTGCATGTTTATTGCAAAAACATTGGAAAATATAGATACACAGAAAAGAAAAATCACCTAAAACACCAACAACCAGTGTTAACAGTCTTCTGTAATTTTAATACAAATATACACATATATCTGTATTTGTGTAAAGAGAGAGAGAGATTTTTATAAAAACATATTTAGGTTACAAATAACAATCTTTGCACTTTCTTTAAAATATATTACAGGGGTGCCTGGCTGGCTCAGTAGGTAGAGCATGCAACTCTTGATGTCAGGGTTGTGAGTTCGAGCCCCACACTGGGTGTAGAAATTACTTAAAAATAAAATCTTTAAAAAAATATATATATTACAGGGGGCGCCTGACACGTTTATTCAGTTAAGTGTCTGCCTTTGGCTCAGGTCGTGATCCCAGGGTCCTAGGATCGAGTCCCGCGTGGGGCTCCCTGCTCATCAGGGAATCTACTTCTCCCTCTCCCTCTGCCTCTCCCCCCTGTTCATGCTCTCTCTCTCACTTGAGCTCTGTCTATCAAATAAATAAATAAAATCTTAATATATATACATTACATAATATACATATGTATATGTATTACAGATGCATTGCCAAATCAATTATTAAACAGTAGCAGAAACCATGCTTTATGCCTGCTGAACAAGTGGTTGGCAAACTATGGCTCACAGTCCAAAACCAGCTCACCACTGTTTTTATAAATAAAGTCTTACCAGAACACAATAACACCCATTCCTTTATAAATTGCTTATGGCTTATTTTATGCTATAACAAGAAAGTTGAGTGAGTTGTGACGGAGACCATATGGACAAAAAACCTAAGACAGAGACCATATGGACAAAAAACCTAAAAGATTTATCTGCTTCTTTAGAAAAATATAGACCCCTACACTAAACCATATCTTCTTGGGAAAATTACATTCCTACTATGCAGTATGTTTGGGACCATATGACTGAATTCTGGTCAATGAGACATGAGTGAAATTGACATAACCGCTTCTAGGTCTTGACATAAGAATTCCTGTGCAACCTCCGTCTTTTCTTCCATGTCAGTCATATCAGATAAAAAAAACATATGAGACAGAGGACTTTCAATGAGTGAGAAATATACTTTTGTGTATGCTAGTGAGCTTTCAATATTCCTCTGTATTTTTCAAGACTGTAGAGAATTCCATCACAAGAATATAAATGATTTATTTCACCATTCCCTTATCTTAGATTGAATACTTACATTATTTCTGTCTTGTTTATAAATAATTCACTATGTAAAATATTATGCATCTTATTTCTGTACTTATTCAAGTATTTCTTAAGATAATTATCTCATAATGAACGTGCTTGGTTAAAGGGCTTAAATATCAATTTTTTTGGTAGTAATTTATTTGGGCTTTTTAATGTGTTCTATAACAAATGATGAGCCAGTTATCTCAATGCAATATCCAAAATTGTTCCATGTTTTGAGAATAATAGATTATTATTTTTAGTTTGTTTAGCTTTATTGAGGTATAATTGACAAATAAAATTGTGTGTATTTAAAGTATACAAGTGATGATTTGACATATGTATATTTTGTGAAACAATTACCACAATCAGGTTAAATAACACAACCATCACTTCATATGGTTACCTTTGTGTGTGTGTGGTGAGAACACTTAAGGTCTGTTCTCTTAGCAAATTTCAACTACACAATACACATTATTAACCATAGTTATGTTATGTATTAGATGCCCAGAACTTGATCATCTTATAACTGAAGCCTAATATGCTTTGACCAATGTCTCCCCATCTTTCCCTCTTCCCTAGCCCCTGGTAACCACCATTCTATAGTCTGTTTCTATGAATTTGACTTTTTAATTTTTGTTTGTTTATTCATTTTAGATTTCACATATAAGTAAGATCATACAGTATTTGTCTTCAGTCTGGTTAATTTCACTTAGCATAATGTCCTCTAGGTTCATTCATATTGTCACCAATATCAAAATTTCCTTCTTTTTTATGACTAAATAATATTCCAGTGTGTGTGTGTACCACATTTTCTTTATCCATTTATCTGTTGACAGAAATTTAGGTTGTTCCTGTATGTTGGCTGCTGTGAATAATGCTGTAATGAACATGGAGCACAGATATTTCTTTGAGATACTGATTTTATTTCCTTTGGACATATGCCAAAAAAGAGGAGATTTGGGGGCCAAATGGTAATTCTATTTTTAATTTCTTGAGGAACCTCAATACTCTTTTCCATACTGATTTTGCACCTGGATTTACTTTCTGACAGTGTACAAGGATTCCCTTTCTCCACATCCTTGCCAACACTTATTATCTGTTGTCTTTTTTATTAAAGCCATTTTATCCTAACAGGTATAATATCTCATTGTGGTTTTGACTTGCATTTTTCTGATGACTAGTGGTATCAAGCACCATTAATCATTTGTATGTTAATCATTTGTATGTCTTCTTTGAAAAAATATCAGATCCTTTGCCCATTTTTTAATTGAGTTGTTTTTTTGCCATTGAGTAGTATGAGTTCCCTATATGTGTTGGATATTAATCCCTTTTCAGGTATATGGCTTGCATGTATAGATTTCCTTTTCCTTTTGTTGATGGTTTCCTTTGTTGCATAGGAGCTTTTAGGTTTGATGTGGTCTTACTAATTGATTTTTGGCTTTTATTTTTGTTTGTTTTTTTATGCTTTTGGTTTTCATATCCAAAAAATCATAAGCAAGATCAATGTTGAAGGACTTCCTCCTTATGTTTTTTATTCCAGTACTTATATGGTAAGAGGTCTTATGTTTATGACTTTGATTTACTTTGAGTTAATTTTTGTGAGTGGCATAAGATAGGGGTCCGATTTCATTTCCTTCATGTGTTTATCCAGTTTCCCAACATCATTTGTTAAGAGACTATCCTTTCCCCTTTAAGTATTCCTGGCTCCCTTGCCAAATATTAGTTGACTCTATACAAAGGAATTTGATTCTGGGCTTTCTATTTTGTTCCATTAGTCTATATGTCTATTTTATGCCATTACCATACTGTCTTAATTTCAATACTTTGTGGTATTAGTTTTTGATGTAGTGTTCAATGATTCATTAGTTACGTATAACACCCAGTGCTTCCTTTTTTATTTGGATGACTTTTATTTCTTTTTCTTGCCTAACTAATCTGGCTAGGAAAAGGCATCTTTGTCTTGTTCCTGGTCTTAAAGGAAAAGATTTTGGCTTTTCACCATTGAGTATGTCAGCTATGGGTTTGTCACATATGACCTTTATTTTGTGAGGTACATTCCTTCTATATTTATTTTTTGAGAGTTTTAACAAGGAAAGGATATTGAATTTTGTTGATATTTTTCTATTGAAATGATCATATCATTTTTATTTTTTTATTTTATTAATATAGTTGATCACATTTATTGTTTTGCATGCATTAAACCATCTTGCATGTCAGGGATAAATCCCACTTGATCATGGTGTATGATTTTTTAATGTGCTGTTGAATTCAGTTTGCCAGTATTTCATTGACGATTTTTGCATCTATGTTTATCAGGGATAGTGGTCTATAATTCTCTTTTCTTGTTTTGTCCTAGTCTAATGCTGGCCTTGTAGATGACTTTGGAAGTGTTTCCTCCTCTCCAATTTTTTGGAAGAGTTTGAGAAAGATTGGTATTAATTCTTCTTTAAACTGTTTTGTAGAACTCACCAGTAAAGCCATTAGGTCCTGAACTTTTTTTCTTGGGAGGTTTTTGATTGCTGATTTAATCTCCTTATGTATTATTGGTCTGTTCAGATTTTGTTTCCTTGATTCAGTCTTGGTCGGTTGTATGTTTCTAGGAATTAGTCATTTCTCCTAGGTTGTCTAAATTTTGGTGCATAATTATTCATGGTGGTCTCATGATTCTTTGTATTTCTGTGGTATCAGTTATAATGCCCCCTCTTTTATTTCTGATTTTATGTATTTGTCTTCTCTTTTTTTCTTAGTCTAGCTAAAGTTTTGTGAATTTTATCTTTAAAAACAAAACAAAACAAAACAAACAAACAAACAAAACCCGGCTTTAAGCTTCATTGATCTTTCTATAGTTTTCCTGGTCTCTATTTCATTAATCTCTTATGTGATCTTTGTTATTTCCTTCCTTTTAAATTTGGGTTTGGTTTGTTGTTTTATTTCTAGCTTCTTGAGGTTTTAAATTGGGATTTTTATTTGTAATCTTTTACACTAATTTCTTAGTGTAATTACACTAATTTCTTAGTGTAAATTGTTATTGCTATAAAATTCCCTCTTAGAACTGCTTTTGCTGCATCCCATAAGTTTTAATATGTTGTATTCTCATTTCCATTTATTTCAAGATTTTTTTTATTTCCCTTTTGATTTCTTCTTTGACCCATTGGTTTTTCAAGAGTGTGTTGTTTGGTTTCCACATACTTGTGAATTTTCCAATTTTCCTCCTGCTATTGATTTTTAGTTTCATACCATTGTGTTTGGGAAAGAGCCTAGGTATAATTTCAGTTTTCTTAAGTTTGCTAAAACTTGTTTTGTGACCTAACATGTGATTTGTTCTGGAAAATGCTCCATGTGTGCTTAAGAAAAATATGTGTTCTGCTTGATACTGTTGGATGGAACATTCTGTACATGTTTGTTAGATCCATTTGGCCCAAAGTATAGTTCAAGCTCAATGTTTCTGTATTGATTTTCTCTCTGGACAATCTATCCATTGTGGAAAGTGGGATGTTGAAGTTCTTTACTATTACTGTATTGTTATCTCTTTCTCCCTTCAGATCTGTTAGTAGTTGTTTAATATATTTTAAGTGCTCTGATTTGGGGTGCATATATATTTACCATTGTTATATCCTCTTGATGAATTGACTCTTCTATCATTATATAATGACCTTCTTTGTCTCTTGTTACAGTTTTTTTACTTAAAATCTATTTTGTCTGATGTAAGTATATCTATCCCTCCTCTCTTTTAGTTTTTATTTGGATGGAATCTCTTTTTCCATCCCTTCACTTTGAGCCTATGTATGTCCTTAAAGCTGAAGTGAGTATCTTGCAGGTTATTATATCTTAATACATTCACCAACACCATGCCTTTTGACTGGAGAATTTATTACATTTACTATTAAAGTAATTATTGTTAGGTAAGGACTTATGAATGCCACCTTATTATTGTTTTTTAGCTGTTTTATAGTTCCCTGTTCCTTTTTTCTTTTACTGTCTTGTTTTGTGGGTTGATGATTTTCTGTAGTGGTATGCTTTGACTATATCATCCCATTGTCCTCTGGCCTGCAAGGTTTCTTCCGCTGAGAAATCTGCTGATAACCTTACAAGGATTCCCTAATATGTGAGAATTTTTTTTTCTCTTGCTGCTTTTAAAGTTTCCTCTCTCTCTCTCTCTTTCTTATTTTAGATAGTTTTAATATAATGTGTCTTGAAGAAGACATCCTTGGGTTGAATCTTTGGGGGAACTATGAGCTTCATGAACTTGGATATCGGAATATTTTCCAGATTTGAAAGTTCTTAGTCATTAATCTTCAAGTAAGCTTTCTGCCTCTTTCTCTCACTCTCTTTTCCTTCTGGGACTACAATATGCACAGATATTTTCACTTGATGGTATCTCATAATTTACACAGGTTTTCTTCACAGTTTTAAAATTCTTTTTCCTTTGTTCTCACCTGACTGGATAATTTCAAATGACCTGTCTTCTTCATCACAGATTCTTTCTTCTGTTTGATCAAGTCTACTGCAGATGCTCTCTATTGCATTCATTGTACTCTTCAGCAACAAATATTCTTTTTGGTTCTTTTTATGATTTCTATCTCTCTGTCAGTCTTACTTTGCTCACATATCTTTTTTCTTGATTTCATTGAAATGTGTGTTCTTGTAGGTGAGTGGGCTTCCTTAGAACAATTATTTTGAGTTTTTATCAAGCAAATCACAGATCTTTATTTCTTTGGGGCCATTTGCTGGAAAAATTATTGTATTCCCTTTGTGGTGTTATGTTTCCTTGATTTTTCATGTTTCTTGAAGTCTTGCATTGCTATCTTTGGGTTTGAAGAGGTAGACACCTCCTCCAGTCTCTACTCATTGACTTTAGGAGAGAAATACCTTCTGTCTGCCCTGCTAGGAATTCTCAGGCTTTTCTTGGACTTTTTTTTATGGATATGCTTGCCTTCACATCTCTTCCTTTTTGGTGGGATGAGTTCTTAAGACTATATGATTTCTCTTGATCCTGCAAAATCAAACCAAGCTTTAACAGCCTCCCCTAGGGTTGCTTTTCCTAGGGTGTTGCTGAATGCTCAAGTTTGTGTACTTTTTTTGCAATCCTGTGAAATTAGTTCAGCTTTTCACATATGTTCACTACCTGTCTGCAAAGGTTTGCACTCTTTGCCCTTGAGAGGCACACAGGGAGCTGATCGTGAGGTGGGGGTTGTGTGGGTGAGACATGTGGAGCGTTAAGGGTGCCCATGGGATAGTTAAGGAGATCCACAGATGAGGGGTCCTGAGTGGTTCATGGACAAGATTCCTAATGGAAACTGCAAAACAATTACTAGGATTTATGTTCCTTTGACTATCTCTAAGCTCTAGCTGTTATTCTTCCCACCCTTCTCTGCCCCTCAGTTTTGCAGCATACCTCAGTATTGTGTCTGGGACAAGAAGGAAGTGGGCCTCTTTGATTGCTCACTTGCATGTTTTCACTTTTCCCATGGACAAAATCATGTGCCAAGAGCACTGATCTGTGCTGCCTTGGAGAAGGGTTGATACAGGTAAAATAAAACTGTTCCTCTTACCCTCTTCAATGGGTCCATTCTTGGAATTTTTTTTTTAATCCAGTAGTGTGCTAGAACTTCTCCACTGGACTCTAGGACTTCCACAAAAATATTCTCATCTGAGGGTGGTTATAAAAATTGGTGTTCTTTAGGGCAAAGATGGTAAAAAGTTCTATTCCACCTTTTTGCTGATGTCACTACTCTAAATCCTCCCAATATGATTTACTGGGTTATTCTTCCCTTACTGAAAAATTTGAATGGATAATAAATTCTGTCAATAAGATCATTTTTATTTTTCTTTCCCTTACTAACATTATACATTGTACTAATAAACTTTTTAATGGTGAATCATTGTTCAATGACTAAGTAAAACTTATTTAGGAACAGAAGTTTTTCTTAATTTAGTACTATATAAAACTTGCTAACATTTTCCTCAGGTCTGTCATTCTTGTGTGCATATGTTTGTCTGTGTGTGTGTGTGGATGGGTATATATACCCACCATCATTGCTGGGTAGCCACCATCTGTCAATTTAATACACATGTATGCAGATAAAATAGCCTTAAAATGGTTAGAAACTCATATTTTTTCAGTTATTTAGAATAATTTGAATAGCATGGAATTTATCAGTTCCTTAATGATTTTATTTAAATCACCCCCCAAAAAATCAACCAGAAATCCATCCAGCCTAAATGATTTCCTGAAAATGTTTTCCAAAATACTTTAAAAATGCTGTCCATGTTTATTACTTTAGGAATGCAATTCTTCTAAAATAAACTTGATACTTAAAAAATTATTTGTCCCAGTGAAACATTTTTATTTATCACCACAGAGATATGTATATTAAACTCTGATTTTTAACCTCTTCTTTATCTGTGGTTATATTGCACTTCTCTGATACCTAATGTTGTACGTTTGCATTTTTTTTTTCTCTTCTTTCCCAATCTTGACAGAAGAGAAAATTAATAATGAGCTTTAACACCAAAAAGGTTATTATAATTTATGTCCTCTTTTCTGAATGATCTTTAGCTTTGCAAGTTTTATTTTATATATATTTTTTTCTAGCTTCTTTATTTTTATTGTTTTAAAAGTTGTAAAAGTTGTAAAAGTATTTCTATCTAGATAAAACTCTGGTCACATTTCATAAGTTTTCATATATCATGTTCTAATTGCTTTATAAATACTATTTTTTAAATAATTTATGATTGCACATTTTATTTCCTTTTGAGCCACAAGTGGTTTTCGGGGGTGGTGCACAAGTACTTTTAAAAGGTCCTCAAACATGTATAATTTTTAATATATAAATGTCTAAAATTTTATAATTGTTTCTGCACACTTTTATCTGAATATATATTGTACAACTTCTTTTGTGTGTAATTTAATGTTTTTTTTTCTTTTTTTGTTGGGGAATCCTGATATATGTTATATTCTTATAAATGTGATTTTATATTGACATTATAAAACATTAACATCCTTCTATGCAAAATATACTGATTTGTTGTATTATTTATGCTATCTATATTAGTGAATATCTGGAAATGTGTTGTAGTTACATTCAATGCTTTTTTTTAAAATATAGATTTCCAGGAACCACCCACGCTCTCCTAATTCAAAATATCTAAGAATTGGTTCTAGGATTGTCTATTAAAAGCTTGCCTCGTGACTCATAGTGAAGTTGGAGATTTTTGTTTGTTTGGTTGGTTGATTTTGTTTTGGTTTGGACATATTTTTTCCCAGCACCTAATGTAATATTTTCTTCCAGGCAGGATTTTTGGTGAGCAAATGCTTTTAAAAGCCTGTCCAGTGGTTGATCCTCCAGTGGCTGTGTGTGTAAAAGACTAAAGTTGTAATAAGTGAAAAGAGTTCAACTGACCTGCATAAGAAACTATATAAGACTTAGAGACTGTGGGAGTATGAAAAAAGTGTTCATCAAATTTAGAGGGCTCTCTAGTGGGTGGTTGTGAGATGTAGTTTTTAAAGGAGGGTCAGTGGTTCCAGTGAGAAAATGCCATTTGAACAAAGACAAGAAAGGAGTGAAATAGTTAGCCATGTGGACCTCTGGGGGAATTTAGCAGTGTGGATATCAGATTAACAGATAATCAGAATTATCTTCCAGGCTGAAAGAAAAGGTATGTTTAGGAAATAGGAAAAGGCCAGGATGACAGAACATAGTGAATAAAGGCAAGTGTAGGTGTGAGATAAGGAGAGATAATAACTCAGCTTATTGAAGGTGACTTGAGGTTATCATGAGAACTTTGCTTTTTATGCCAACCTAATGGAGAGTTTGAGCAAAGGAGTCATGTGATCTCACTTATTTTAGAAGGATCATGTTAGTGGGGCACCTGGGTGGCTCAGTCGTTAAGCATCTGCCTTTGGCTCAGGTCGTGATCCCAGGATCCTGGGATCGAGCCCCACATCGGGCTCCCTGCTCCGCAGGAAGCCCGCTTCTCCGTCTCCCGCTCCCCCTGCTTGTGTTCCCTCTCTCACTGTGTCTCTCTCTGTCAAATAAATAAATAAAATTTAAAAAAAAAAAGGATCATGTTAGTTAATGTGTTGAGAATGGATCAAAGTGGAGTGAGAGCGAAGGTAGGGAAATCAATAAGGGGACTACTGAGAAATCCAGGAGAGCAATAATAGTGGCTCAGATTGGGACCATGGCAGAGAATTATGTGATAAGTAGTCAGATTCTGGGTTTATTTTCAAAGCATATCCAGTAGAGTTTCTGAATGGTTGCTATGTAGTCAAGAGAGCTATTAGAGGCAGTACAGATCTTTACAGCTGAACCAGCCCTTCATGACTGCACTCCCACCTTTCCATGACCATATAACTTGCTTTGATCCTGTGAGTGGATATATTTTATGTCTTCCTGAGAGCTTAAGAACCTGTCATGCTGCTTGTATTCCTTTTTCCCTCTGCTTTGACAATCAGCAGTGTTCTGGAGAGCAGGTACTTGATCAGTGTGGGCACAGAGTGAGAATGATGACAATATTGTGTAGATTCCTCGGGGGACTTGTGATGAATGTATAACTGGCACAAGAAATTACTTTTTTTTTTTAAACTAGCAATTGTTAACCAGCAATCACTTGGAAAGTATATAACATATCTAATGACTATCCTAGGATATGAAAAGATGAGAAAAAATAGAATGTTAGTAGCATGTGTTCGATATAACTGGCTGCATTTGACAATGTACTACAAAAAAGAGATGAGCTTAAAAAGAATCAGCAAGCAGAAATTAAAGGGGATGAAGAGAATGGGAAAATGTGGAGACTCATAAGGTTGGAATAGGTTACTGTTTTTCACAACCTACCAGGACAAAGTAAACTTGAGAATGTCTTTGAGCAAAGAAAGCCTTTTGGCAAGGATCATATCAATGGAAGCCCCTCATTCCCATTGTTACTACCTCTGGGTAGATTATGGTGATGCTCAGTTAATGTAGCAGAAAATGGCTTAGGAAAAAGATGTCGCTTTCCCACCAATGCCTAATGAGCTCAAGGCACCTGCAATTAAGTCATGTCTCGAAAAGAACTATAAGTATGGTTATTGGCACATGAAACTGACTGGAATCAAATAAATACAAAGCTGCCTAAGTTTCTGAGACAGTTGTACTGCCAAAAAGAGCTGCTAACCTAAACTAAAAAGACTCTAATCATTTCAGACCTAAAATAACCCTGAGGCCCCAAGGATGAGGAAACAGTTTGACGAAGCTGCTTAGTCTCCAAGGAGGGCATATTCTCTAAAGCTCACTTCAGATATAACTAAACAGGATAATGACACAGAAAGGACCTCCCAGAAAGTGGAACCAAAAGCCACGGAGAACAACGAACAGGGGGAACTTATCCCATGAAACAGAAATAAAGTCTAATCAATAATTATTCCCTACAACCAAAGGAATAGACCTTTTCAACTGCCCGAGGAGTTTTAGAATGGTTCTAGACCAATGATTGCCATCTCTCTTTTTGAATGGAAGTATCTACTATGCTTCTATCTCTGTTTCTCTATCATATATTGGGTATGTGGGGTAGTTAGTAAGTTTACTTTTGTGTTAATAGGTTTTTCAATCAAGTAGATCTACATTCACACCTATTATAGTGGTTACCTGGCATCCCCTCTACCTATTGTATACACCACTGTACATTATCCAGAGATCTTGAACTATGGATGATATGAATTTGAGAGGGGGGTAAGTGTATTTTACATACTGAATGATGAATGAACCAAACATTTGGTTTACTAGTTTAGTTGACTAAAATGGCCAACTGCTGTAGTCATTAGAGGTGTTCACAATTCTTTTTCTTTCGGTGTGCCTTAATAACTGGGAATTTTTCCATATAATGGCCTCTCCATTAGCCTGGGTCCAAAAGGAGGATGACAATGATGCAGGACAAATCCTTCTGGTCCCAATTCTGGCAACCCAAATGGAAATGTAGCATAACAGGGAAACTTTGCTGTTACAAGTCACTGCGATTTGAGTAGTGCTTGTTACTGCATTATAATATCCTGAATAATATAAGAGTCAAGGATAACTTTAAACATTTGCCTTGAGAAAACCGAAGGTTGGTCTTGCCATCAACTGAAATGCATAAAGATGTGGAGAATCGGGTTTAGAGGGGAAAATCATAGGTAGGTGTTTCCTCAAGTGGAGATGTACAGTAGGCATTTGGATATGTATGTCTGATGTTCTTAGGATAGATTTGGGCTAGACCTATGAATTTGGGAATTATCTCCTTTAGTAATGAGATCAATAATGAAAGGTGAAAGCAAAGAGAAGAGAAAACAAGGAATGAGTCCTGGAGCACTTCACCGTTGAGAAGTAAGAGAAAAGAAGAGGCTACAGTAAAGGGAACTGAGAACTGTCATCACAAATATAGGAAGAAAACTAGTAGTGTCCTGGCAACCAAGTAACAAAAGTTTACAAAGAATGAGAGAGTGCTTAATTATGAAAAACATTTTTACTGAATGAGGTAAGATAAGGATTGAGAATGGATGATTGCCTTTAAGAATATGGAGGTGGGGTTATTGTTGGCCTTGGTGAGAGTAGTTTCCATAGAGTACAGGTATGAAATCATGAGTAGAGTGGGTGTCAGCAAGCATTGGAGGAATTAGTGATAGTGAGAAGAGAAATTTCTTCCAAGGAGTCTTATAATAAAGGGTAGCAAAGATGTGAGGTTGTAGATGATAAGGAGAATGGAGTCGAGTAATTCTTTTCCAAGATGGAGAAACAATAGCAGATTTGTATTATTAAAATGATAATTTAGAAAAGAGGAAAAAGCTGTTGGGAGTGGCATCCTTAACAGAGGATGTGATCTAGTGCATAAGTAGGGAGATAACTTTAGAAGAGCATGGTTCCTTTATCTTTGGTAAAGGCTGAAAGGAAGCATATCTGGGAGCAGGTGCCAGTAGGTCAGTAGATAGAGTGGCGAGAATTTGTGGTGGTGGTTCTCTTCTGATTGCTTCAATTTTCCTAGCGAAGTAGTAAACCAATTTATCAGTTGAAAGTGAGGCTAAGGAAGAATATGTTGCAGGTTTTATTCCTATTTCATAGGAGCTTATCTTCTAAAATGTTTTCAGAATGCAACTTTTGGGCATCTCTCTTGGGCAGCTAATGCTCACATAGATAGCTTTTAGTTTTATAGGTGATATCACATATTTTTTATTATTTCTTCAGGGATTTTAGTGGTTAAAATCATGTTTGTTGTTTTAGCATTTATTGTAAGAGCAACTTGAGCTCATAGGAAAAAATGTGGAAAATATAAGTAATATTAGAAAAAAGTAAATTATGAAATTTAGTATCACTCACAGATAGCCATTATCAACACATCTTTATGTGTGCTTTCAGATTCTTCCTATGCAATGTGTGTTTTCTATAACTGGATCATAATATTGTTTATGCTCCCCATTATATTTTGAACATTTCCTCATATTTTATTATTTGAAAATGTACTTTAATGGATATGTCATATTATATTATGCATTACATTAGTTACAGGATGCCCCTGATTCATATCTGAGCTATCTGAGCTACATTAATCAATGGAGTCTGATACTAGCATGAGATAGGCAATAAATCAGACTAACAACACTTTCCAGGTAAAAATATATAACGTGTATGTGCTTATTATAGAATAAAAGCAACATTTCAAAACATAAGGAAAATGATAAGCTATTTAATATAACACTTTAAAAAAGAAAGAAATTTACAGATTAAACTACATAGAAACTTCTATATGCCAAAATATATATTAAAGCAAACTAAACAGGGGCGCCTGGGTGGCTCAGTTGGTTAAGCGACTGCCTTCGGCTCAGGTCATGATCCTGGAGTCCCTGGATCGAGTCCCACATCGGGCTCCCTGCTCGGCAGGGAGTCTGCTTCTCCCTCTGACCCTCCCCCCTCTCATGTGCTCTCTCTCATTCTCTCTCTCTCAAATAAATAAATAAAAATCTTTAAAAAAAAAAAAAAAAAAAGCAAACTAAACAACTTACAACCTTGGTACATTTTGGTGACATATCCTATATGCAAAGTTTTATGCACTTAATATATAAAGAGCTATTATAAATCAATAAGAATAAATGAGTTCCAGTGGTAAAACTATACATTTTCACTAATTATGTAAAATAAAGGGTATTTCTAATGAACTATTTTTTACCTTTTCAGGTAAGAACATATTTTTACTATTAATGTACACTACTAGCAATAGTCTGGAGAAAGAGGTTATCTCAATTACCATTTGTGTTTGAAATGGAAATTGGTACAATATTTCTGAAATCAAATTAGTACATATTAAAATTTTAAATGTGGTACCCTTGATTTAATAATCTTACTTCTAGAAATTAATTTTTGTTCTATTTTCATCATTCTTTCTTTCCTTCAATCCTTCCAGTATTTCTTCTTTCCCTACCCCTTTCTTCTTTTTGCTTCTTTCTTTCTGTCTTCCCCTTCTTTCTCTCATTAATTTGCTTAGCCAGTATCATAGCTAATACACTTCCTTCAACATCCCTATTATTCTTCACAACAGCCCTGTATAAGTGGACACTGACAAAGCCCCACATGAGCACTTGGTTGGAACTACTTTGGTGCCTTTGTGAAGAGAACTGTTAAGAAAATCATGCTGAGGCGCCTGGCTGGCTCAGTTGGAAAAGCATGCAACTCTTGTTCTTGGGGTTGTGAGTTCGAACCCCACACTGGGTGTAGAGATTACTTTAAATGAATAAATAAAAACTAAAAAACAAACAAAAACAAGAAAATCATGCTACATACTCACATTGAACATACAATGAGCTGAAGCAGGACAACCAAGGCCATTAAGGAAAGGCTGAACTGAAGGTATATAGTCCGCTTCAGAAGAAAAAGACCTTTGGTGCATTAGTTAACAATCTGTCTCTTGGAGCCTCAGTTTATAACCATTCAAGCTCTCTTCCTGACCAAGCTCTCATATCCCATGTAGTCAACTTAGGACTTGGTGATCCCTACTGTGAAGTAGACTTTCTCCAGGACTCAGGTGGACAGGTTGCATCAGATATTCAGATATTGTCTCTAATCATGCAACCTGAAAACCATATAGACAGATTATGTCACTGGATTAGCAGATACTCTTTGATGTGTTTCCGAATGAGTGATTGATGTGTCGAATCACTCATTCAGTGCTACACAGAGGAGGTTATAGGACGTTACAGAGGAAGATTTCAATCCGGGTCTAACTCAGAGTCCCAGCTCTTAACCACTATGATATACTATAACATTCATCAGCCCACTTATTATGTAATTACTGAATTCCTATTATGACCTAGATGTTGGAGAGGTTATCCTTAAAGAATTTATACCACTTTAGAAATGAACTTCTGCTCCTTCCAGGGTTTTAACAGATTAAGAAAATCAGTAAGCGAAGGGCCTCTAAATTCTGATCTATCCTGGTGCTGCAAATGTCCTCATTGTCCAAGATCAAGCAGACCCTGTAGCCAACAGGTGTTCAATGCCACAAGGCCAATGTCTCACTGTATAATACAAATATTTGACCCTATTTAAAACATTGGAGGCATTGATGGAATAGGTAAGAAGTTAGTTTGTGGGGGTGGGGGAGGAGAGTTGAACTTTTCCTGGATCCCTGGAGGGAGTACCCAGAGTTATCTCTTTCACCTTTGAGTATATCTGTTCCTTTCTCACCTCCACTTTTTATCAGTCACAAAAATAAAAATCTATGTAAATTCACTGTATTTAAAAGAAAATATTTTGGATTTTAAAAAACAAAAAAGCTTAGTTTATCTCAGTCAATAACTAGTTATTTAAGACTTACAATTTGCCAAGGCTCTGATCTACTATATTTAGCAGGTTTTCACCAAGATCTCAGATCCAATAAGAGCTCTTTTCAAGGTCTTGGAAGGTATTCCTAGTAGTAAGCAGTTTCACTTAAAGTGGTGATTTTCCCATTCCTCGAAGTGACTAAGATTAAGCTAGAGGGCCAACTGGAAATGATACAGTAGAAGGGACTTGTGCTTCACATAGATGGCTGGGCCAGATTAAATTGTGTGTGTGTGTGTGTGTGTGTGTGTGTGTGAATTCTTACTGACTAAAATATATAAAAAAAGACCATTTTGGAGACATCTTGAATAAGCACTTATAAAATGGAAATGCCATAATGTCATCAAGACTTTTTTTTCTCTGCTTATCCAAGCATTATCAGTTGATTTATTTAATAAAACTGAAGACTAAGAAAGACTGGAAATACAGCTTCCAATAGAATGCTCTCATGCTGTGATTGTTGAAGTGATAAGTAATTTGCTTTTAATGCTAGCACATACCACTTAGCACCATATTTAACTGAAGGATGAAAATCACTCGTTTTTTATCCACTTGCTCAACTGACACTTAGTGTAATATATCTATTGTCACTGAGCTTAATACAAGGAACATTTAATAGATCTCACTTTCAAATTTACAGCAACCACTTAAATTTTTAATTCCTTCTTATTTATATTTTTATTCTTTAAAAGAATTTAATTTCAAATGGAAAATCTATTTAGGTAATAAGAACACAGTAGGTAAGAGCAAAAACAACCTACTAAAAGGATTTTTTTAACTTACAGTTTTCAATTATAGCCATATGTTGTATTGTGTATTATTTTTATATGTGAAAAAATATCAATGTGAATGACACACATCAATTAGTAACTATAATCCTAGAAATAAAGTTACCAATGAAATTATTAAGCAAACATGCATGAGTTTATAGATAAAGCAAAGCTTGTTTTACTAAAAAATTCTTGAAAAATAACTATGAACATTATAAATTATCCTCAATATACTGAGGAAAACTGATGACATGATTCACAGATATATATATGTAGATATATATATCTGTGATAAATAGTCCCCCAGAAATCTACCTTGAATTTTAACATAACACTTGGCATTGCATCTAAATATGTGTACACTGTTAAGTGGATATTATACTATGATCCCACATGTTAGAACTCTGTTCTTATAGACCATCTATTTACAATGACCACTCTATCTCTCCTTATCCATGGAATTCTTATATGCAATGCCACAGAAGATGAAAGGATTTGACTATAAGAATAAAAAGATCTTTTTTTATTTTTTATTTTTCTATTAAGAACCTAACCATACATGTACATCCAAAAAAAAAAAAAAAATCTAAATTAAATAGGTTATCTCAGTGCCAATGCAAATGCAACATTTAGGTAAGACAGTTCCAAATTCTTTCAGTGTTGGACTGAATTGTAGCACTAAGCCCATGAATATTCAAGGAGAAGAGAGAACTCTTGAAAAAACATGTTAGTCAATCTCTACCCAACACACACACACACATTATGTTATAAAAGTATTAGAATGACTCATATATTGAATCTATTACTTAATGCTTAATGCTCAGTAAGATAAGTTCAACAGCAAGGAAAACAAATATAAAGCAACAAAAGCAACAAAGCACTATAGACTTCCATTTTAAGATACTGAACAACTCATGTGTTGAAATAATGTAGTAAGAGACTCCTTGGATTAGGAAATACGCTGTGGCCGTGTGCTTCCTTCGGGAGCCAGAAAATACTGCTTTTCTTAATTATACTAGTCCTTCCATTGGGGCCACCAATTCCTAAAGGAAACACATAACAAAGAAAAGTATTTTGTGTTTGTTGTTGCTGTCCTCTGTATTGTTTGTTCAGTTCACTGTCACACAGTACATTAAATATAAAGTTAAGTGAGACCTGACCTATGACTTTATTCTTTCATGCAACAAAAACTGACCAAGTACTGGGCGCCTGGGTGGCTCAGTTGGTTGAGCGACTGCCTTCGGCTCAGGTCATGATCCTGGAGTCTCTGGATCGAGTCCCGCATCGGGCTCCCTGCTCAGCAGGGAGTCTGCTTCTCCCTCTGACCCTCCCCCCTCTCGTGTGCTCTCTCTCGCTCTCTCATTCTCTCTCTCAAATAAATAAATAAAATCTTTAAAAAAAAAATAAAAAAAAAAATAAACTGACCAAGTACTTAGTAGTTCAAAGTCAGTGTTAAGGACTGGAGAGAGCAAAAGTAAATAAAGGAAACGGTGATTCCTGCCGTCATAAAGCTTAAGTTTTAGTGAAGGGAATATAAATAAAAGTAGCAGATTTAAAAATTCAGTCAGCATTTTTTATTAATTCAGTTAAGTGAATGACAACTCAGTAAAAAAAAATTACCATATTGTTTGTTCAACAATACTCGAGTTATCGACTTGAACTAAGGACCTAATGAAATATAGCTTAAGATGCAGAAATCTGATTTGTATACATCTATTCCTTCTCAGTATATTTTGTACTGATACAAGTCTTTCATAGAATCTGTTTTACTGCTTTGGCCCCCTTCTTTTTTTCTGGCCTTTTTTGTACTATAAATGAAAACACCACGAAGACCTGGCCTTAGTCGCCACCCCACCCCCACTCTCTTTCACATCATCTTTTCAACAGGAAATATTTATTAGCTCCCGAATTGTACCCAACACTCTTCTAAGTTCTGTCAATAGGAAGATACATTCAAGAAACTCTCTATCCGCAGGTACGCCATGTTGAAATGGGGAAGGCAAAAGTTGGTAATTTGAATACAAAACTGTTAAGTGAAAGCGGAAGTAAGTGCCTGGTGATCAAAACTATAACTAATTATACTTGCAAGAATGGAGGTGAGGAAGGAAAAAAATCAATGATAGTGACATTCAAGTCTCATTTTTTTTTTTTTTTTAGATTTTGTTTATTTATTTGAGAGAGAGAGACAGAGATAGCGAGAGAGATCACGAACAGAGAGGAGAGGGAGAAGCAGTCTCCCCACTGAGCAGGGAGCCCCACAGGATGGAGCTCGATCCCAGGACCCTGGGATCATGACCTGTGCCAAAAGCAGATGCTTAATGACTGAGCCACTCAGGTGCCTCACAAGTCTCATCTTGAAAGAAGAATTGAACTGCCAGAAGTAGGCATGTGTGTTAATTTAAGCTATTTAAAGGTGTCTGGAGTATTTATTCATTTCTGTAAGGTTGAGATCTGTTGACAGAGTGATTACTGTATGTTAATCTGCCTTCAATAATAGCCATAGAGGATGAAAAATAGAGACAGTATATGCATATGCTAATTTCAGCCAATAGAGGGAACACCTAGTGAAATTCTCAGTGCAATCATCTTATGTGAGACTGAAGATACCATCATAGTCAGACAATGATTAAAGCCAGGAATGGAAAATCACCAGGATCAGATGTATTCATGTTTCCTAATTAGAAGAATCAATTTTGACCCTCCAGAACATTGCTTTCTGTTTGAGAGAAGTGGCTTTTAAATATCTGCTCACCCTTCATGAAAGGTGCAGAGAAAGATCAGAGGGCCTAGCTATCCACTGTATTTATTACTTGGTAGTGAGGCAAAGGATTCTTCATGATGCAGGACTTTTTTTTGACCCATCTACCTTCTAATGGTTCATTGTCCATTTGTGATCATAAATCCTACTCTGAACCTTCGGACGAAAGAGAGAAAAGCAAGGGATAAAAAAGAAAAGGGATAATATAAGAACTGAAAAGGGAAGTATGCTTATTTGATCCCTTTAGAAGGGGTTGAGGTATATGCAGAGATCCCATATCTGTGCCAGCCATTTTGAGATTGGTTGTTGTTATCTTAGAACACAAAATATATGTTCTGTAAGCCAATTTACTCAAGGGACTTTAATTTTTATTATTTAATTTTTCCTTTTTTTTTCTTGAAGTTCCTTCTTAAAAAAATGTGAAATTTTTCAGCTAAATAAAAAGGAAAAGGGATTTATTTAGAGTTTGTTCTATCATGCTCTAGCCATTCCCCTTATTCCCTCCAAATGAAAGAATATTACTTATAAAAGAAAGTGAAAAATGGTATCCTACCACTCTTCAAATTCCATAGTAGCCAAGTATTGTTCTAAATAACAAAGATTGGCAGGATTCCGTGCTCTCCGAAAAACATAACTGGGATGACCATAACTTCTAACTGTTCTTTCCAATACTGGTTATTAACTTCTGGTAAAGTACATACTATAAGGCCGTAGGTGGAAGAGAAACTACTCACCACTATGGAGCTTTAAGGAAAAAAGAACAAAGAAGCACTTGGTGGTTCCTACTTAGTTGAATCACTCACATACAGCCAAGTTAAGTATTTAATCAGTAGAAAAGAATACCTTTTTATTTTAATGGCTTCTTTTCATTTCTCTTGATTTAATATCAAAGGAGTCTTCCAGTGTACTGTCCAGTGTATTTATATGCTCCTGAATCGCTGTGACCACTTCAGTGGGGATAAACCTTAGGCCACTGCTATCACCAAACACCTGAAAAGTGGTGATAAAATGGCACATATTAACCTACCATGTTTCAAAGAAATATTCAGGTGGAATGAACAAATGCTGTGACTTTTTTCTTACCACCCCCCACCCCCGCCTCCCCAAGATTACACCTTGGAAATCCCCTGAAATGCTATATTGTTAACCTTACTCCATAGTTTAACAGAAGCTTACAATTTAAGTTTTATGATTCAGTTTCACTTCTGACTCTAGCAGGCATTGTATAACACACCAAAAATATATATTAAAATCTGCATAACATTTACTAATACAGAACACGGGGTCATAGTCAGCAATTAAAACACATTTGGAAAGTGAATTATTCTAATTCCATGGAACCCAAAAATGTCAAAATCAAATACAAGACTGGGATTTTCTTTTTATTTTTTTGCCTTTCATAACTTTTGTGTGATGAAATGGATCAAAAACAAAACCGTTGTCATATGGGGGAAGACACAGGACAGCATTCCTTTTAGTAGGAACTCATTGTCCCTAGAGAAACTTTCTGTATATACAAGACTAATTATCTTTGAGCACAACTAGCAAGCATGCCAACATCCTGTTTCACTTGTCACACACAGTTTGGGTTTATTCCTGGGTTGTTTATAATAATGATCAATTTCACTGACTTCATATGTCTCTCCTACATCTTGAAGGTATCTAGCATTTCCAAGCATTCTGCTGAATGACCGTTTTCCCTAAAACTTATGGCCTCTTGAACTGAAGGCTATCATGGTTAGAAAGGCAAGGAGCCACATCTACATCTACATTGGCTGAATGAATGCATTTCTCTGGATAGCAAAGAGGACATCTGCTTATTTGACAAGTTCCTCTTCTGGTTACAGAAGCAAATTTTTTTTTTTTTTTCCTAGAACTACTCTTCCATCTCCTAATGGGACTATAAATCATATGGCAAGCTAATCAGAAAGCCTTTTTCCAGAAATGGACAAATAAATGGGTACAAATTGGATACCAGGGAAATAAAATTTCCTTCCAAAATAACAAGTACTCGGAATGATAAAAGCCTTGAGCTGTGCTATGATATGAAAAAGCCAGTATCAAGAATGAAGCCAACATAGATGAAAATAAGGGAGAGAGAGAGAAGAGAGCGGCATTTGATAACATCCTTTCAACTCCTGAATTCAGCCATCCCATTAGAATATCTACTGTAGGGGCGCCTGGGTGGCTCAGTCAGTTAAGTGATGGCCTTCGGCTCAGGTCATGATCCCAGGGTCCTGGGATTGAGCCCCACATAGGGCTCCCTGCTCAGCGGAGATCCTGCCTCTCCCTCTCCTACTCCCCCTGCTTGTGTTCCTTCTCTCGCTGTGTCTCTCTCTGTCAAATAAATAAAATCTTTTTTAAAAAAAGAATATCTACTGTAATTTCTGCCTACATAACTTAATAAATATCTTTTGCGATTAAGCAAAAATAGTTAGATGTTTGACATATACAACTACATCAGTTAAGAAAGATAAATATCTTTGGACACCTTGACTTTTCCTGTCTTGTTGAATCTCTCTTGCAGAACTTCTGAGAGTCCACTTCCCCCAATGGTACCTAAAATTTTGTGGTCCTTTTCCATTATTTGCTGCTTTGTCACTCTCATCTCTGATATTTATTCTTTATTATACATCTTTCTTTCTACTTTTTTGTATATGATCTTTAAAAACCTGAATTTCTTGGGAAATAATTTGTGGCATAACAACACCTATTTAGATGCCATATTTTCTTTCTTTTCAAGAATATCTAAAAATGCAAGTCAGAATCACCATTTGAAAGCTTTGTCCATGTTTCTTGAGATATCTTCCTTTATAGATCTTCATATGGTGGATCATGCCAGTTTTTCTCAGAACTTCTGAAATGTATATTCCTAATACCCAATTGGGTGGCACTCAGCCTCTACCAGAATTAGGAATAACAGAACAACAAGTTCACTTTCCTGTAAGTTTCCTGTCACTTACAATCTTTTCTTTGTGGTTGAGAATTAGATTCAGAGAAACAACCTCAGTCATCGCTTTATCTTCTAAGAAATGAATTACTGGGACTTCTCCTTATTCAATAGTATGTCTCCATTCATAAGAATTCCACAAAGAGTCCAGAGTGTGTGGGTAAGAAGGGACATGTGTGTGGGAGTGGTTTTATTGGCTGGAGATTTGAGGAACTCCTCCAGTTACCATCTGGACCAATTACCTGGAAGAATCTCTCTCTCAAGCTGCACAAGGGCAGGGTCATTGACCAGTAGCAGGCAGCCTTCTGGCTCACACTGGTCCTTCTCATGTACTCCTACCAACTTTAATAATCCTCTTGTACTCATCAAGGCTGCCACCATAAAGTATCCAAATTTAACTTCTTTAAAATGATTTGTATATATATGTGAATATACATCAAATTAACAAATATGCTTTGGCCTGAGAGGTTTGGGGAAAAGGGAATAGGAGGATAACCAGTCTTAAATCTATTGCTACAGAAATGTGTCTGTTGTCACTTCTGAGTTAACTGTTGTGCAGGACAGGTCTATTTCCAACTACTGTAATGTGATTATAAGAAATACTCTTATGGGCACCTGGGTGGCTCAGTCGGTTAAGCATCTGCCTTCAGCTCAGGTCATAATTCTGGGGTCCTGGGATTGAGCTGAGCAGAGAGCCTGCTTGTCCCTCTACCCCTCCCCCCGCTCGTGCTCTCTCTCTCTCAACTAAATAAAATCTTTTAAAAAAAGAAAATAATCTTAGAATATTTTAAATTTTTATCAATCTGTGTAGAGTCATTTATCTCAAGTGTTTGTGCTAGAAAAATAAGCTGATAATATAATCACACATTTTATTTTATGAGTTTCATTGAATACTGGGAAGAACCCGTGCTAGAAAATAGATATTACAAACAGGTACAATCAAATGACAACTTGTATGGAAATGGACCATGCTTTGAAAATAAACAAAAAACTACTTAGTCATGTAGTATTTTTCAAAGGCAGAAAGTGACCCTGAGCTGTGACATCCACCTGGTCTTGTTGGGCAAGCTTTTCATTCATTGCAGTTGTGGCTATGTATTTGTTCATCTTTTCTGGAGGGCAATTGGGATACATGTATCCATATATACCCATATGTCCACACATATGTGTAATATATGCATAAATATATAGCAAATATACACATAAATGTCTGTCCTTTAATTGTGACATTCTTTGGCCTAGTGATTCCACTGTCAGCGTCAAGCTTTAAGAGATAATACAGGACATCAAGGAAAATGGCCCAGTAAGGAACTCCAAATTCAACCCCTTCATAAAAAGCAACATAATAAAATTTAAAAAAATAAAAAAAATAAAAGCAACAACAACAACAAATGAGCAAAAACTCTCACAGTCAACTTTTTTGGGTGAAAACGAGTCCCGGCAAACCATATGGCTGAGGTTGAAGCCATTAGGGACTTGACTAGCCCCTCAGAACCCCACCCCCTGGTGCTACAAGTTTACGATGTGAACAAGTAGACGTCAAGCATGGGACAGCTCGGTGCCATCTCTGCAAGGCGGACAAGGATCTCCCAGGCCCTCTGGAGTTAGTGCTCCACAGTGATGCGTGCAGCTGGGCAGACAAGAGCACATGTGACTTCCTTTTGTCTTGGGTTTGAAACATGATTGGCGCTCTTTGGTATAAGGGCCTTAAGAAAGAGATAGTGAATTGTCTGCTAATAAGGGCAGATATCTCTTCAAGAGTCTAACTGGAAAAACTAAGTCAAGTTTGTTGACAATGTAGCTGGTGCAATGGGTCATACCTAGCTTCCAAAAAACACACTAATAAAGCTTCAGTGAGAGCCCATCATAAATATGGTAAGGAAGATGAAGAATAATAAATTAGATACGGCATTCCAGATAGATTTTGATTTAATTTGCCCCCTTACCACAGGACTTAGGTATGCATAGCACTAATTCACTGACCACAGCAACACAGTGATATTGGGAGGCTTAGTTAAACCCATTATGGTTCTGTCATGAAATAGAATTTTTTGGGCGCCTGGGTGGCTCAGTTGGTTAAGCGACTGCCTTTGGCTCAGGTCATGGTCCCGGAGTCCTGGGATCGAGTCCCACATCGGGCTCCTGGCTCAGCGGGGAGCCTGCTTCTCCCTCTGACCCTCTCCCCTCTCATGCTGTTTCTCTCTCTCTCTCTCTCAAATAAATAAATAAATAAAATCTTTAAAAAAAAAAAAAAAAGAAATAGAATTTTTTTTCTCAACAGAATTCAGATTGCTACACCTGAAGTACAGCAATCTGAACTAGGGGTAAAGAGTCTATTAAAATTCTATTACAACTGTAGACTTCAAAGATAGGACCAGAAATAATACGACACTCTATGTAAGTAATAGATTGAATCAACACTGTTTGCATTTTGAACAAGTTGAGCGTTGATGTGAATTTCCTCAAGCAGTTAAATAAGGGCTGGCGGTGGGATTTATTCTCTGGGATTTAGTGACGATGAGGCGCTGGTTGTGGTGACCCTGTGGATCATCACAGCTGGGAAAATCACAAGCCAAAACACACAGTCCTTTCATTTTTGCAAAAGTATACTTTACTTGGTTGTAAAATATTCAATGTTCTTAGGATTAAATATCTGAATATTGCTTCTGAAAGAGCAGGTGTCACCTTAAATCTAAAGTCTAGTTTGTTTACTGGCTGTATTTTATATCCTTTAGAAAATGACACAAAATGGCAATAAAATCATTGTAAGTATTCTACAGGGGAATATAAATGCCCTTTGGTTACAGTGTACATACCTTTATACATAATTCTAGTTTATTTTCCCTGGAATTATGTTAAATATGTAAAAAGCCTTTTCTCATAAAGGTAAAAATGCTAGATGTTTCCAAGTTGTAATTTAGCATTAGTGTCAAAATTGCTTCAGAAAATAAGCTACTGTTACTGTTTCATTTCTTTTAAGTGTCATTCAGCATACTATATGTGATTTTGCACATAAAATAAGCTTATATGATTTTATATCAGTGTTTGGAAAATGTGGGATTAAAAATAATTTATCGGGTACAAATATGTAAAAGTAACTGACACTATGAACTGTTTTTTTACATTGTTTTAGCATATTACCGTTAAATAATTGCTTCAGGGAATAACAGAAGAATTTGTTCCATGAGCTATATAGGAGAAAACATAATACTTCTATATCCATGCCTTCTTAGAGATAAAGAATCAGTACATTTGCACATAGTTCTTAGGCTAATTGTAATTTGTAATTGTATCTACAAAACGCACCAAAATATTTTCATGATATTTCTATATATATATATAAGGAAAAATAATTATGTTGACTTTTTTTTATGAGTGAATTATCTTGGACTTTTTAGGAAATGAGTATTAGCCTTATCAAATGGAGTCAAGATAAAAATCACTGATTAGTAGTATCATGGCATATTCTGAAAATGCTTCTCTCAAGCACTGACTTTTGTTTGCATGATTTAAAACATTTTTAATGTAAAAATTCAAAATTTTTCCAAATTTATAGTAATTTAAGATTAATAAATACAGAGAAGCATATGTTTTTTCACATTTTTCACATTTCATATTTCACCCTTCAAGATATGGTTTCTAAAATCCAATTGAGTAGGGGAGAAAAATATTGAGAAGTAATAGTAAATATATTTTTATTAAAGGTAAAATATTCAGGGGCACCTGGGTGGCTCAGTCGGTTAAGCGTCTGCCTTCAGCTCAGGTCATGATCCCAGGGTCCTAGGATCTAGCCCCGCGTCGGGCTCCCTGCTCAGCGGGGAGTCTGTTTCTCCCTCTCCCTCTGCCTGCCGCTCCCCCTGCTTGTGCTCTCTCTCTCTCTTTCACTCTCTCTCTCTGTGTCAAATACATAAAATCTTTAAAAAAAAAAAGGTAAAATATTCAATCTTTATCAACTGTGCAATAAAGATTTAATTCTTCCCCTCTATAATGTTTATGTTAGACATTTAAGCAGTATGTTTAGTTAATATGTCAAGGCCTATTTTTAACTCTCCTTTATACTTAATATATGTTTTAAAACATTTTCTATGACTTCAAATCCTGGGAAATAGTTTTCTCCGATATGTCAGGTGTGTATGTATTATTTCTGATAGATGTATGAATATAATAATATAAATCTCTTCTACAGCTTTCAGAAGTTCTAAATTGTTTGAAAATTCAAAGAACATCTAAGATGCTGAAAATAATTTTACAAGTAAGTATTTTCAAAAATATGTATCTGATCACTCTTTTTCTTATATACACAAATAAAAAATATGAGGTCTATAAAAACCAGAGATTATTAATGTATGATTATCTCAAATTATCAGTATAAATAAAGTACAGGGAAATTTAGTATTTTATAAGATAGGGCAAGTGTGGTGGCTTCAGAAAAGACCTGTAGAATCTCTAAAATGTTTCTAAATGTCATATCTCAATATACAATAAATAGAATCAAAACAGTTCTTCATGATTTTCTATGGAAACCATAGTTACACTAACATTAATTTAGTCACTAGAAGTTAATATTTTGACCTTATTATTGAAATAGCTCTTACACGTAAACAGCTACATTTCCTGAAAATGTGTCTGAAATCTGCTGTATTTATCTAAAAATTATAGGTGTGCTAATTATGAAAAAATTGCTATTTTCCCTCTTACAGGTTACCAATATATATGTACACATATATTTATATATGATATATATACACACACATTATATATGCTATAATATACATTTTATATGGTAAATTAAGCTTGAGGTAAGAATTGTCTAGCTTAGTTTTGTGAAAAGCAAAACATATCTTAGCAAGTTATACTGACCTAATTATTATGGACAAATAAAATCACTTATTTTGACACATACATATGGGAATAATAATTTTGTCACATAATTTTTCAAATAACATAATTCATATATGTATACTTAAAAGATTAGTAAATGTGCCCATGTAAGACTTTTGTGGTAGTAGGACAGGAAAATGTCTTATCAGTGACATTATATTCTAACACTAGTCTGATCGTTGAATTCCTCTTTGCTCTTGTATTCTGATTCTTTTAGCATATTACCATTGCTATAACATGGTAGGCATATAAGCATATGTTTCTTATAATAGGTTCTAAATTTTAGAGAAACAAAATGATGACCCTCTATAGTGTACTAAAATAGCCAATCATTCTTAGTGAAAGAAAAAAGCAAAATAGTATCAGGACCCTATTTTTAAAAAAACTAAAAGAAGTGGTAACTGTTAAGTTTGAATGTGAAAACCAGAAATAAAAGACATCAGTATACTTGACATTTTTTAACAATATTTTATGCAAAGCCATAACTGTTCCTATTACTATTTCATTTTAATGTATATTTTCAATATTGTCACATAAGTAAATGTGTCCAAAGGACTCACTGCATCTTTTTATGCAGGCGTTGTGCAAAAAATGTAAAGTGGTCCAAATCTAAGGAATGAAAATATGACTTTCTCCCATTCGCATGAGTAAATTAATTTTAGTATCGTCTTTAGGGAAATCTACACAATAAAAAAAAACAAACGAATGTTTTTTTCTTTCCCATATGCCATGCCTTTCAACAAAAGAAAAACTTGGATGGAAGAAAACCCCCCGAAAATGAAAGCTATCATCAACAATTTATACATTTAATGAATATATTCCAGAGAGCCCCAATTTCCTTTATTTTCCTATTGATTTCTCTTCCACATCAGTACATACATTTCTCTCTCTCACACACACACTGCCAATTGGTCATTGTAGTAGATGAATGGGGGATTTCAAAATTCACGGAAGAGTCTTTCCTGAAAGGTATTATATTAGTTATAACTGAAAAGTCTAGGTTATTTGTATGATGTTCCCCTGCAACTCACTGAATCATGGACTAAATGTGGTTTCCCCCCAACTCGGTTTATTCCAAGCATCCTGTAGATTGGGCGGGGGTGGGGGACAGTCAGCTTCATCTGCTGTTTTCTCATTGAGACCAAAAAAGGTGAGGTCTGCTCTCTCAACGCCTCCTCTTTGCACTGTGTGGTCACTCAATTCTGTGAGCAGAAGAAAAGCCCAGAGCCGAGTAAAACCCATCTAATAACAAAATTGTGTTTCCATTTTTCTTTTTTGCCTTTCTTCTCCTGCTGCTTTCTATCAGCAGAGCACTTAACAATCACTAATTGGTTAATGTGTTATTTAGGCAAGTATTAATATTCTCATTTTGCAGACAAGGAATGAGGCTTCCTGCTGTGTATCTTCTGGCCCTGGGTAAGGAGCTCTTCAGACGGGAGATTCAAAGTAGGTGAGCCTGTCCTCTTGAGGCCCAGAGACTTGCCTGGAGCCGCTCAGCTGGGTCTCAGAGAGCCTGTGTGAGATCGCTGAGTTCCTGACTCCCACTTCTCTGCTCAGACCACCGGGCGACACCACCTCTAATGACAAAAAACTCTTTTCCCATTCCACCCCAACCAATGCTCCAAGGACTTTCTTAATTGCGACAGATACCCTGGGATTGGGAAGCTTATTTGTAACTTGATGAATCTGCTCTAGTCTTGCCCGGGTTTCTAGGTTTTGTAGCACTTAAAAACTTGAAAGTAACTTTGTTCAGAAAACACACACGCACACACACACACACACACACACAAGCTATCCTACCTGTGGAGCAGAGATGAAGCATTGCTCTCCGGGAGTCTATGGGATCACTGAGCTCAGATGGGGCTGATAAAAACAGAAATAGAGAGGTGCTCACGGCCAGACAGACCAATGACGATCTCAACAAGTATGGAGGGGACCTTACTTTTTATTTTCATTTTTTTGAAGATTTTATTTATTTATTTATTTATTTGAGAGAGAGAGAGATAGCAAGAGAGAGCGAGAGAGAGAGAGCACAAGTAGGAGGGAGAAGCAGGCTCCCCGCTGAGCAGGGATCCTGACGGGGGGCTGGATCCCAGGACCCTGAGATCATGACCCGAGCTGAAGGCAGATACCAAACCGACTGAGCCACCCAGGTGCCCCGGGACCTTTTTAAAGCAAAATATGCAGAACACGGTAAGAGCCATGTCATCAAGGGTGACAGGCCTGGATAAAAACAACAACAACAACAAAAATGGTGAACACAAACCCATAGGAAAGATCGTTGTACTATGACTTCTATTTCAGACTCACGAAATCTGACCTCTTTAGACTAGAACTCATTCTGTTCCAAAAACATGGCTTTCCATAAAAATAAAACCTTGAAGATAATTTGTTCAAACCCAAATTGCTAGGGTTTTATTGAGACCAAAAAAAGGTTAATATATGACCTATATTTCATATCAGGATAAGGAGGACTTCAAGATCACTCTTGTCACAGGTTAGAGCTGTGTTAAATGCAAAAGGAATTTAGATAACTGGATATCCTATTTAAAAAGCACCGTAAAACCTTTGAGAATAGTGTTCAGGCTATTAGGCTGAATCAAAATCTCATCCATTTTTATTTTGTGGGTTTTGCCACATCTAATTTGTGAATAAATTAGACTTGGACACAGCAACCTGTTTCTTCCCGTCAGAATATCCATTCAAAATGTGGCTTGGACCTCACAGGTATCTCTAAGTGGGTCTAAGTGATTTCCTAAGTATAAGTTCCCTCAATTCACATAATGTGATACATTTCATGTCTGGTTCCCTGGTCATGGTGGCATGAAATCACTTAACAGCAGCACAATATTAATTGTGAGAAATCTCTGTCCTTAATTGAAAGGATATCATGGTGCCAGATTACCAACCATGTAGAACAATTTGGCATCCAGAAAGTCAATGCAATTTAATAGATTTCCTAGAGCATCAATAATGCACTTAGTACAGAGATAGGGAGCTCCAGGGTAGAAGTTAACTTTAATCCAAGGAGGCAACTACTTATAAATCATAATTTTAAAAGTCAAATAGATTTTTCTTTAATCCAGAAAGTATAATCTACCGAGGTGTGGATATTTGAAACTTTTTTTCAATTCATATATCTTTGGGGAAGAAATACACTAATTTCATTTCTCACTGAGGTTACAAAAGATAAGATCAGTCTCGAACCCCCTCCAGTTTCAGGTTTTAGAGCTCAAAAGGCCAATAATACACCTGGAAGTACCTGGTAAGGGTCAGGAGAAATAGAGAGGAGACTAGGATGATTGTCGAGTAGCCAGACATGTGGCTAAAAGAAAATCTGTCTAATATTCAATTTGCTCTAGAACTTGCACTAGATTACAGTTCCTGTCCTCTAGGAGACACAACTTCATACTGGCAACATGTTTAGAAAGGCTAAATAAAATCTCATATACTTGATCAGTGTTAGAGAAGGCGCAAGAGGAGATAGGTCTTTTTGAAATGGGTTTCAATAGATTTCGCAGAGCAAAAAGCAGGTAAAGTAAAGCATGAAGAAATCAGTCATAGTAGTGCAGTCTAGACACTACTGGGTGTATAAGGCTAAATAAAATCTCATATACTTGATCAGTGTTAGAGAAGGCGCAAGAGGAGATAGGTCTTTTTGAAATGGGTTTCAATAGATTTCGCAGAGCAAAAAGCAGGTAAAGTAAAGCATGAAGAAATCAGTCATAGTAGTGCAGTCTAGACACTACTGGGTGTCTAGCCTGCAGACCCACGAGTAAGCAAGACATCATGTAAGCATTTGTTGGGATCTGCAAAAGGGGGACAGGTGGTTTAGAATTTGCTAGAATCTCTATCGAGCACAGGTTCAGAAGTGCTGAGGGGTACTTCCATCACTGTATCATTACCATCACATAAGGCAGCGGTGTGAAAACACAGACAGAGAGTCAGAGGGGCCCGTGAGCCTGATTCCCTCACCATTCAATCCTCCCAGAAGTGATTTTATTTTTTAGCCTAATGTTATTATTAGTACTTAGAAAAAAGATGTTTACAAGTTGAATGAATTTAATGTTGCATGAACCATAATGCTTTGTCATCTTTATTGCACCTTTCTTTTTAATAAAAAGAGCTAAAAGTACTTTGCAGTTTTGATCCCATTAATCTGCCCCAAATCTCTACGAGGCAGGCAGTATAAGTCTCCATAACCCAGTTTTGCAAATAAGAATGTAGGCAGAGAGTATGGGAAGTGAGTAAGGCAAGGCTCTGGAGCAAATGCAGAAGTGAGTGAATCAGAGGGCCCTAAGGCTTGTTCTGCTCCTGGGAACAGGCCACCTCATGCCAGGGCTTCCCGCTCGGGTCTCAGGGTTGGCAAGCGGCCGCAAGATGTTTTATAGCAGAAGCACAGACATCCCTGGTGTCCTGGCTTCTTCAGGTCTTTCAATGCACAGTGTATACACATATTTAAGCACATGACTGTGCAAATTCAAAACAAAAACAAAAACCAACCACAACAAAAATCAAAAAACAATTAAGCCATGACAGTTTTGCTCCTTAAGGAAATTTCTAAAGCAAGAGTTTCGGAAGTCTAAAAAGGATCATATGCCCAAGTACCAATAGCAGCCCTTGACCCAAACCCTCAAAGAATTTCATCAGATACAGTCAGAATCTCTCCACCTGTTGCTTTGCTGCAATATACACAGTTCTGTCATTTCACCCCTCAGTAAGGGAGCAAGGAGGTGAAGTGATGGAGAATCCGGTCTGACACATCTGTGCTTTTCCCAGCAGAGTGTCTCTGTGAGTTGCTCAAGTACCCAAATGCTGTCATGGGATTGGGATCGTAGAAAGGAGAAGCTCCCTAGCTGCAACACTGATCTCTAAGCCACTTGAAATTTCCTCAAGGTTCTATTCAAAGGAATTTTAGGAGGACAGACTTTCATCAACTTTATAACAAAAACAACAATGGTAAAAGTCCGTAGGGAAAGGGTGAAGTATTCTGCAAATTCTTACCAATTAATATTGTGCCACTGTTAAGTGACTTCATGCCAACATGACCAGGGAAGCAGACATGAAATGTATCTAAATTTTCCTCCTCCTCTACACTTTATTTCCACCATCTAATGCGAAATAACATTCTTTCAGACTTCAGAATTCAACAACACTGGTGTAAATAGGACCGAGCCTCAGGTTTCACCATGCCATGAAATTTGGGTTTTAAGAATATGGTGCAATGTGAGAGATTCCTTTTTAAACTAAACTTAACTCACCTGAGGACTCTGACTTTTTAAGGGAAAGCATGGCCTCAAGATCTTTGCTAAGTGCTCCTTTAACATTTTTAAAGATTTAGGAATGGGGACTTTATTTTTTAAGATTTTTCTTGTGGAAAAAGTATGAAATGTCACCATCTCACTCATTTTGTGTGAGATCATTTAAGCAAGGGACTGCACACTTCCCTGAGCCGCTGAAGTGTGTCCACGGACTCAGAGAACCCTTCTTCATCAAGCTGCTGATATTTACAAATACTGAGTCAAAGTTCTCACAGGCTGAATCTTGAATTACTTTCACTCAATTTGTTTCCTGTCTCTCTCCCACAAAGCTATCTGCAGAAACAATTTATTTCTTACACGGTACCTTTATTTCTTTAGGAAAACATTAAAATGTATCTTCAAGTCTATTATGATATTAGAAACATTAATTACACAATATGCTTGCAAAGTAATTTTGAAGCCTTTGAAATGAAGTATAAACACACACACACAAACATCTACATTAAGGCTGTACAACATACACAGCACTTGCATTAAAATATTTTCATATGCACGTACCTCAACAATGGCGCCACTGGGGAGTCGGAGAAAATGGCGGTATAGCTCTTGGAATCCACTGGGATAAACGGTATATATAGATATATGAGAAGTAATATCCCCTGGACCAAGTGCAGACACAGAAATTTCATTTTGCTGTTGGAGGTCACAGCTGGAGATTCTGGACTTGACTCCATGGTTTTTCCAGATATAATCATACACTGCCACCTAGTGAGACACAGAGCCCCCCCACCACCACCACAAGCCCCCCAGCCCCAGAAAAGAAGAGAAAAAAATTAATTAACTTCTGACAAAAGCATAACCAATTTTAAATGATTTTACAATAAATCTGGAAGTCTCTGCCATCTGTAATGCCTCAACTCCATTCCATGCATGTTTTTATGACATATATCTAAATAGTGAAGATAGACAAATCCCCGGTGTGTGCTCCATAAAGTTAATTCTACACAGATGAAGCTGTAATTGGCTCCCATATTAACCCAAAGTAGGAAGATCAAGCAGAATGTGACAATGACAATGTTGATTAAAAAAAAATGCTTACGCATGGTGTTATGAATGGGTGTTTGTGCTTTCTCATCCAAAAGAAATCCCTGCTCGTTTTTCCTTGTTTTCACCGTGCTAAGTGCTAAGTCTCTGGCATCATCAAGACAGTGGATGAGATAAATTAAAGATACGTTTTGCTGAAGTGCATAGGGCAGGATTTTTGCATAGTTTATACATTTACTACTATTTTTCTTTCATAACGTCCCCGACTTTTATACTTACTGGACTTTATTTCTGGTAGAATTTCTCAGGTAACAATTCCATTTTCTGATACAGTGTACCTGTGGGGCCCTCATTAATAGTCACTGAATTATGTTTCTCAGAGTCCATAGTCTCTCATTGTTCATCTACCCCTCCGATTTCCCCCTTCATTTTTCCCTTCCTACTAAAAAAAAAAAAAAAAAAAAATTAACTGAATTATGAGTGAGTGGAAAAGACACTGTTTTATTGCTTGTTTAAAATATTAGTGGGCACCTGGGTGGCTCAGTCGGTTAAGCGTCTGCCTTTGGGCTCAGGTCATGATCCCAGGGTCCCAAGATTAAGCCCCACATCGGGCTCCCTGCTCTGTGGGGAGTCTGCTTCTCCCTCTCCCTCTGCTCCCCACCCCACACACTCTCTCTCTCTCTCTAGCTCACTTTCTCTCTCAAATAAATAAAATCTTTTAAAAAAATAAAATATTAGTGATAAAGATTAGACTATAGCAGTCTAAAATTTGTTTGTGGCTGATAAAACTTCTGGTCTCCAGGTATCTTCATTAACATTTTCTACAACCACTGGGCTATAGAGATGCTTTCTATAATTTCCAATCTCCATATCTGCAAATGCTAGTAGTTTCAGAAGCTGATAGAGGAAAGTAGTCAATAGAGTTCTTTCCTCACTGGCTTTTTCGGAGGCAAGAAATATTTATCTATTGTTGCAGAGAGCTGGATCCAACATGTGCTCCAAAGTTAACTCCTCTTACAATGATTTACAAATATTTTAAACCATCAGAAATACGGAAAGATTTTAACAATATGAAAGAAAGTTCTGGCCAATTACTATTTACTTCAAGTCCACAATTGACAATAAACTCCCAAGATTCCAGCTAGCGATTTTTTTCTTTGAAAATAAGAAGGCAAGATTAAAATCTGGATGAACAGGTAAAGAAGTGGTAAATGTCTTGAAATGGCTTGCATGAGAGGAAATATCAAGGTCTATTATAATTAAAAACAGAAGTTTCCTGAGGATCCATTCTATCTTAGGTTTCTGAGAAAACCGAAACACGCTTCGAGACCTACCACTCTTGCAGGAATTCACAGTAAGCATACATTTAACAGAAAATTGTACTCCATGATGTGTGAGTCCACAGAAGGAAACTTCCTGAGTAGGTGAGCTTTGAGTTGGGTCTCAAGACCTTCACGGGATTCCAGTAGAGATGAAAAGCGCCAAAGGTATTTCTGGCAAAGGAGCAGAAGTCCTAATGGTGCTGATATGCAAAGGTGCAGCTGGGGTTCAGGGGCCGATGAATGGTCCAGTGGACTGGATTGTAGCAGGGGAGCGAGGACCAGGATGTGAGGCTGGAAACATCATTCGGGATTGCAAAACCGTCACCTGTTGTGCTAAGATATTTTGAGCATACTCATTAAGGGGAGTTGGTGGTTAGAGCAGAGGAGAGGCTTGATTTGTATTTTAGAGTAAGAGAGCTGAAAGCAACATGGAGGGTAGACCAGAAGGATGCGAGATTGGAGATGATCCTACCCAAGATAGATGATGTCTGGCGTTTGGGCCGTGGCAGTTGGATTGGAAACAGAGTGCATGATTTCTTTTCCTGAGGTAGACTCATCAGAGTTTGGTCACCAGGTTTACATAGATATGAGCTGTAAGTGAAAGAGATGTCTCAAGCACAACACCGCACTGGCCCGTGAGCCCACGGAAATGCACTATGGTGAGCGAGCAGGCAGTGCACGTCTGGGGAAGGACTATAATTCATTGAACATATCTGAAGGAGAAATTCATTAAACCGTGGAATAACTGTAGCAGCAACTGGGCAAATATAAATCACTTTATAGAATTAATTCTTCATTTGCATGGGAGCCTGGTGAGGATGTGAAGCAACACCACACATCCCCAGGTAAAATCAGGAGATGAGTGATGACAGGCTGCTCTTCAGGCCCCTCCAGAAGTCTGTGCAGGATCAGAACCAGGCCTCGTAGCTCTCCACCCTGTACACACAGCTCCAGGCCAGGTATTACATATGTCTCTCCTTCTCTTCTTTAAAGGCAGCCCATTCACTGATGTTTCCCAGCCTCTGGATGTAGAAGATTAGACTTCAGGAAAAGCAGAATAAAATAAATGGGATGGGAACAAGCATGTCATGTTCTGGAGACCCATCCAGTCTCTGCTCATTTCACCAAGTACTGGTGAAGAGGGAGTTAGATTGGAGCCCTGAGAGATAAGAGCCTCTCCGTCTGGGAAATGCAGTAGAAACACATCTGTGTTGCACCCCTAGACACCGTTTGTCTGTTGAAAAGTCTGCGAAGATGTGCATATTTGTCTGAAAAGCAGCAACTCAGCCTTTCAAAAGGTAAGTGATCTTGAAAATGTGGGCAGTAACGTGGATAACTTTTTATCCACGTTGATATGCACTTCCTTCTTCCTCTCCTTTTTAACCATCTCTAACCCTAGGGAAGAGAGCATAACTTGCCTTCTGCCCAGAGACATCTTTCATCTAAGTGTCTAGGAAGAAAGGGGTAGGTAGACTTGAAAGGAAGTCAGCAATATTTAGTGGCAGGTCTTAACATGGGCAATTCACACACACACACACACACACACTAATATGTATATCATCATTTAATGTTGCCAGTCTGCCAGGTTGGTATATTATTCCCATTTTATAGTTAAGGAAACCGAAGCTCAGAAATGTTAAGCAACTTGTCCAGAGACATAGTTATGTGATGATATTTACTAAGAGATCATTCTTATTCTTTCACCTCAGAGAGCCCAATACTCCTGGCTCCTTTCCACAACTTTACTTGTTGTCCTCGCTGGTGAATTCGGAACAAGAAACCAGAGCAGCCCCCTTGCCTTGCCCTCTCGTTCTGTTACATCCAAGCTGCCTCTAGGAAGCACCCATATTCTTTGCGTGTCCATAGTCTAGTGTTAACAAGAGCAACCTCGGGCGCCTGGGTGGCTCAGTTGGTTAAGCGACTGCCTTCGGCTCAGGTCATGATCCTGGAGTCCTGGGATCGAGTCCCGCATCGGGCTCCCTGCTCAGCAGGGAGTCTGCTTCTCCCTCTGACCCTCCTCCCTCTCATGCTCTCTGTCTCTCATTCTCTCTCTCTCAAATAAATAAATAAAATCTTTAAAAAAAAAAAAAACAAGAGCAACCTCTTCTGAGCATGACCTTGCATTCCAGCTCTGTCTGTGTTGACTCTCCTTCCTTACGGGGTGATGAATTAACAAGCCC
Source organism: Halichoerus grypus (assembly GCF_964656455.1). Classification (NCBI taxonomy): domain Eukaryota; kingdom Metazoa; phylum Chordata; class Mammalia; order Carnivora; family Phocidae; genus Halichoerus; species Halichoerus grypus. The sequence continues at coordinate 127,611,174 of NC_135720.1, forward strand.
ACTTGGCAGCGGATCTAGAGCCATATCTTCCAAACAGCTTTATCAGTAATGAGGCTGACATTTTTATTGCCTTTGGTCTGGTTCCTGTGTTTCCTTAATTTTCTCAAATAGCTCAGATGGGGAAAAGAGGTGTATAACAGAGTAGCCCCCTGAGACCCCAACAATAATCAGGCAGCTCTGATATTTGAACCCAGGTTGGTCTGACTCTAAAGCCCAGGCACTTCTGATTTCACCGTGGGTAAAATGTTTGATCACGTAGGACACTATTATCTTTGTGTGTTAGTGTGTGGCTGCAGAATGGGGATGTGTCTGAACATGACTCTGGGTGCTGAATTTTCCCTTCAGTTAAGTGCTTATATGGAAGAAGCTGAGGGAAGATTTTTTTTCTATCCTTGGTCAGGGTGGGAACTTTGTAAACACCCTTCTTGACTCAAAAGGGGTGTTGTGGAGTACGACGTGACAAACAGGATTAGAGGCAGTGTCCAAACTTTTGCTGGCATTAAGGCCATGGAAGTTTCTCAAGGTTCTTTGAATTGAAGATGAACTGGAAAAAATACCAGAGTATGTTTTTCTCCCCCTCTTTTGGACCATAAAGTTGTAAAAAAAAAAGCAGTTGGGGTCGTTTTCAGGATTTCTAGCTAGCAGTTCTTAAGATAGGATAATCGAATACTTATCAACAACAAAGCATGTGGATCAAGTGAAACCCCATTATTTTGCTGTATGGGTACACACCTTATAGAAAAGAAGGCAGAGCAGAAGTGAGGGAGAGAGACCCATAAAACCTCACTAGAAATGGTTAAGAATCTGAACCAGATGTTCACGCAGAAGAGAATATTTTCGGTTACCCGCTGATATATTGAACATTCTCCCATTGGCCATGAACACATCCTACCCTACGGGTAATTGCTTTATATTCTGACTTACAACCGAAGACAGCCTGAAGCAATTGGGGATGCTTAGCTTTGAAACCTTCTTAAAATCCTCCCTAGGGTTAAGAAAGTAGGGCAAGGTAAAAAAAAGAAGAACATGGATTTTTATAACAGGAACTAAATCTGAAGAAAGGCAGATCAGAGGGTGGACACAGAGGTGAGGAGTGATGAGGAAATCACCGTTCGATTTTTCTTAGGTCCTTTGGCTCATGTCTGAATAATCTATGTGGGTGAACGTGATTCTCGGCAACCGTGCTCTCTTGACTTTTAGCTCTATTTCTTTAAAGCAAGCTGTTGAGTAACAAGGTTCTCGGCAAACTGACCTGTGATCATTGATAACTGTTCCCGTGTAATACTTCTCATTTAATTTTATTTTGGGCCACAGAGACAATTCAAATAGAGGAAGGGAAAGATTTGTTAAGGCAAACACCAGACAACCTCAGACATTCTCGCCTAGGGTCGGTGAGGGATAAAAGGAAGGAAGCAGGATATGATTTTTCTATAAACTGCATTTTCTCTAGATGCCTTTGCTTTCCATTTCCTAGTGAAGAATGGTTAAACTATTGGGCAGTCGGGATAATATCCACGGAAAATTGGAGTTCACTCAGTATTTCTGCAAAACGATAGGCCAGGAGACAGCTACCGTGCCCTTTGGAATCTGAAGGTAGCTCCAGAAGTAAACTCTCCTGCCATCTGAAATGTCTTTCGTTAAACCCATCAACTCTGTCCCTTCGTTTCCAGGAGAGCCCAGAGTGAGTTAGTAGATCTATGGAGACAAGTGAGTGGAGAGACTACACATATAGGACACACCTGAGGAGATCAACCTGGAGGCACAAAAGCTGAGAAGAACCCACAAAATGCTAGACCCGCAAACAGTAATCCTTAAATGAAGTTCGTCGTTCAGCAGAAAAACAAGTTAAGGGCGGTAATTCAATGGTAGACGAAACAGGCCGGAACAGGTTCAAATGCTGCATATTTCACAACAGAGCTTAATTAAAACAGGACTATGAGGCTGTTAATTGCATTGTAATAGTTCAGCATGAAATTAGGTCTGATGTGAATGTCCTTATAGTGGATCTGTTTATGTTATTATAATTACACAGTGGTACATAGATTTACTGCATAGATACATTTTTAACAGGCCAGCTCTTGGGTGGATTTCTTTTCTTTCCTCACTGGAATTTGCACTCTATTTACAGGTGTGGAAAGTCGGCAAGAGGGAGCCAGGGTCAGGAAATTAGGTCATACTGGATGATCCACTCGGTCTCCTGAGTATTTAAAGCTTAGAACTCCAAATAAGTTGTGCCTTGATGATGGTGATTTTATTCACCATTTCTTTGGGAGAGCATGTGTCATTTAAAAAACTGGGTCTCAGTAAAATGGGTGTCTTACCCAAAAGTGCTTTATTTTGTCTTAGAAAGCAATGCCTTCCCTTAGAATCAGTGAATGCAAATCTATAACTAATCTTGTGTCTGTAGTTCCCCAATATCCTATATCCCGGTGTAAATAAAAAATGTCAACATTTCAAAGATTTGGGTCTAGTAAAAGATGGCAACTCCTGTTCACAGAATGGAAAAGACATAGCAGGAGTTGGTTTGGTTTTCCAAGTGTAAAAATGGATGCTCTTCCTTGACTCATCTATAGTTTCCACTTTTTTGGACAAAGACATACTTGGCTCACATAAGAATCTAACCTATGACCTTGGCCTAAAATACTAAAACCTGAGATAATATCAGAAGTTTGGGAAGCATAGACTACATATTTGATAATGTTTTCGATTTTCATTGAGACATTTTTATTTCTGTGCAGACTATATACATATATGTATATGTATATATATATATGTATATATATATATATATATCAGCAATCTGATATATATATATCAGCAATTTGGCACATTTCTTCATTTTGTGTGTTCTTTGAAATAAAACAGCAAAAAATTAATAGAAGATTACCTACAAATAAATTAGGTAACTAAGATGATTATGCCTTTGTTGTTTCTTTCTTTAACATAACCATTAGGAGTATAGAACAAGCACTTAAGTAAATTTGAATCAGTTTAGAGAAAGGTAATAAACTATGTTGCATTACCAGAAAGCCATACTTCTAAACAAAATTACCTGTGCTTAATTTAGGTAGAAATTATGCAATTTAGGAAATCTAATGGATCTCTATATGTGGGTGTGTACACACTATATAGTAAGTTTTGCTATTGTGAATGTCTCTAATTTTAAGAACCCCCAAGTTTCACATCTTGCATCTGTTAGCAGAAATATATGTTTTTTCATAGCACTATGCGAAATTCTTAAGAAACACACTAGGAAACCACAAAGAACTTGACTTCTGGTTATGACGTTTTTCGAAGCTCTTGTGAATAGAAAAAATGAAAGAAAAAGTTACAGGTTATTTCATGCAAGTAGAAAAGTCACAGATCTTAGCAGGATTCCCAAGGCTTTTGCCTGTACGTACGTATGCAAACATTAATAACAACACCGACACAACTAGAGGCAAGCAACTAGATTTGTTTCCGAGAGAGCACGAGCATAGAGCAACCCCACCGCCCCACTTCTGCCTCTTCCCTGTGCATGGGAAGCACTGGGGACCAATAGGAAGAGAGGACTCTGAAGTGAAAACATTCTGCTACAAATCTGAGATCAGGAGTGGAGTGGAGATTCAAAAGATGACGGAAAGGAGAAAGGTAAGGAAAAAAACCCAAAACTTTGCTCCAGCCGCCCACTGCTTTTGGAGATAAATCCCACAGGTGGCAAATGCATTTGTTTAAATGGAAAACAGTCATAATGATGTGGCTAGCAGTATTTTCCATTCATATACTCCACTCTCTAGAGACACAGAAAGAAAAAAATGTTTAATTTTACGGTCCGATTGCATAAAATATATAAACCATGGCCAAAGAATTTCACCATATACTCAAATCTTCAAATTTAAAAGGAGCCTCTTTCTTCCCCTGAATTCCGGAAAGAAAAAAACAACAACAACATGAAATTATCTGTGATCTAATATTTTCGTTTCTGATCCAAAAGAACTGAAGACAAATAATTGGACTCACTTAGTTAAGACAGCCAGTTTTAGTCCAATTATCAGAAGGAAAGAAATCAGACTATAATTTTTTTTTTTTTTCCTTTTCAGATAGCAGCCTTGCAATATGATCCATAGACCTGGCTAAAGTTTACTTAAACCCATCAATCCAACTAAGCCACTAAATTGTTATCGATAAAATGAGCTTCAGGTATCTACAAGTATGAAGATTACTTGTTCTTTTTAAAATATTTATTCAGGGGCGCCTGGGTGGCTCAGTTGGTTAAGCGACTGCCTTCGGCTCAGGTCATGATCCTGGAGTCCCTGGATCGAGTCCCGCATCGGGCTCCCTGCTCGGCGGGGAGCCTGCTTCTCCCTCTGACCCTCCCCCCTCTCATGTGCTCGCTCTCTCTCATTCTCTCTCTCTCAAATAAATAAAATCTTTAAAAAAAAAAAATAAAATAAAATATTTATTCAACCAACACCTCTACCTTTGCTTTGATGTGCCCTGAGCTCTCTATCAGGAAATTATTCATCGAAAAGGGTGGCCACCATCATACTGGTGACTAATCTCTTGGTTCTTATTCCACATCTGCAGTTTAATTTTCTCTAATGGCAGAAAAATACTGACGTGTAAGACAAGCCAGAGATAGAGGGAGAAGTTGTCTCTATGTATATGTGTGTGCATGTGAGTCTTTTATTTTATATTCAGGATATATTACTCCCAAAAGGTAGTTGCCCAAATATTTTTGCATCACCTACAATGAACAAAACTATATAAATTATAATTTCTTTATACCCTAACCAATTTTTTTTTTTTTCTAAACCTTAGTTAGGTAGTATAAATTGGCTGAAAATCTAGGAGAGAGATTTGGCAGCAGCAAGGGTGAATTTACCAAACACTGAGCATGCTCCTGCATGAGCCTTTGCAATGGCTATTGCATGAATCTTCCCCAGACACCTACCAGCTCACTCCCTTCCTTTAAAATGCTACTCAAATGTCACCTTATCAGTGCATCTCTTCTGACCGCTCCCCCCCCCCCCGTATGAAATAACATTTCCACCCTCAGCCATACCCTATGCCTTATTTTCATCATAACACTTACTAAAAGTGTTACTAGCAACCATACTATAGATTTACTTGTTTATTGTCTGTTTCCCCGCACACAAACATAAGCTTTGGGAGAAAAGGGAAGAAAGCCTGGCTCATAAGGGGAACTAAATTTATATTTGTTGAAGGAATACATAAATGAATTAAGTGATTTGAATTGATTCAGTATTGAAGGCAGCCTGTTGTTGTTTTATTTTGTTTTTTGCATGCTTATCTTTGAAGCTACTTTTGAAATGGATTCATTTTTGCCAACTCCAAATGGATATGCAAAACAACCGCTCTTTTTTGTCATTAAAAAAAAAAAAAAACTAAGGCCAAGCCTTCAGAAGTATCAGTGAGGTGAACTCTCCACCAACTTCCCCCAGTGCAAGTTGTAACTCCTTATTTCCTAATTTAGTGAAGTTTGTTCAGCTGCTATCTTATCACATCATCCTCCTACTCCACCCACAAGCCCAAGAGTGCCTCTGTCATAACTCTCCTGGGATAATACCCTTTTGCACGCATATAAACCTTTACTCCAAAGCTACAATGCATTATATGATAATTAATTGCCTTATTAACAGCCCAGCAAGTAAAGAAATATTATTTTGATTGGAATGGTAGTGATTTAATTGGAAAAAAAAAAAAGGTGTGTATTTAATTTAATACCTTCTGCTTACAGAACCAGGGAATGTTTTCTCGTTTTTCACAACTATAAAAGAAATCAGAATGTGTCATTTGTGCTTTAAAACTAGGTCTTTTTCAGTGCGCCTGGGTGGCTCAGTTCGGTTAAGCGTCCCACTCTCCGATTCTGTTCAGGTGGTGAGCTCAATGTCCTGGGTAGAAGCCCCATGTCAGGCTCCCTGCACAGCGGTGAGTCTACTTGTCTCCCTCTCTCCTCCCTACCCCGGCTCAAGCTCTCTCTCTGAAATAAATAAATCCTTAAAAAAAACTAGGTCCTTTTTCACTATTCAAAGACATTTTTAAGTCACGCATTCAAGCCAGATGTCATTAGCTATACAGGTTAAATCCTATTATCTTGGGCTCCATGAAACTCACAATTTAGCATGGGAAGTGAGACACAAATGTAAATAACTCTCATTTACAACTAAGAAGTTTTAAATGCCCTATGAGAGACTAAAAATTCAAAAAGATTTGAGGAGGGATAAATCATGTGTGTAAGTAATGACAATAAGGGCTCATGCTGGACATTTCCCTGAGATTTGGAAGGAACAAAAAGGCTCTACATGGAAAAATAAAGAATTTTGTCTTAAAAAATAAAAGAATGGGGGAAATTGACATTCATCTTTCAACCAAACTTCTAGTTTAGTGAGTCTAAGTTTCCAGAATGTTAATACCTTTTAAGATTTCACAAGATTTTGTCAATTTCCTGATTTGATCATCACGCTTACCCTTTTTTCTGAATGTAGATCTCTCTTTGAGCATGAAATTTCCGGGGCAGAATAAAAAAAAAAAGAAGGAAAACAGCATATAGAAAATTGATCACAGCAGTAGCTATTTGGGGAAAGATTAATTAAGAATAAGAATTATAAATAATACTTATTTAGGACTCATTATATAAAAGGCTCTGGTCAAAGCACATTCATTCATTTCAACCATTCACTGAAATCCTACACCGTACCAGGGGAATGTGGAGACACAGAACAGAACCAATAAGATAAAGTCCTTGCTCTAACTCAGATGACGTTCCAAGGGAAGAAAACATGATTTTAACTGAATATAGGGTAAGTGCTACTGAGAAAAAGGAAACAGGGTAGCAGATGAGGCACTGGGTGGAGTGGGGATGATAAAGGACTACTTTGTTGCTATTTTTTATTCAGAACTTCTATTTTATTCAGGGAAAGCCTCTCTGGGAAGGAGACAGTGGAATAAATGAATGAAGCGAAGGGGTATCAGTCATGTATGTAAGTGGGAGAATAGTGTCAGAAGAAGGAACAGCAAGTACAATGACTATGAGGGGCATACATTTGCCTTATGTTCAAGGAAAAGCAAAGAGGCCAAAAGAATGAAGCAAAGTGAGCAAGGGGAGAAAAAGAAGGTAAGATCAGAGTGGTGGGAGTCTGGGGCAAGAAGCTAAGCATTCAGGGATATGAAGACCACTGAAGAATGATGGCTTTTATGCTGATTGGACTGAGAAACCATTGAGCATTTGTGAACAGAGGAGTAACATCTATGACGTTATAGAAAGCATCACTCTGGCTGATCTTGAGGGGTAAACTGAAAATGGGGGACAATGCTGTGGATCAAATAGTGTTTCCCTAAATGATATTTAAGTCTTAAATCCCAGTACCTATGAATGAGAACTTATTTGGGAATAGAGTCTTTGCAGTCCATTCATATAAAATCAGTAGGGTGGGTCCTAATCCAATATGACTGCAACTTTATAAAAATGGGGAATCTGAGGGCACCTGGGTGGCTCAGTCAGTTAAGCGTGTCCAACTCATGATTTTTCTCAGGTCATGATCTCAGGGTTGTGATATCAAGCCGTGCATCGGGCTTCACACTCAGCGTGGAGTATGCTTGAGTTTCTCTCCTTCTCTCTCTGCCCCTTCCCACACTTGTGCATGCACTTTCTCTCTCTCTCTCTCTCTCAACTAAATAAATAAACAAGCACACAAATAAATTTGAAAATGGGGAATCTGGACAGAGACAGACATGCACATGCAGGGAGAATGCCACATCAACATGATGGCAGACATTGGGGTGATTCATCTACAAGCCAAGAAATGCCAAAGATGGCCCCCAAACTGCTGGAAGTCAGGAGAGAGGCATGGAATTGTCAGAAGAAATCAACCCAGCCAACACCTTAACCTTGGACTTCTAGCCCAGGACTATGAGACAGCACATTCCTATTGTTTAAGCTGCCTACTGTGTGGCACTTTGAAATGGCAGCCCCAGGAAACTAACACAGGCAATGATCCACCTTACATGAATTACTGCACTTAATCCTCATTATAAACCTAGGTGGTTATTATTCCAAATCTCAGGTGAATGAAAATGAAGCATGGCGCAGGGGGCGTCAACCAACTTACTTAGGATGAATTAGTAAATTGTAGGGCCAAAATATGGTTGTAAGGACATCTGACCCCAGAATCCAGGCTTTTAAACTCTATCTCCATTGCTTCTCTAAGGACACATTTTAAAACTGTGAAGTGGGTGGAAAATATTGTTGCCGAAGTGCCCACCATTTCAATGAAGCTAGGAAAGTATATTCATTTTAAGTCACAAATATATAAATTAAATAGCTAGATCTGTGTTTTTTATTATTGAATATTGAGCAATGGGGAACAAGTGTCTGGAGAGGATTTGGCTGTAAAGAAATAGCCCATCTTGGGCGCCTGGGTGGCTCAGATGGTTAAGCATCTGCCTTCGGCTCAGGTCATGATCTCAGGGTCCTGGGATCGAGTCCCGCATCGGGTTCCCTGCTCAGTGCAGAGCCTGCTTCTCCCTCTCCCTCTGCCACTCCCTCTGCTTGTGCTCTTCTGTCTATCTCTCTGTCAAATAAATAAATAAAATCTTTAAAAAAAAAAAAAGAAAAAAAAGAAATAGCCCATCTCTTTGTTTACTTTTTTTTTTAAAGAATTATTTATTTATTTATTTATTTTGAGAGAGAGAGCAGAGCAAGTGAGAAAGAACATGAGTTGGTGGGGGAGGGGCAGAGGGAGAGGGAGAAGCAGACTCCCTGCTGAGCAGGGAGTCTGATGCGGGACTCGATCCCAGGACCCTGGGATCACGACCTGAGCCGAAGGCAGACGCTTAAATGACTGGGCCACCCAGGTGCCCCTCCTTGTTTACTCTGATAAAAAATAATGCCCTGGGAAACGGAGCACCTGAGGTGCCCTGCCTCAGTCACCAATGAACTCTGAATCTCAGTTTCTTTATTCATAAAATGAGAAAATTGGATGAAAGACTTTCTAAGGCATCTTCCAGGTCTAAGAGTCATATATATTTTGTATCTTTTTTTTTTATCCTTCTGTAAATTCTACATCTATTTCTTTTTAAGGTGAAAAATACCTCTTGTTGAAGACAGTATTGGCAAAATGTGGAAGAATCACTGTATTATAGAAACCTAGCTTGCCCGTGCCTCTGTGTTGAAATTGCATATTCCATGACACAGAATGCTTAGAATTATTAACGTGGTTAATAGAAACTGGTCATGTGGTATCTCTTGGTTTCAAAGAGATTGACCCCATAGTAATGCAAAATTGTATACATGTTTATTTGTCATTTTTCTTATTGGGGTTCCCTATTTTGAGTTTACATCAATTATACACTGTGTGATTATAAACTCTGGAAACATAGATAATATTACTTAAATATTTATTTTAATATTAATATTAATAAACCATTGATTTTTGCCTATGTTTCTGGCTTATCATCCTTTCTTATCTCTGGAAAGTAGTCCGCTGCAATAGTCATGAGAACAAAATTCTAGATTTGTATTCTTATCATTTGGGCAAATTCTTGATTTCTCATTTTCCTCGGTGGTAAAATGGAGTTATTTAATTCAGTGATTTCTAAAAGAATTTTAATCTCTGAAATACAGTAAAATATTAAAGTAATGAATATGCACTAGAATGGGAATACTTAAAAAATCCAAGACTGAGGGATAAGACTTTCCGTAAGTCAGTATTTTCACTCTTTCAAGTTTCTAGAGATCAGCAAATCATGATAAAGTTATTTTTTAACAGAACTTTTTTCTTCAATTTTGCTATAATCTAAAAGAGTACAACGCCCAAACATGTAAACACTGACCCATCAGTGTGTCCATCTTAGGAGCCAGAAATTCAAGACTCAAGTGACAGGATCATGATTACCAAGCATTTCTCACGTAGAGTCTAAAGGAAATAAATACTTCCAAAATTTTAGCTAAAATTTAGCTCGAAACTCATCTGCCGTAAAATTCTACTGAATACACACCAGACAGAGTCAGCATCTCTCTGTATACTAAGAGAACAGACCACCGGACTTGTAAATTGTTTATTTCAGGTGACGTACAGTGACATGCAGCATGATTTAATTTCTTTCACTTATTCAGTTAACTTGATATGAGACTGGCAAATGGATGAGTGGTTACATAAGAGTGAGACATCAGTGTGTACCCATACTCTCTCTCTCTGTCTCTGTGTGTGTCTTTCTGTCTCTGTCTCTCTTACAAACACACATACACACACACATATGCACATACAACAGAGCACCTCTATTTTCTGCGTAATTAAAAAATGCTAAAATCCAGATTTTAAGCAATGTCAGATTGAAATAGTTTTTTAGTAAACACCTTTTTGTAATCTTTTTTTTTTAACTTATTTATTTATTTTAGAGAGAGAGAGCGTGCGTGGGTGAGGGATGCAGAGGGAGAGGGAAAGAGAGACTCTCAATCAGACTCCTCGCTGAGAGCGGAGCCTGACAGTAGCTCGATTTCACAACCGAGATGATGACCTGAGTCAAAATCAAGAGTCGGACGCTTAACCAACTGAGCCACCCAAGCAGCCTTGTTTGTTCTTTTTTTTTAAGATTTATTTAGTTATCTTTTAATGACAGTTTAATACTATCTCTCTCAAAACTATAGCTTTATTTTTTATCAACAGCTGATCAGCAGCTGAGTTTTGTCCAGCTATCAGATTATCTGTGTATTCTCTTAACATCTTTTATTTTTCTCTTAAGTCTACTAAGAGAACCAATCAAATAAGACATTTAGTCTACCCATTTCCTTTATAAAAAAGGAGGCATAGAGGAAATAAAATTCATGTCCTAATTCTCACTACAACACATAATTTTCAAGATAACGTAAAAGAATTGTAAATAAAATGATAACTGACAGACAATATACTGCCGTATTTTCCAAAACATGTTATAATTCCTTAGAAGCCATAGGAATATATTATCTCTTGAGCAATGGGAAAATTGATTTTTTTAAAGACATATAAGCTGATTATTAAAAATTGATTGTAAAACAAAATTAATGAAGTTATTAAATTGCTTTACTGTTTTAGCTAAAAGGCATTGTCATTAATTTAGCTTTTGTTAAATTAGCTCAATTAAAGGATATTTACAGATTTTTAAATTGTTTATGCTACAAATGCCCAAGTGAAATTTGCCAGTGATTTTGTGGTATACTATCTTGAATTCAGGCAGGAATTAATTTGTGGAAGAAACAGGTATTAGAGAAGATTAAGCTAAAGATTGGCTTGCGATTTACAAACGGGGGGAAAAGATCAACTAGGGAATCAATTCACCCCTGGAGATCCTTTAAGAGAATAGCTGGGAAGGTTGGGCACAGAGTGCATGATGCGTGGCGTTCTATCTCCGCCACACTTCTAGCTATGGCTATGCAGAGATCTTCAAATAGGCAGAGGCACTTACTCTTTTGAATCTTTATCTTTCAGGTGCTTTTAATTCGAAGGTCACCTTGTGGATGCATAAGGTTTAATAAACACAGCACTCAACAGGTGAATATATCAGTGACTGTCTCTGTGTAAGAAACAGTTGAAAACACTAGATTCAGGACTATAAGGTACTTTATATCCTTATCCCTAAAGTTACTTCAGGTAGCTGTTTTTGGGTTGTTATAGGAATGCTTAGAGACTATGTGTTTCCATGCATTTTCTGCCCATGAAGAAACAATTTTTTTTTTTTGGTAGAGATTAGGGTGTGGGGGAGGATGAGGAAGAAGTAGTTGAAGTAGAAATAGATGGAATAAGATGGGGAAAGTGGTAAGAGCTTATTATTACATAGGCATTATTTAACATAATTATTATCACAAGTATCAACCAAAAGATAACAAGAAGAAGAAGAAGGAAAAGGTGAAGTTATTCTGAAGACAAATCAATCCAATTACTTATGAGGTGGAAATTCTGAATATAACCAAATGATACGTCTTCAAACATGATATATCTAATGGGAAAAATATCCCAGGAGGAGGCTAAGAATGACACTGGATGATTAAAAACAAGTATTTGTGGGTTGAAAATTGTATATGTTTTTCCATGAGGGAAAGAAATAAGGCAGGCTACAGAGGGTGGAAGTTCAGAGTTTTGGAATTAACTGGGTATCAACAAAGATTTCTCATGGGATAGAAAAAAGAAAGACAGACGCAGAAAGCACACAAGTTAGAGAAGAAATGAGCATTTATAGAGAGGAGATGGAAGAGCTTAGGGAAGGCTGTCATAAAATACACATTGCATAATACATGATGGATCAGTTCTATTATTTAACTTTCCAAAAGATGTAACAATACAGAGATATGCTAACCATCATAGTCAGCATTAATTTACAGTGGGAGAAATAATTAGAATCTCACTTTTTCTGACGAATAGAGTAAAAATGTAAACAATGCTTCCCTCCAGGCAAGTGCTTTATCAAGTTGACAGGTACATTTGAATTTCCATGGGTGGGGGATATAATAGGTTATTTATGTGTCATTTTAATAGAAAGACCCAACCATCAAGATGGACAGCAGACTTTATCAGTACTGCTGTTTGCAACTAATCCTCCAATTTAGTACCCCATGAAAATACCTGCAACAAAACCTGTCCATTTTTCTTTTACAGTCCATTATGGAAAAATCAATATGGGTGCTATTCATCACAAATCTCCTGCTTGGCGGGTGCCTGAGCCACAGAATCTGAAAAAAAACCTGGCAGTTTAGCACTCTGTGTGGCAAGGCCCATTGCGTAGGGTTTGATTCAACCACATTCTGCCACCCACAATGGCCCATTTGGCCTCGTATGTTTTCTAGATTCTAATACATGTTGGCCAGAGACCCTGAATCTGATCACTGTAAGGTGAACTTCATCTGGTGTTAGTGTTAGAGCCAAGAACAGGAATTCGTTGACTTCCAGGCTTGACGGATTTAATTTTAATCTGCTCTTTAACATTCAAGCAGTGAATAATAACTGGAAATTTAGCAAATAATAATTCAGTCAAACAATGGATAAACTAGACAAGGACTCAGTGCTTCACTTTTCAACCAGTATTATAAAAGACATAGAGTCTGATTACTTATTTTCCAGGAATATGATCCTTGTTTTTCCTGCAAAACATCTCTACTAGGTTTGAAATCCAAAGTCATATGTTTAATGGGAAGAATTCTACGACCTCCCAAAGTAAGTATACGTGAAAAGAATGTCATAGAGTTCACAACTGTCAACAGTAAAGCTAGACGAGACTAATTATCAAAATATGCAAATTTCAACATCTTCCCTGTAGAACAATCTTAAAGGCTGAAAGTTTATTTGATTCCTCTGTGTCTCGTTCCAAATAACCAAAGTTACATATTGGCCTAATATTTGCTAGATCAATGAGTGTCCTACAGAGCAAAAATTCATATATTTATTTTTACTAGTGGATACATAAGTAAGAGCTAAACATTATAGAAAAATGATTAAAGAAAACATAAATGATTCTTAGACATCAAGATTTTAATTAACCTAAATTTAGGTCAATTGAGTGTGTTGCTTGGAGCTCTGTACTAGATCCTGCAGACTAGCTCACTTGACATACACTCCAAACCCTTTATAGGTAGAGAAAACTGAAGACAATATTTATCAGATGCCCTTTCAGCTCCAAGTCCCCTTTATACCTTCATTCCTACCTAAAACAGCCAGGACTGTTCTCTCCACAACCCATAACCCTGACCAATAAGAGGTCCAAGGACTGCCCCAAGATGTTGTCCTAGTTAAGTGATGAACTGTTATTTCCATTTTGAAGTAATAACTGTACATGTCCTTCTGACTTAAAAGTTGGAATTCTACAAATTATCAGCTCACAATATTTCCTCATGAGCAACCTCCCTTACTTTAATGACTTTCTAAAAGCCAAGTTACTCTATTTTATCTCTGCCTTTCTTTTAATCATATCTACATATCTGCAGACATTACCAGAAATAATCCGATGTCGCTTACTCGTATGTGTGGTCTCAACTGTATAATATTTATTGAGCATTCTATTATATTTTAGGCACATCCCCAAAGCATGTTTTGTGAATAAGGACAGAGTTCATGAAAAGAAAAGTTTCTTCAAAATGTTGTGTTTCATTTCCATGATGTTTGATTTGGGGGCAAGAAAATTCGTGTCTTTCAGAGGATAGAGCCACCCTATGTACTGGATTTGCCTGCTGATGCAGTGCAGTGATTTGGTGTATGGTCTTGAGTCTTGTTGATCACATATCACACAGGCTGAAAAGCTGTGCCAAAGGGCCAGAAAAAAATTTATCAGTGCACTCTTTTTATTGACCTCAATTCTAAGGACTATTTGCTTCCAACAGTTCCTCAGGTGATAATAAAACTGATTCATTTGGAGGCAAATAAATTCTCTGATATAAACAAACTCTTTGAGAAGTGATGTTACCTCTGAAACTTTTTGATATGTAGATATGTCTCAGATCATACACATATTTCCTTAAGGGTTGTATATACACTTCAAAACCATACCAAACAATTGAGCAATTAATTATAACGGCTACTCTTTGCGCTATGGTTGTTTTATGTGTTTAATTTTTGTCTCACACTTCTGGCTAGTAAGCTCCTTTACTACATACTTTATATGTCTTTATATCCTCCAAGGTATTTATTGCAGTGTTGGACAGAGCCGGAGCTGCATAAATGCCACGCTCACTGTCAAGGATATTTGGCACTCTCAATGATTTTTAAAGAGTCAAGCAGGTTCGTAGTTCTGTGATACCTCATTAGTAGTATTTTAGTGTCATTTCTCCCTTGCAATGACCTGCAGAAGCATCTTCATTAAGGAGGCAAAATTGCACGTTCAAAACACAACTTCCAGCAATCTCAACTGAATGATCAGGGTAACCTTGAAGAATTCATGGTCAGTGTAACCACCTCTGGAAAGGGCATGAGGGCAAATGTTGGACTAGAAGCTTTATCAGTTCACAACAGATCAGACTTGGATTTGCATCCATTTTTCCGTCTTGGTGATTAATGAGCCCTATTCAAACACTGCTGTATCATAAGATAGCTTACCTTGGATTTTCTAAATAATTTTAATCCATGCTTTTTCTGTCACATGAAAGGTTAGTATTGCCTGGACCCATGTGATGTGTGATTATTTGTGAGTAGCTGATGTGTTTCATTCTAATGGGTATTGGAGAGCATGTGTTCCTAAGAAAAGCAAATCATCTTCATTGAACTATTTTGACAGCATTAAGTATAATATAGTGAAAAAGAACACTTATTGGACTCAGACCAGGGTGGTCAAGGTTTGAATGTTACTTCAGTCACTTACTTTAAGCTATCTGAGCTTTAATTTCCCCATTAGGAAATGAGACTTACAGCTTACTTTTCAGGGTTGTATTGCTGATATGAAATATGACAAAGCACGAGAAATTAAGTCTATATTTTATCATTATTATTATTACTATTTTTAAATGATCATCAATATTTGTTGGGAACTAGATCATAGTTAAGTAATTTAGAAAGTGAACATGTTATTAATAAGTCACTTGGTTCCCAAAATGTAAACATTCAATGCAGGACATTTCAGTTGCAATTTTGTTTGCAAAATAATTTCAAGTAAATGTAGCAAAGGGATATTTATAACCTCATTTTTTTTTTTTTCTAAGTAGCCTCACCAAAACAATATGAGAATCATTACTCCACAGGTATTGACAAATGATCTCTTTATAAAGGATCTTGGGTTTACAGCCCTTAAGGCAATTATTACTTCTATATACATTTATTCTAAATATATATTTTGAGACCAAATATTTTGGGGCACCTGCGTGGCTGGGTCAGTTAAGCATCCAACTTCAGCCTAGGTCATGATCTCAGGGTCCTGGAGTAGAGCCCCACATTGGGCTCCCCACTCAGTAGGAAGTCTGCTTCTCCCTATGCCTCGGCCCCTCCCCCCACTCATGTGCACACTCTCTCTCTCTCTTTCTCGCTCTCTCTCAAATAAATAAATAAAATCTTTAAAAAAAAAAAAAAAAAAGAAAAGACCAAGGGGCGCCTGGGTGGCTCAGTTGGTTAAGCATCTGCCTTCGGCTCAGGTCACGATCACGGGGTCCTGGGATTGAGCCCCGCATCGGGCTCCCTGCTCGGCAGAGACCCTGCTTCTCCCTCTGCTGCTCCCCCTGCTTGTGCTCGCTCTCTATCTGTCAAATAAATAAATAAAATCTTTAAAAAAAAAAAGACCAAATATTTCTTAAGAGTTCAGTTTATATTTTTAGTTGCCTGCTGAACTCTGGCTTTCCTTTGTTGGAGGCTGTTTGTCTTGGGGTCCACACTTACTTATACACCAAGGGTCGCTGATGTGCTTGTCCAACACAAAGGGCCATCTACTCTCAGCAGCTCTTCCTTTAGTGGCATGAAAGAGTGTAGTGGTCTTGTTTGTTTTATGCCATCTGCCTCACCCCAGCCTCTCCCAGAAAATAGGGTGGCTAATTCAAACTCAGTTTTAAATAAGTTTCTACATTTTTTTAATTCTGCTTAATGACCACCAATGTGGTCATTTCAAAAATATATGACCTCTTTTATTTCTTTGATTTCTTGTGCCATTCCAAATGGATGCAGACACAGAAGCCCTTGCCTGAATTTCTTATCTCACCTACTGTGAGGTAGGCTTCTTAAGGATGTCATATCTCATCACACCTGCTAGGTTGCGGGACTTTGGCAGGTATCAGATGAAGTGATAAATGATGAAGCCATCTTTGAAGATTTCTTTAAACTCAGCCCCTTGCCCCTTTAACAGGGTATTCTATTTGAGATTGCACACCCACACTTTTAAGAGGAAACAGTGAGAAGGAATACTACATTTAAAGGCTAAATCTCATGTTTGTGTTTCTCTGAATGTGTGGATTTAAATTCAAATGAAAAATAAGACTGCTCTTCTGTCTGGAGAGATCCTTAAACTGGACCACTTGCTTATTGAAGGGGACAGTATGATTCTGTTTGGCAAGGAGACCTCTGAAAAAACCTGAGAAAACTGTTAAGCGTAATAATATAAAGTGTTGTCTCCATTGTGTAGTGTTGCATTTTCCAGACTGTGTCTTTCTGGAAAAGTGTTGTTATATTTTCTTTTCTTGAGTTTCATAGCAGTGAGATACTAGACTGTAGAGTATCTCAGAGATTTGCACTGCACACTCCTTACAGGGAAAGGACACTAGTGTGGACAGGACACCTGGAAGATACGGCCAAAGGGATACATGAGGACGTTCTGGTTTTGTGAATCCTTGAAGAAGAAGCTAAGCTACAAAAAAAAAACAAAAAAACAAAAAAAAACAAAAAAAAACCCCCAAAAAACAAAACAAAAACAAAAACCTAATAATTAGTTTCTATTAGCCAGAATCATGTGGACAAATACGAAGGAATGGAAATAAAAACATGTCTTCATGTCACAGAGAGATAGAAGTCTGCATATTATTCCTACATTGATCTTAAAGAGATTAGAAAAAGCACACAGGCTCAAGTAATTTTTAATCTTAAATTTAGCCAGTTATGAAATAAAAAATAACAGTTATGCGGTGCTTGGGTGGCTCATTCACTTAAACATCCGACTCTTGATTTCGGCACAGGTCATGATCTCAGGATCATGAGATCGAGCCCTGCGTCAGGCTCTGTGCTCAGCGTGGAGTTTGCTGGAGATTCTCTCTCTCCCTCTTCCTCTGTCCCTCCCCCACTCATGCACACACACACACTCTCTCTCAAATAAATAAATAAATAAAATCTTTAAAAAAATAACAGTTATACTTAACAAATCACTGAGGAAGGAGAAAATATATACATTTCAGATAGCCAACAACACAGAATCAAGGCAATTTAAAGGAAGATGGAATATCCAACAGTTTATAAAACAAGATGACAGAACCAATTAACAAATGGAAATTCTGGGAATATAGAAAATGGTATAAATTCTCTCATTAAGGAGCAGTATTCAAAATAGATTTTAAAAATTCACATGAAAGCTGCTCACAAGGAAATAAAAAGCAATATGAAAAGGTTAATAATAATAACATTTTTATTTATTAAGCATTTGCAATGTGCCAGACACTTCTAATAGCTTCAGTGAGATGCCCTCATCCAATATGAGGTAATGCTATTGTTGTCATTCATTGTGGATTTCTGCTCTTTCCATCCTAATAGACACAATTTTTATTAAGTGGTCAGCCCTCGCCCTGCAACCTTGCTCAGGAAAAACTGACCAGACCTCCAGCTTCCATTGGTCTACGAGACAATGAGATGTAATGGGGAGCTGATGAAAAATGTTTCCATGTTCTTGGACATGAAACATCATTGTCAGTGGATGTGAAGCTTTAAGCTGCAGTAACTTTCTTACAATTGTGTGTAAGGCCAGCCTGAGAGTGAAACTAGCATCCAGAAGACACATAGCAGAGGGAATTTCAAAGGAACAAAGTAGGATGATGCCAAACTAATTTGAATTGGAGTCAGCTAGATGATCCTAACTGACATTTTATAAATGAGGAAATGGACAGGGTACTAAGCAGGCAGAATCGGAATTTAAACTCCACTAGTCTTTCCAAATCTGCACTTACAGCTAGTATATACCATACTAAGAAAGATTTACAAAAGGATAAAACAGTATGTATAGAAAATACCAACTGCATATCAAATAAGCATTCAAAGTAAAGGAAAAAAAAAACAAAACATTTCAAACCCTAAAAGGTCAAATCATGGCCATGATTAATTAGCTATAGAAATATAAATCCAAAGCTCTCAGAAGTAAAGAGAACTGTAATGTCATTACAGTAGAACTCATAAGCAGTCATTTGAGTTCTTGCTATATTGGATGTGCAAAACAGAGACATAAGGTATTTTAGTACACTAATAAAGAAGATTTGAATTAATGATTGGATACTCTAGAAAAAGATATATCAAATTGTAAATACAAAAGAAGAATAATTTTTTTCAAGTGTACATTAAATCTTCATGTGTTAATTGTAAAGGAAAACCTCATGTGTTAATTGTAAAGGAAAACCTCAATAAAATTTTCAGCGAAAAAATATACAAACCATACACATTCTCAGAATATATTACAATAAGCTATGAACTAATCATGTAAATTTATTTATTTTTTAATTTACTTATTTATTTGAGAGAGAGAGCACAAGCAGGGGGAGCCACAGAGGGATAGGGAAAAGCAGACACCCCACTAAGCAGGGAGCTGGATGCGGGGCTCAATCCCAGGACCCTGGGATCATGACCTGAGCCAAAGGCAGATGCTTAACTGACTGAGCCACCCAGGTGCCCCAATTGTGTAAGTTTAAATGGAATAGTGTAAATTTTTTTTTTTCAAAGATTTATTTATTTATTTATTTATTTGAGAGAAAGAAAGAGCATGTGAGCAAGGGGAGGGGCAGACAGAGAGGGAGAGAATCTCAAGCAGACTCCATGATGAGCACAGAGCCCGACTCAGGGCTCGATCTCACAACCCTGAGATCATGACCTGAGCCAAAACCAAGAGTCAGACACTCAACTGACTGAGCTACCTTGGCACCCCTGGAATCACACAAATTTAAATCAAACCATTTGTAAATTAAAAATGTAACAATATAACAACAAACAGCATCTTCTAAATGCATTCTAGGTGAGAAAAGAAATCAAAGCTACAACTGATTACATGTTAGACAACAAAAGTAGGATAACATACAATGAAATATAAGATAATGCAATCAAATCTATAAATCTTATAGACAGATTCATGGACACAAATGCTTTAAATGGCTAATAAAAATCCAACTAAAAAGTTAGGGGAAAAAACCACATTTCAATAAAATGTAAATAAATGCAAAAGTAAAAATTAAAGAATTAAATTGATACATAAACCCATTAGTTACACATTTGAACAGGACAAAGCAAAGCAGATAATAATCCTTATCTAATCTAGGCAAGGTAGAAAAATAGATACGAATAAACATTTTGAATTCTCAAACCGTAACAAGTCAAAACAGAGATGTAACAAGGATCAAGAAGATGAAGTGCATGATGACAGCTTTTTCCCCAACCTTTTCATGAGTGTTGATTTATCCATTCTTATATTTATATATATGTGGATAAGATAGCTATTTTGTAATATTAAACTTCTAAAATTATTTTGGTCATCCTAAACTTATCTTCCTGTTCTTGTAAGCTTCTTTCAACCTAACAGCCTTTAAGCAAAAGCCAATAGCCTTTTAACCAAATAAAATGTGTTATAAAAAAAAAAACAAGAATAAACAGACAGAGGAAGAAGCCAAGTGCTACACTAAGTTCCATGTTTTCCTCTAGGGTGACAATAGCAAATAGGTGTGCTTGGATGATTGCAATCAATTTACAGAAGAACTGAGGAGTTTCTTTAAGGAAGTACTCATGACCAAGGAGGACAAACCTTGCCCATCAACAAAGCCTTGGGCAACAGAGAGAACTGCTTCTGGGAGCAGCATGGTCTTTCCCACCATGACTTGTCTTCAAGTCCAGCCTCCTGTCGATTCAAAATAAACATTCATAAAGTACTTCGGGTATATTTTGAAGGCATGGAAACCAAGCAGAACACTCAGGATCCCATCCCGGACATCTGGAATCAGATTCTCCTTTGCTGGTACCTGAGTATCTTTTGTGGGGGAGTATAGTACTAGAGCATAGAAAGTTACCTTTGAGTGAAACCAGAGTTCCATTAGTGGCTTTGTGCCTTGAGGAGACCAGAACTTAGGAATCCACATTAAGGAGAGGGAGTTAGCAACAGTACCCAGGAAAAAGGTGGTGGCTAGTAGAAGCAGCAGTGCTTACTGGCTAGGGGGAGATACTGGGTTTTACAGAAGTGGTACTCAATGGAAAGGAACAGCTGTCTACATACCTGGCAGCCCCAGAAAACCGAGGAAGGAAGGGAGGTGCCTGAGTTGACAGGCCCTGTAGTTGAACACCCAAGGGACCCCTGAGAATGCACAGAAACAGCACCTGATAGCTTCAAGGAAGGGACTTTTTATGGTAAGAGGGTGTACACTAGATGCAGGCTCTGAAAATGGAGATATTTTATACTAACGTAAGGACACATAACTTTGTAAACACGTTTAAAGATGAAAGTTTTCTGAGAAAATATAAATTCCTCCAAAATTAACCAAAGAAACAATAAGAGGAACACATCAGTAACCAGGAAAGAAAATAAATGTATTATCAAAAATTAATTTGAAAAGGGTTTTATGCCAGAGAAACTTATTTGTGAATACAGAACTACAAACTTTTCAAAAATGGAATTATTCTAATGCTATTTAAATACTTTCAGACCAGGGGCGCCTGGTTGACTCAGTTGGAAGAGCTTGCAACTCTTGATCTCAAGGTCATGAGTTCAAGGCCCATTCTGGGTGTAGAGATCTTAAAATGAAAATATAATTAATGAATTAATTTATATGCCTAGAATATAGATTCCAAGTTAAAATTATTTGGGGGATGAATGATGCTCCTGTATAAGAAAACTATTGGTAAAATATATTCACAAACTGATTTATTCAGGCTGTTCTCACTTTGTCCCAGATTGTGTTAACGAAAACATGTGTATCTTGGACAGAGGCCTTGCTTTGCACACTCACGTGGTAAGAATTCCAGTGAATTATACCTAGTGAGGACTATCTGTAACTTTAAAGCAATTTGTTACAACACTGATGACATTTTTCTTTCTAACTTTGGCAAGATGATTCCAAAATTCATCTAAAAGAATAAATATGCAGGCATATGTAATGAGTTTGCAATGGCAGAACGATGAGAATAAAATTGTGTGATTAGATATTAGAATTAACAAGGAACAATTAAAATACTATGGTCTATGAGAATTAATAATGAATGTCATAGAATAGTTTGCCCCCAAATAGGTCCCAGTGCATACAGTCTTTAATAGTTAAGACAAACTTGACTGATCGTTAGGAGAGTGATGGATTTTTTACTGGATTCTCATGATGCCACCCACACACCGAAATACATTCCCAGGTACATCATTGTTTCAAATGTTTAAAGTAAAATCAATTTTAAAAAACAAGCAATGACCTTACACTTTATACCAACTAATTTGGAGGTAGAAAGACCCAGAAACCATAAAAGCAATGTAAGTAGTCAGAAAGAAAAATTTAAGTCGCTAAGAATTAAAGTTCTTAAAAAAAAAAAAAAAAAAGTATTAAAAGGCCAGTGACAAACTGGAACTGTGTTTGTCATCACAATAATGATGGCTAAAAAAATAGTACAGCTGTAATCAGTAATGAGTTCTGTCAAATTAAAAAGGAAATCCCTAACACTCCAACAGAAAAATAACAATTGTCCTAAGTGAATAATTCACAGAAGAAATGTAAATAAGCATTAAACATGTGGAAAATTTCAGAGTCTTTAGCAAAGAAATAAAAATTAAGATTATGAAATTCTATTTCAGACTGGCAAAGGTTTTGTTTTGTTTGGGTTTGGTTTTTGTTTTATTTTGTTTTGTTTTAAAGGATAACACTCAGTGATGGTGATGATGGCTTGGAATGGACAGTGCCCTACCCCACTGGTGATAATGGAAGTTATTACATTTCTAGAGAGTTATTTGATAAAAAGTCTTTTAAAATCTTATATCTTTTAGGGGCGCCTGGGTGGCCCAGTCAGTTAAGCATCCGACTCTTGGTTTTGGCTCAGGACATGATCTTGGGGTGGTGAGATCAAGCTCCTCCACCAGCTGTGCTCAGCATGGAGTTTGCTTGAGATTCTTTCTCCCTCTCTCTCCGCCCCTCCTGCTCGTGCTCTCTCTCTTTCTCTTAAATAATAAATAAATAAATTTTTAAAATTTTATATCTTTTGACTTGTTAATTATGCTGCTAGAAAATGAACCTAAGACAATTATCACATACATGGACCAAGACTTACGTACATCAGTGTTCATTATTATTTGTAATAGTGTAACATTGAGGGGAAAGTACTTAAATGTTAAATAATAGAAAATAAATTATATCAATGTTGATACTTCCATGCAATGGTCTACTATATAAATATTGACATCATATTTCTAGAACCTCTAATGACATTGGAAAATGCTTTAAAGCATATTGAGACATATATAGAGTATGACCTAAATTTTGATGAGTTTTGGAAATTATGAATCATATTTATTTTCTCCTGATACTTTTTGTCTGCTCTCCAATTTTTCCTGGAATGAGCATGCATTACACTGATCGCCAGAAATTCAACAAGCATCGTTCAAAAATAAACATTTCTCTCAAGAAACAAAGGTCTTCACTTTGAGGCACTTGAGCGTATTTGTCTAACTGGAGAAAGAAACCCTGTTTCTTTAAATTCAAGTTCTGTGTTGGGCCGCCACTGGGAGGTTGTGCTCAATTTCCCTCATTAAGCAGTTTCCTAAGGAGAAACCACCTGATCAAGCACTCATTGCACCATTTCTTCAGATTTTTAATTTCAAAACATTTCACTTGGCAGAGGCGGACCAGGGAGCCCTGTCAGTGACTGCGGGTATCTGGCAATGATGGAGGAAGCCAGGAAGGAACGGAGCTCCAGAGCAAGCCAGCACATTTTAATCAGCTTCGAATCGTGGAAGAGCCAAGATTTACAAGGGCCTCACACCCCTAGGTACAAGCAAAGTGACACACTCAGTGTAGCTGGGAGGTTTTATGGCGATGTTATCACTCAGAGAACGGAGACATAAAGGCAGAGGAATGGGAAGAAAAGTACATAATGTTTTCCCACACTAAGCTTAATTTCAATATTGTTTTGTGCTCCTGGGGCTTCCTTATGAATGACTGTAAAACTATTGTTCTGAAAATGAGTGGATTGCAAGGAGTATAGCACCTGTGGTGGGTCTGGTACACTGGTGGCCTCACCTCACATCAGGGCATGCTAAGTTGGTCCTAGTTTCGGAGGAATGATCTGCAGAGAATGACAAAGATGAAAGATAATTTTCTTTCTTTCTTTCTTTCTTTCTTTCTTTCTTTCTTTCTTTCTTTCTTTCTTTCTTTCTTTCTTCTTTCTTTCCTTTTTTTTTCTTTCTTTCTCTTTCTTTCTTTCTTTCTTTCTTTCTTTCTTTCTTTCTTTCTTCTCTTTTTCTGCATTTGGTACAAACTAAATTAAAAAAAAAATAAGGAAAAAAAAAAAGGAAAGCACAGCGCCAAGAATATTCTAAGACATCATGCCTACAATTTAAAAGTAGCTCTAGGTTATTTCTGGTTTCCATGACCAGTATGTGCTATATGGGGTAGGGTGACACATGCAGCTTTTGAACTTGACAGTGTTACACAGAGAGCGTTTCCATAGTCCCCCCCATTTCTGAACCATTTCTTGTTGTATTATATATTGTATCTACAGCTGTGCTGTGTTCAGTGGCCATAAAACCATCCATTTGTATAATCTCGGGGCAAAAAGCACCACAAAGAGAAGCAATGGGACTGGGAAAATGATCCATCTTCATTTATGCATTTGAAATTTTTCTCACTGTGAGAGCCTGGTGAGGTGGATATCTTCCTGTGAAAACCACAGAGAGCCAGCTGCCTTTTCCTAGTCCAACAAACATCAGTAGAGACAATAACATTAAGGATTCATAATCCCACATAGAAGAGCACAACATTATCCTAACTGAATTTTCTCCTTTAGCATCCCCAAGACTTATTAATACATGGGATAAAAAGCTATGGGAGCTCCAGCTTCCACAGAGTGTGTGATGGATATCATACTCCAGCTGTTCAGTTTGGAAGCTATTGTCCCAGATTCATCAAGTTCTAGTGGAAATAAACGAAACGTGGATATCTGATTCTCACAGTTTGTCTGAGAACACTTTCTTCATTTCTCCTTTATTATGCCAAAAATATCACTGAACTCAAAAGTGTTCTCAATTTTCTTGGTTCCCTGGAATTTTATCTCCAATGCATCTGTGCTTTGCCACCAGCCTATGATAAATGCCTCAAATATTTTAAGTCCTTTCCTAGGGAAGATACACTGATTTTGGCTGCGCCATCATGCAGTCTTCTTTGCTCATTCCTTTTCCTTCACAAGACCCCTGCATACCGTCTTTAGGACTGTGGGTTTTCTCCCAGCCAGCTCTCAACCCTCTCTTGACACTCTCTTCCTGGACTTTGAATATTATCTATGTGTTGATGACTCTCAGATTTATGTTGTTTTTCCAGACTTCTCCCCTGAGCTACAGACTTTGTTCCCAACGACTGTTTGACATCTGCGCATGTACACCTATCAGGCATCTCAAATTTCAAATAGCTGGAAGAGAAGATCGAGTTCCACTCCTCTCTGCTCCTTTGAAAATGGAGTCTCTCTGGTATTGGCCATCACCACAGTAAATGGCACCACGGCATCCCCCAATTGCTCTGACTTAAAGCCTGGGTGTCACCTTCCATTTCTTGTTCTTCACATTCCAAATCCATCCAATCCATCAAAGGACTTCACAGAAACTTTTTTCATAGCTCATTCACTTATTATTTTCTCTACTGTTACTCTGCTTCTCTCTGGAGTCAGAAGAGATACTTCAAAGAGTTGCGGGAATACCATAGGTTTTAGGGTGGTGTGGTGGGATGAGAACAAAGGGCCGTTGGTTCTTCTTGGCATCTTTCCATGCTCTGTGGTCATCGAGGCAATCTTCCTTATGGCCTGGTCACTGCTCGCTCTACTGAGGTCAGCAGCTGATGTAACCCATGATAAGGCTCTCTGCTGGTCAGGGGCCCATGGTGGTCCCTGCATGATTCAGCCAACCCTCAGTTCTTGCTGATGCTGCTGTGACAGGCTCTGTGTTTCTGTCGTTACTTCCATCCAACCCCTGGCCTTGCTGCTTTACCCTGCAGCGGGTGCTGTGGCATGGCCATTGTGGGCCCCATAAAGGAGCCATGGCAGGATTTCATGCTTTGCTACTCAGCTGCCCTTCCAGCTTCTTCCATCTTTCCGGGTCTGTCCCCATGCTCCCGGGAATAGGGAATCTCCCTCTTACCATATGCTTTGTGTCATACCTTTTCAGCTTAAATTTGGGTATTAAAGAGGCTGTACTTCAAGTTTTCATCAGCTACTTAATCCCCCTCCTTTTTGGATCAAAGACCAGAACATAAGAATGAGAACTACCTATCTTAGAATCTGCCTCTTTTGCTCCTGCTTCTATACCTCTCACTCCTATCTACCAATTCCTGAGTAACAAGAAGAGACAACCTCCCAGGTTTTATATGCTCTAAATAATATCTTCCTCCTTCCCAGTTCTGACCTCAAAACTGTGCTTTGTCTGGATTGGATTTGGGAGGGAGAAACCAGCTTATTCATTGAGGAGGTCTAATTAGCAAGCCTTTCAAACATCTTGCATTGTTGAGATCACATGTCAGGGTTTTGGGTGCCTCTTTTGGATATTTCATATAAATATAATGATACATGGCATGTCAATTTTTTTTTTTTATTGCTGTGTAACAAATTACCACAAACTTAGTATCTTAAAGCATTATCCATTTTGATTTCACAGTTTCAGTAGGTCAGAAGTGCAGGATAATTGGGTCCTCTTGGTCAAGGTCATACCAGGCTACCATTAAGATATCAGCCAGGCTGTGGTCTCATCAGGGGCTTGAGTAGGAAGAATCCGTTTCCATGCCCATTCATGTTGATGGCAAAATTTAGTTACTTAGGGTTATAAGACTGAATTCCACGTGTTCTAGCTGGCTGTCAATGAGGGACTGCTTTCAGCAACTCAGGTTCTATGCCCCCTCCATAAGTAGTTCACAATATGTTTCTTTAAGGCTGATAAAAGAATCTCTGTCACTTTGAATCTCTCCTTTCGTGGAAGGCCTGGACTCAATTTTAAAGCACTCATCCAATTAGGTCAGGCCCACCCAGAATAATCTCCCTTTTGATTAATTCGGAGTCCTGTTATTTGGAATTTAGTTATACCTGCATAATCCCTTTACCTTTGCCGTGTAATTAACCTAATCACAGAAGTGACTGTCTCAGTATATTCACAAGTCTGTCCTGCATTCAATGGTAGAGGATCACACAGGGGGTAGAATCTGGAGAGCCATTTAGAATTCTGCCTACGGGATATTCGCAAAGGACTTCATTCACTCGGCATAATGCTTTTGAGGTTCATCTGTGTATTAGTAGGTATTCGTAGTTCACTTCTTTTAATTGGTGAAGAGTATCTCCTTGTTTGAATATACTGAATTTTGCTTACCCACCACTAGTTGACAGAAATTTGAATTATTTCTATTGTTGGCTATTATGAAAAGCATGGCAGAGCTATAAAGATTCATGTTCAAAGATATTTTTTTGTCTGTTGTTATTTTAGATAGACATACAGAAGTGGAACTTCTGAGTTGTATAATAAATTTAAAGAGAGGCATATCTTAGCAAAGGTAAGTCCACAGATCTTTGGACTCATATCCCAGATCTATTCTTACCAACTGTGTGACCTTGAGCACGTCAGCAAAGCTCTCTGTGCTTCTGGTTCCTCGTCTACAAAGGCATTTATCTAACAGTATGACTCTAGAACTAAATAAATAATCCATGCGAAGCACTTGTACATTGCCTCCCATAGAATAAACACTCACTGTTAGCTATGACTAATACTCATTCTGAGAACCTAGTGCATTTCATAAATATTTACTAATTGACCAATGGTTGAAGATGGTTTTACTGGCTAATCTGCACTGTACATAAAGCTTCTGATATCTAAATTCTATACAATAATGGCTCAAATTTCCTCTTCCATTTCTTAATCATCAGGCCCCTGCTTTGGGTTAACTCTGTGTATTGTTGATCCTTTGAGAGATTTTATCAAACATCTCATATCTGCAAAGATTCCTCAATAAACATTACATACTTCTTAGAATTTCCAAATAATAAATACAAGTAATGGGAATATATGGGCCTCCCATTTCTGGAGTGACTTTTATGAAAGGAAGTTGACACACCTATAACCTGGTTCCCACATGGGACTTTTAATATTCTGATCTCTAACATCAAATAAACCCTGAGGTTTGGGGGAAGGGGTTATTTATTTACTTATTTAATTTTTTTAACTACAGGCTGGTGGTCTGTCTGGAATAAACTTTATGTGTGAGGAACAAATAAAATTTTATTTGCTGCTTGCAGACTAAATAATTCTTTTAAAGAAGAAAGTTTATTGATGTCGTAAGCAACACGATGCCTCTTGAGATGAGGGATGACCTGGCTAAAAGCGCCTCGCTGCCTCCCTTCCTCTCTTCACATTCTTTTAATTAAGAAGCCTGCTGATGAAAGGTTCATTAGCAGGCACATTTCCTATTCTTGGAAAAATAAGGTTATTTTAAGAAATCTAACAGGCTCAACATGTCGTGTTAAATATAAGCGCCTCCTCCTTTGTGTCTCATCCTTCAGGTAGAGTATTGGAACCTTTCATTTCTTCAAATTGTTCCCTCACTAGGATCCAACAGTATGGTAACTCCATCTCCCCCTGTTTCCCGGGAATATAAACATATCATTCCTATTGTAGGAATGTCATAATTACTTGGATGATACTGCTATATCACTGAGCTTGTCATGGGATAATTCTGTTCCCAGAAAGAAAAAGAAAGGTACAAGTCTTCTTTAATTCTGATTATTCTCCCTGTCAGTCACCACAGCTTTGCAAATCACGGGGGGGTGGGGGGGGTGGGGGGGGGGCGTGGAGGGGAGATATGTGTCCTCAGACCAGAAAACAGGACTCAATAAAGATCCTAGTCTGCCACCAAGAGGGGCCCTAGGAGATCATTTCCAACCTTATTGGTTGTAAAGAGTTTCCTTTGTTTAGCAGCAAACTGGGAGTTAAAAAAACAAGGAAATAGGAAGTTCCTAACAATTTATACAGGCTCCCCAGAGTAAAGGTGTGCTACTGTGTTTCCAAAATGATATTTAATAGGGTAGGGTCTTCCCACTGAGTAAATTAGCCAAGGTGGGGGGGAGGGGGCAGCAGTCCATAAACTGATTTGTAAGCTGGAAACTTCTTACATTTCATCTTGTTTCCCTGTTGTTCCAAGGATTTAGCCCATTCTTTTGTAAGTTGAGGGTACTTGGGCTATGTGGAAAGATCCAAGGAGAGGAAAGTTTATCCAGACTTCTGTCGGAGTTCGAGAATGGGAAGAAGACAACTCTGTGTGTCAGCCAGCAGGCGCAGCAGTGATGCGAGTGACATTCCCAAAGGGGAAAGGACACCGAGGAGGACGCTTCTAGAGTCACGTGATTCAGCCCCCAGCCCTATGCGGGGATTAGTGTTTCTATGGTAAAATCTGGGTTTTCTGTGTGACTTTTAAGAAGGAAACAATTTATCTCTTATACCACCCCTATCCGGTGTGGTCCCTAACGCTTCAACTCCTGTAGAACCGACTCATTATCACGTTACTTGTTTCCTCGAATTGTTTTCCGTTTCTTAAAATGCTTATAGTTTCTATCTACTCTAATAGAATGGCACGTTCTTTGAAGTTAGGAATGTGACTTAAAATTTACTATTTTCTCATACGGTGGTGTGGGATGTGCATATTCAACATTTTTTAAAAAGTGGGTTGTAACCTAGATTTTTAAAACTTATTGTAATGTTTAATTGAATAGCTTAAATTGCATCATAGTCAACAAACTCGCGACCTTCATTCTCAATTCTTTTGTGAAAGAGACCTTCATGCCATATTACTTATAAATTCCGACAGCGGTGGAGGAAAGAGAAAGAACACACGTACTGGAGTCAAAAACCCCAAGCTTTCAGTGCAGGCTTTGCTTCTTACTATAAACTTTTCCAAGCCTTGGAGCTGCTCTGATGTCTTCATTTAATGTTAAATAGAAAAATAAAATATTTCCCTTGAAAGTAAGGCATTTTAATGAAATTAAAGGCGTGAAAGTGCTTTATTAAATTATTTACGGTAGTAGTAGATACCGTAGCAGCAGCTTGTATTAATAATTACAGCAGGATCTAGAGAAGCACTTTTATAGGTTTAACTGGAGAAGATGTTCTTTAATAGGAGGATATAAAAGCATTTCAGGTCAAATACTAAACTTTTTAAAGGGAAGTAATATAATATACCCTAGATGTACCTTATAATATAAACCAGAATATTGATAGTCACGTTTAATTATACCAAAGAGCTTAAAAAGGATGTGCAGATGGGGGTCCCTACAAAGTACAAATTATAAAAATCAAGTACTTTCCTTCTTACTTTAAGAGGACCTTGCCATTTAGTAAAAGAAAATACATCAGTGATTTAGTCAGTGATAAATAAGCGAGAGAAAGCTAAGGATAAAAGTGAAAAAGAAATCTCCAAACCAAGACTGGAGATGTCTTTTCTCCTCCAGTGGGTCGACTCTATTCCACATCCTATGTTAGATATCCGACCTGTTGTTCAAACCTCAGTAACGTTCAGTTCTTAAAAAGAGGCATCTATGCTTGTAATAAAGCTTCCTTGCTTAAACTAAAACTGAATTGTGAGGGCAGTGCTAATGTTTCAAGTCCGGCTGTTCCACATACAAAAGTACAAGTGTATTTTTTCAAGACCAAAGCTTCCAAACACCCAAGGATTTGAAATCCTCGGTGTTCTTTTACTTAACCTACACATTGCTTCACATGCCGTCGTTTATAAGGCCATGATGAAAAGAACAAGTCTATAAACCTGTGCTAAACGGCAGGAGTTTTGAGCTCCCAGGACCTCAGACCTGCAGTTTATGCAGTGATTTATATCCAGTGGAATTAAGGAAACAGTATAAAGTAGAGGAGAAAAGGAGAGAACACTCAAAAGGGTGTGTGTGTGTGTGTGTGTGTGTGTGTGTGTGTGTGTGTGTGTTATGTGTTATCACAGAAAGGAGATACTCAGAGGAATCGGGAGATTCAGAAGAAAGAAGCTTGGAGAACTTTGGCAGGGAAACCACTTGACTATGGAAAAAAAAATCATGTGGTATCTGTAAATACGCTAAAAACCCTGGAGCAGTAGGGGGCGAGATAATGCACTTAGGGAGTGGCAACTGCAGATTTTCTATAATACATCAGAGGGAATTAGTGGCATCTTTAGCTTGAAAGTGGGCTAAGGTATGTATTTTGAATCTGCAAGCAGTTTTGTTAGGTGCATATTTTGGAGGGTGTTTGGGGGTAAGAGGCTAATGGAGATTATCAGGAAGAGGTCACATTACCACTACATCAAAGGCTCTTCTTCTGTGTTTAAAGGTAAAGAGACTGAAGACAGATGTACTAGCTGTTTTCATGCATTTTAATGGATGTTTCTTTTTTTGGACATCGAAGCCAACACACTGGCTTTTTATGCTACATGTTTTCTTCATTGACACAAGGATATAAGATTGCTGAAAGCAGAGACCAGGAGAGAAAGCCCGTAAAGTTCTACTATCCAGATTCCCAAGTCCATTTTATGAGTTGTCTTGACTTCCAATTACACAGTGACTCTGTCTGAATGACTACAGTAAAGGCAAAGGACTGTTGGTTGATTTATTTTCTTTGCATAGAACTGGCCATTCTTTTAATGTTGAGTTTCAGTATTAGAATTGTTTTGTGTGTGTGTGTGTGTGTGTGTGTGTGTGTGTGTGAATAAAATAACATGGTTGTTAGTCTACTTTCTATGGTCTTTTTGTTTCCGGGAGATAACTTACTACTACTACTACTACTATTATTATTATTATTATTATTATTTTACCTAACCATGTTGATACACATAAATTATTAAAATGACTTTGAAATCTCCCTCCATTAAAGTGATAGGATTCAGGTAAAATGGTATTCTGGT
Source organism: Halichoerus grypus (assembly GCF_964656455.1). Lineage (NCBI taxonomy): Eukaryota > Metazoa > Chordata > Mammalia > Carnivora > Phocidae > Halichoerus > Halichoerus grypus. Next base: position 127,642,927 of record NC_135720.1, read on the forward strand.
CCTTTAAGTGGCCTTCCAAGACCTGGAAAAGTATCCCTACTCATAGGACCATCATCAAGGTCTTCCAAGTATTCCCTTACTGGATCTTACCACAGGAACAGGCTCAGCTCCTGATCAGAGTTTTGGGAGCAGTATTAAAATTCCAAGTCTATCTCAAATAAGAAACTGGAAAACCCACTCTGTCATGCTTGACTTTCGACGTTTTGGCAGAAAGCTGAGATTCCTGGGTTGAACATCTAGCAGAAGCCATTTCACCATTCATCATTTCAAGGTTTCAAATTGAGGGCAAAATGCCATATAACCTACTTGCACATCATTTACTAAAAACCACAAAATTGTAAGGCAAAAATGTTCTTACTTGGGAGGTTTTTATCCCTTTCCTGAAATATTCTGACATGTGCAAAGATCATGTCTGGAAAAATGTCCTAGATTTTAGTCCTGGCTGTGACATTTATTATGATGGGCAAGTCATCTTTCTGAATCTCACTAATTTCCCTCACCTGTGAAATACCTGACCTGATTACCTCAAGGTTTCTCTAAGGAACAAACAGAATTATGTTGACAACATGTTGAAGACTCTAATGTGTGATATTAATGTAAGATACTGTTATTCTTTTCAGTGTTTTAAGTTAAAATCTACAAACATAACATTTTCATGAAATATTCAAATAACTGTTTGTTAGATGCTAAAAGCAAAATTTTCTAGATTTAAAATTTAAAAAGAAGACAAGGAATAGACCTTCCCTTCTCTAAAGAGGTTCCACTTCTTAAAATCATCTTTCAGCACTCTGACTTGTTATGCAATGTTCCCATCTATACATTTATGTAACGCTCCTGCAATACAAGGTGATTCTTTACCAAAAATCAAGGCAGGAAGAAGCATTTCCTTCCACTCCAATTACCTAACAGCATAACTTTCTGTACTTCATCACTCATTGGGAAGCAATTTACAAATTGAGTTGGGGCTAGGGAAGTTTTTTATCAGGAGCAACATAGAATTACATAAAGAAATATTTGATGAGTGTTTCTGTTTTATAGGTAACAGTGAAAATCATATTCGTACTCCTTTGACATATCTATTAGCGAAAAACCCATTTGTCTATTTGCACTACACAGACTACCATTTGTCAAGCCAATAAGTTTATAATGATTAGGCTTAGTGGAAAAATCTAAACAGAAAAGTCTTCCACCATTATATTGATATTCAGAATGTCAAGATTAGCTAAATCTGGAGATTGAAACACACAATTGATAAAAAATGCTTCAATTCAATTGTTCAGCTAACTGCCATCAGGTTTCCTCATTATATTCCTCTTAAAATTTTTCATTAGTGGCAAATTTCCTAAATACCAAAAATGGGAAATACCAGCGGCTGACAGCATCATATCAAGTATGGGTAGCGATTGCCAATATCATCATGGTAGAGTGGCTTACACAGTCCTTGAGCATGGGGATTATGTATTACATCTTTGATTTGAACCGAACGACAATAAAGTTGTTATGCACAAAATTTATCAAAGAATGAAGAAAAGGGGGCACCTGGGTGGCTCAGTCGGTTGAGCCACTGACTCTTGATTTCAGCTCAGATTGTGATCCCAGGGTCATGAGATCGAGGCCTGAGTCTGGCTCTGTGGTCAGCAGGGAGTCTGCTTGAGATTCTCTCTCTTCCTCGCCCTCTGCCCCTCCCCCCACTCACGCTTGTGCGTGCACATGTATGTCTGTCTCTCTCCCAAATAAATAAATCTTAAAAAAAAAAAAAGAAAAGAAAAGAAGGAAGAGAGAAAGGAAGGAAGGAAGAAAAAAGCAAGGGAGAGAAGGAGGAGAGAGTAAGGAAAGAAGGATACTACTACCTAAACTACTAGGTGACTTGGTTCAGCCAAAAAATTACCAATTAGTGTTAAAAAGTAAACTTTTCTCTAATATTGTTTCATACAGAGAGGTAATTTGCCTTCTCAGTGAATCCAATACATCAAAAACAAACAAATAAACAAGTGACAACAAAAATTATCCTGGATGTGGGATCCCTACCCCAAAACAAAAGAAACCAAACTCAAGACAGACATGGTATAGACATGTCATTCTCTGGGAAAACTGAATGTCACATTTTATGTGTAGAGCTTAGATTTGGATTTTAATTATTCTTGGTGAATAGTAGGCAAATGTATTAAGCGATAAAGTGAATCAAATTTCAAGTTACACAAGATAGCATATGCAGCATGTCCTGCCAGGAAGCACAGGAAATATTTGGCCCTGCAAATAGGACAGAAACCTTGCAAATAGGACAGAAACTCCTATTTACGCCAGCCCCTTGATGACAGACTTTTCCTCGGTGAATTTTTAGCAGTTTGCCTGATGATCACGAATGGTCTTGGAGAAGTTGAGAAAATGGCAGGCAAATAGAGATGCAGCTTTTGCTGAGCACTGTCATAAAATCTTGAGGGCCATCAATACATTCGTTTGTGACAATGAAGTTCTCGAGCTGTGGTAAATTTCAGTAAAGTGCACTGTTCCTATGTGATGCTTCCTGGACTCAGGAGAAACCGTTTGCCTGTCTGTTTAAGGACTGCAGAAAATAAAAACTCACTTCTCCAGGTATGGTAGTAAAAAGGTGATAGTAAACTTGTTAATTGGGTCAGTTTCCACCACCACTGCTTACACATCATTAATATGTTTGTTACAGGATTGAAATTGTTCTATATTCTTTTGGGGAGAGAATAAAAAAAATACCAATATAAAATTTTGGTGTTTTCAGTAAAAACTGTAGTAGGTATTTTCAATGACCCTGAAGTTCTGGCAAATAAAATGAGAACCTCAGAAAAGCACTATTATCATAACAGAACCAATTCTCTTTTGATCCTGATGATCTCTGGTACCATTTCCTCTTACATAATTGTATGGTATGCAACAACAGAACATCATAAGAGCTATCATGAGGCTCAAGAGAAAAAAACCTCACACAATTAATAACTTTTTTCCTTGGCATTTATTATTGAACATTGGGTCAACATTCTCTGGGCTCTATTGTTCTAAAATCCCTTTTAAAAATCTTGGAGAAAAAAATAAGACTGCTTGGATCCTTCAGGCTTGAACTTTTTAGATTCAACCCAGGTCTGTCGTGTTACCTCTGAAGTACCTGAAGCTTTGTTCCTTAAACTGGGAACAATGTGTTCTCCACAACTGCAAGTTCTATACATTTATTTTTAGATTAAATTTCTTTTTTTTAAATTTCTATTTCCATGATAACATTTGAAGTGATGAAAATGTTCTATAACTAAATTATGGTGATGGTTGCAGAACTCTGTAAATGATAAAGACCACTCAGTTGGACACATTAAATGGGTTAACATTATAGTTGCAAATTATTATTATTTAAAGATTTTATTTATTTATTTGAGAGAGAGAGCAAGAGAGCACAAGTGGTGGGAAGGAGCAGAGGGAGAAGGAGAAGCAGATTCCCCACTGAGCATGGTACCCGACTTGGGGCTCAATCCCAGGACCCCAAGATCATGACTTGTGCGAAGGCGGACACTTAACCCACTGAGCCACCCAGGAGCCCCTATAGTTGTAAATTATATCTTAATGAAGTTGTAAAAGTATTTGACCCATTTTAGAGAGGCAAGTATATTTTAAAATAATAAAATAAGACCTTTATTACTTAACTCAATGTTTGTCTCAGTAGGGTCTGCTGACTGCTCTGAGGTTCTTAACTATATTTTAAGGGATGGTCAAGGATTCCTTTTAAAGGAGTTTTAGTTTATTTCTAGGATATATAGGCAAAAAGTGGAAATTAAGAAAGGGAAACTATAGATTTTAAAAGTACAATGTAGACATTAAAAGCAATAGGGACAATTGGTTTTACAAATTAAAAAGTCCTTTGGTAATACACGATATAAAGAAATGGTGTGATTTGAACCAATGCATATATGCTCTTAAGTATCTCTAGCCTTCATTAGACTGTGACTATTTTCCCATGGAGAGGGCCCAGAGTTTGAAGTCAATACCTCTTGATCAAGGGTAGTAAATTCCCTCTACTTAAGATTCTCTTGACATATCCTTTAGATTTTGCAATATCTAAAAACATGATATACATTTTAAAAGAAACTGAAAGTTTAGTTAAAAAAACTGTGCTCTTTGTTAAAAAAACAAAAAACGTATTGGCATAGTTCATTCCATCCTAATGACAAAATGAGGCTTATTACTCACAATTTTTAAGTTTTAGATGTGACTAAGACAAATAAGACCCAGGAAATGAATACCAGCCAAATGTGAAAAAAAGAATAGTTGGAAACAACCCAGAAGATAAAACCTTTGGCTAGGGCAAGATTTATTTGATAAAAATGTACCCAAAAAATCCATAAACAAACTTTTTAAACGAAGGGGGAAAGCGGAGGGGGAGACGAACCATGAGAGACTGTGGACTCTGAGAAACAAACTGAGGGTTCTAGAGGGGAGGGGGGTGGGGGGATGGGTTAGCCTGGTGATGGGTATTAAGGAGGGCACGTTCTGCATGGAGCACTGGGTGTTATACGCAAACAATGAACCATGGAACACTACATCAAGGACTAATGATGTAATGTATGGTGATTAACATAACATAATAAAAAAAAATTTAAATAAATAAAAAATAAAAAATAAAAAAAAAAAGCAAGCGTCTAAAGCAGGAGGACAAATGAGTCATCGCCTGACCTGGTGACAGGCTGTGGAGTGACAATGAGAGCTTTTCCAACAGCTTGCCTGAGAAGAAGCCAAGGGACCAGCCTGGAAATCAGGAGCTACATGTAGATGGCGGCGCGTGTCACTTGGAGCGCTGCATGGTGACTCAGCTCCTGCCAAATTTACAGCAGCTTAGCTGTGTTTTAGGACCTAATTGAGGCATAAACCACAACTGCCGCTGTTGCTGTGATAGTGGCAACCAAACTGCCTTTCTAATTGGAAAGGAGGAAATGTGAACAAAGAGAAACAACCAACCAAATCTCACCAGGAGACACAAAATATGACTGGACTCTGCCGCCAAGTTAAGAAAGGTGCATGTTTCATCAAATCTGAAAGATAATCAGAACGGAGAAGGAGAAACACCATGGCAAGTTTGGCCAGTACGTTCTTACAACATTAACGCTCTCTGATTTGCTCTCTTCCCTGTCTGAAGACAGATCATGAGACCATTACGTAGCAGACAGATTGTCATGGCTCAAACACCTACTTGCAAGCGTAACACGAATTGCTCCCAAATGGCATGGGACAGTGGCTTGTGAAGGATTTTATGTCGCGCTTGGTACTTCTTCCTTTCAGAGAACACTTTTAGAGGTCTTCTTCCAAATTATGAAAATAATATGTGTTCATCATGAGAATTAGGAAATTTAGAAAAGCACAAAGAAAACAAGATAAATTATTCCATAGTCCTACATCAAAGGAAGATATAATCATGTGGAAATTTTATGTATGTCTTTGTAACTTTAGACTTTACAGTCTTCCATGGGTCATTTTTGTACTGATTCATATTAAATTACTGGGAACTGTGGTTTTGCAATGCACACAGAAAGTGAGATACTAATACATATCGTTTCTTGCCTATTTATCCAAACTTAGTGTTCCCTAATGCTTACATTAGTCATGTTCCAGCCATACTAAATTCTTTTCTGTTCTCCAAAACACCATGAGATTTAAATTTTTTTTTATTTAAATTCAATTTAGTTAACATATAATGTATTATTAGTTTCAGGGGTAGAATTCAGTGATTCATCAGTTGCATATAACACCCAATGCTCATTACATCAAGTGCCCTCCTTAATACCCATCACCCAATTACCCCATCCTTCCACCCATCTCCCCTCCAGCAACCCTAAGTTTGTTCCTAGAGTTAAGAGTCTCTTATGGTTTGTCTAAATGATATTTTATCCTCTGCTTGGAGAGCCTATTCTTTGGTGCCCAATTTGTCCTTGAACTGCTTTTCATTTTAAATACTTATCTCAATCTCCTTTGTGAGATCTTCAATGGGCCTTTCAAATGGGTTAAGACTGTCAAAAAGAAAACCACGGGCCCCAAATGAAGTCACCTGGACCAAGTCACCAAAATGGGGCTCATTACCCAACCTAACTGCAGTTCCAAACTCCCCCCAGAAATGTAGTCTTAATCAGTCAGTCAAGAATTTTCCAGCAGCACCGTGAGGTAATCTGTCAAATGGGCTCTCTCCATCTCTCCCACTGCCCCAAAGGAAGAGGAGGTAATCTGCATGATAAAACCCTCAGCTTTTCCCCCTAAAGGAGAGTGACCTTGCCTGAAACAATCCTTTCTTTTCTTTAGCTAACTTGTTGTCCCACCTCCTTCCTAGAAAAACCTTCCATTTTGTACAACTCCTTGAGCTCCCTCTCCTTGCTAGATGGGATGCTGCCCAATGCCTGAATCACTTATTAAGCCAATTAGATCTTGAAATTTAAGTGGTGGAATTTTGTTTTTTAACAATACTATCTCCCTACAAGCTACCCACCATACTGCCCAGCATCATCTGCTGTATTGACATAGCCCCAACTGTTTAACTTCCTCACTGTACTATAAAGGAAGAGATACTGTTTTGTTTTGCTTTCATGTGCATCTAAAAAAAAAGTGCCTACTTCATATTAGATGATCCATAACAAAGTGGCGAATAAATGAATAGATGGATGAGTGAAGTTATTTCATCTCTCTGAGCCCACTTCCTCATCTGTAAAATGGAAATAATACCCACCACATATATTTGCTTTGAGAATTAAATGAACCAACATATTAACTGCTTGACATAGTGACTGACCCGCAGTAAGAGCTATTTATTTTCTTCCTTTGTTCCTAAGAAAATGTTACTTAAATTCTAAGCCCTTTTTTAAAAAAAATTCTCTGACCTATACCAAAAACGTGAGTGTTAAGAGTCAAGCAAATGGTTTCTATGAGCAGGTAATAATACTATGGTGACATTTTTGCAATTCTAATTTATTCAAGCTTTGTGACTGTTAAAAGCCCAAAGAACACCCTACAGAAATTAGATAAGCTAAAAGGGACAAAGGGTAATAGGGGAGCTAGTATTTCAATAGAGTTGTATTTTCATCTCATTGAAGCCTATACAAATGCAAGTGATGTTGAGGAACTGGCATTTCTCAAGTAACAGTCAGATATGGAAAGGAGTTTGACTTTCATTCTTCCCGGTAAAGAACACTGGACTTCCAAAGGGGGAAAAAAAAGAACATCGTTTAATGCTTTACATGAAATTCTATTTCCTACCACATAATTATTAAAAGATAAGTACCTTCTGCATTATTAATAAGAATAAATAATAAGATGGCAATTAAATAACTATCATTAATGACTTGCTCATTAATATATTAGTAGTCGGCTGTTTTATCATGAAGAGAAATTAGAGTAAGATAGTAGGAAAATTCTATAAATAATAAAACAGAAAGCTGTGTATTGAGCCTCAGTTAATTACAAATATATCTGATTCTTAGGGAACGCTAAAGAAGAAATTTGCATACCAAGTACAGAAGTAGTTCAAAGCTAATAGGTGCTTTGTTACAAACAAAACTCTCTCATGTCTCTTTGAGTGTAAGTTTGTTTACTCTTACAAAAACTTGATTTCCTGTGTCTGAGGAAAATAAGCTTATAAAAAAGATGAAAAGGCTGGTATATAGCACTCCAGTAAAGAGATGCTGACAAATTAAGTGTTAATGAATCAAAAACATATGGATTACACTTCACTTCAAATAGAAATGATTTTAGAATCAAGGGGGAAAGTACTTAGCAAAATGTAAGTCTTTGTCAGTCTTTAAAACCCAAACATTTATGGTATTTTCAGAAAGCTCCTAGTTATTCCTTTCCGTAGTGGTTACCTATCATTTTCATTTTATAGAAAAGATCAATCTCTCCAAGGCCAAATGACCTTTCAAACATTTAACAATGTATTGAGTCAGTTATATACAGACATCCCAGAAGTTCAGAGATAAAAAAGATCAAGGGAGAAATATGTACCAATTAACCAAAACCACCATGACAACATAGAACATTTTCCTCCACTCCTTGCTCATCATGATTTGAAAGACAAGAGAGAAATGCCAATGGTCATATACCTTTTTAAATCATCCTCTTTTATATGTATTTTTAAAATTGTAGCTAAGATTTGCATTTTCAAATTAGTTGGATCAATATCAATCTTTTCATTGTGCAAAAATTGGAACTTCTGTAACGTTAGTAGCTCTAAATACACTCCATATTTACATAAAAATCTTTAAAAGATAAGGGTCTTCATGCTTCTGGAGAATTGGGAATTTGTTCAATGCAAGAAGAAAATAACACTGGATATAGAGTTCACAATATGTATTTGATTACCGAGCAGAAACCCCTATGTTTAATATAATTTAGGCATACTTTTAGGATGTATTCACCCAGGTCCCTAAGATATGTTCTTTACTAAATTTAAAAAAAAAAAAAATAGTGCTCTTTTTCAATGCAACGAAGTATGTTTTTAGTACCTAGTCTACTAACTTCCTGTCAAAGAACTGTTCATTTACATTCCTACATTAATTTTAATGTCTTTTTCACTAAAGATTCTGTTCTGACGTCCAAGATGCTCATTTATTATTATGGGTACTTATTCTTGTGCCCGACACTCAGTGCAAAAAGCTTTTCAGTCATTTTGGAAGTGGAGCTTCAGCAGGCAAATCCTGAAAGTATGAAATTCACTGGGGACAAGAAGTGTTACAGGTAGATGGTTTGAGTGCTCACCTTTTGTTCTCATGATATCAGGAGTTAAAATGGGCCTGGGCTCTTCCTGAATTAGGCCCCTGCTTCCCACCTCCTATAATCAAAGCAGCCTGTTTACCCTTTGAATGGACAGGATTCCAGGGTTCTTGGTGTTGGAGTCACCATTCTGCCACCTGCCATTTTGAATTCAGTTTGACTCCTGGTATCCATTTCCACTTGCTTGCACCTTCCATTCCTAATTTCAGATTTGGCTAGGTCCAATTTAGCTTGTTATTTATCTTCACCTACTTTCAAGTCCCCATCAAGCTTGCAAAACCTATCCCTCCACCACAGATCAGGATGATGAATACTTGATGACATGTAAAGCACAATCTATAAGTGATCGTGGGATTGAATTGATTGAATAATTGATGGAAAACTGAACTATGTATTAGACGAAGTGTATTAAAAACATTAGAACTCTAAAATAAACAATTTAGGGCGCCTGGGTGGCTCAGATGGTTAAGCGTCTGCCTTCGGCTCAGGTCATGGTCCCAGGGTCCTGGGATCGAGTCCCGCATCGGGCTCCCTGCTCCTTAGGAGCCTGCTTCTCCCTCTGCCTCTCTCTGTCTCTGTCTGTCTCTCATGAATAAATAAATAAAATCTTTAAAAATAAAATAAACAATTTAGGGGTGCCTTCGTGGTCAGTTAAGCGTCTGCCTTTGGCTTAGGTCATGATCCCAGGGTCCCGGGATCCCAGGGTCCCGGGATCCCAGGGTCCCGCCATTAGGCTTCCTACTCGGCAGGGAGTCTGCTTCTGCCCCTCCCCTCTGCTCATGTTCTTTCTCTCTCTCTCAAATAATTAAATAAAATCTTTTTTAAAAGTAAAATAAAATAAGCAATTTATAGAATTCAATGCTAAGGCAACCCAAATCCTTAACATAATGAGTTACCTCTTTTTACTAAAGCTTTCAATGGCTTCCCGTTGCTTATGATAAATATAAAACCCCCACTATTGTGCACATGTTTCTAAACTCCTCACTTGCTTCCACCCTCTGTCCTTAGTTCCAGCCCAAACAAATTGCTTTCAGTTTTCAAACTTGCCTTGGCATTTCCTGTCACTATACCTCTACTCACTGTCTCCTTCGGCATGGAAAATTCTATCGAGTGTCTCTGTCCCAAGTCCCCACCAACATGCTTCCATGTACCTATTTGCTACCACCTTGCCACTCAAGATCCTCACCGAAGCTTTTCCTCCTCCCTTACCATATTCCCCCAGTAAAAATGAGTAGTATTTCTAGGAAAACAATGTAGTCACTCCATGACACACTGCCTACAGTTGGCTGTGTCAGTAACAATGCGGAGGGTTTACCTCCCTATATTATTCATTACTAAATGGAAACTCAGCTTTTCTTAATCATCTCGTTTTATTAAGAATTATAGATTGTATACAACCTTCAGAACAGAACTTCAACAACTAAAGAACTCAGAGAATTGTTACAGTTGCTATCCGAGGGCACAAGAATAGTAGATAAACAGCAACACCTCTATAAAGAAGAGAAAACAGGGTATGTGACTACTTGTGCTTGTGTTTCCCCACACACATTCATGACAAGAGATGGGTAGCTCCTTCTAGAGTCCCTCACATAATTCCATCGTATAGCCATCCCTTAATAAAAACTATTCTTTTTTTTTTTTTTAAAGATTTTATTTATTTTTTTGACAGACAGAGACAGCGAGAGCAGGAATGCAAGCATGGGGGAGTGGGAGAGGGAGAAGCAGGCTTCCTGCCAAGCAGGGAACCCGACGTGGGGCTCGATCCCAGGACCCTGGGATCATGACCTGAGCCGAAGGCAGACGCTTAACGACTGAGCCACCCAGGCGCCCCAATAAAAACTATTCTAACATACAACAACAAAAATGATAACCTTCATTAATTGCATCTGGGAGTTCCCAGATAATACCGACACTCAAGAAATAGACATTTTAGTTTTTATGCCTTCCAATTATGCTGCTTGAATGGATCTTTAACTTAACTGTCCACTGTCCTAAGAGGCATGACTTTCTCCAACCCTTCCTCTCTGCCTAACTTTCTGCTATTTTTATGAGCTTCAATAGCCCCTTTTAAAGTGGTAGTTTCTTTAAGAAAAGAATTACAATGTAAATTAGTCTTCAACGAATGTAAGGCACATTTTGGAATTAAATTCCTAAGTATTGAAGCTTTGCTTCCTGATATGTTTAAAACCATTATATAAGTTTAACCACAGCCATTCAGTCTATGTACCTAGAAATATCATTTCTTCTGTTGCTAATGAAGGTCCTACGGCACAAATTTATTAAAGGTATACGTTTGCATGGGATAATAATTGGGTCGATAATATTAAATTCATAGGCTCATTATTTAATTGCAAGGGCAGATTATGAATACAGCTTCTAAAATGTATTTTAATGAAAAACACTACATCCTGACCTAATCATATCAACCTTATGCTATCTAATTAAGGATGCAAAAAATCATTAGAGTTACAAAATATTAGTTCCAGTTCCATCAGGCTGTGAGCTGCCCCTTCATGAATATATATATTTTTACTCATGATAAATAGTTAATGAGGTAAAAATGACAAAATTTGCATGTAGGCAAATTAGTTTAATAGAATGATGTCTTTTCTGACTACTGAAAGTGACCTTTTCCTTTTCAAAAAAAATGGTTAAAATACTTGGAAATTATCATCTGGCTGTCTTTGCACAAATGACAAATTATACATATGAACAATATAAAAATTACAAAATGCAATAATCCTAAATTCTCATCATACTGTAAATGTGTTCAGTGCTTTTGCATTTATCAATTTAATACAAGGAAATTAAGCATATTATAAAGTGTCCATTTATGTGGCAATTTTTAATCCAGAGCATAAAAACGAGAAGCATGTGCTTAATAGCTAATACTATGGCAAAGATCTAGATCAAATTTTTAAAGTACAAAAATTCTAGACTACTTACTTGAAATACTTTTATATTAAAGTGTCCGTTCCACTCTTAATTTAGCATTTTAGATTATAGATGAGTGTTCTAAATTAAACTGGCATTGTATCCTGAAATTAGTACTTCAATTATTCACCAAGATTACCTTGCTTCCCTATTGAAATAAACTAAACAAGCAAATATGAAACAGGTTAAGAAAAAATTAGACTATTAATCATAAGTAAGAAGAAGTCTTCATGGTATAAATGCCAGGTCATGAAGAGATATAACAAATAAAATATGTATGTCTATTCATTTAAGTTTAGGAATGTTTCTGTATGCTTAATAAACATAACCCCAACAATGAGGAATAACAGGTGCTCTCCAGATTTTCCAATGATTTGCATAAACATCTCTGTGAGTCTCCTCACTGACGGATGCTGAGTCTATATATGTTGGGGAAGAGACAGCAGCAGTTTATCTAGATATATTAATGTCTGTTAATGGCCCAAAAGAATCTAAGCCAAAATATTTTACTTAGGACACAGATGCCTTTGATTAAATTATTTACTTTAATTATATTTAATCTAATTGTCTTTTCTTTGATCCATTTAAATGTGTATACACTGTCAGAATTATGAACACTCAGGGTTTGAGGTCTTTTCCTGAGTTCTGCTCTTGTCCATCATGGGCCAGCTAAACCATTTTATAAAGGAGGGAATAAATATTAATTTTAAAGAATTAAAGAATTTCATAATGTCCTTTAATTTTCCCTCTAGCACCTAAACATTCATTTTCTTCTTCCCCTTTATATTCCCAGCCCCCTCCCTGTCCCATCTTCTCCTATCTCTCACTCTCTCTGACTTTCCTAGACAAAATAAACAGTCATAAACAGTAAAATAATTCTCTATTTTCCTCTGTATTCTCTTGTTAGGTACTATTGTTCAACTCAGATCATTTTGGTACTCAACTTTGGATTGCTTCCAAATTCCTAAACTTCCATGTTGTGAAGCTTAATAATGAGATAAATATGCTCTACCTACCCCAGTCACTTTGACATTATCCTGCAGAGAAAGTGCTCTTTGCTTAATTTTTAGGATGATTTAGACAATTTGGGCCTCTTAAAAATTATGCTGTTGTCAAGGATTTTTGAAGAAGAAACCAGGATGAATACATCATAGAGTGAAATGTGTTTTACTTCAAATCAGGAACAATGATTGTGGAAATGTCTGATGTAATGTTATATTTACCTACCAAATTAACAGAATTCAAGACATATTGCATATATTAATAGTAAACCCATGTGGGATTTTTTTTTTAAAGCTAATGTTTAGGTTTCTATCAGGTAGAGAATGGAATGAGGTAGATTATATGTTCATTATATGGGCGAATTAAATATGTTCAAGTATTCAATCATTCATGCTTGCATTCATTTATGTACTGAACGAATAGACAGCAAAATGTGCTATGATCCTCAGACACTATTAAACACTGAGAACTCAAAGATGGAGAAGCCACTCATTTATTGCACAAGATCTTAGTCTAAAAAGGAACAGGGAAACACAGGTAATTCTCAGATTGTGTGTTAGAAGGGTCGGATAAAACAAGCAGCTTTGACACAAAGGAGGTGGTCCTCTCTGGGCGGGCTCCCTCGAAGCAACACTCAAGGTCAGTCTGGATGAAGAATTAGTTTGCCAGGTGGTACCTGAGGAGCTGGGAGGATGCTCCTCCAAACAGAGAGGAATGGATGGTAATGTAAAGCAACATATCATATTTAGCAAACTATCCTTATTTTTATATGGCCTACTTATATGGGAAGTATTTGGCAAGAGGAATGCTAAGAGGGGAGGGATGGGATGTGGATACAGGAGGCATCACCAGAGAGGTTGACAAGACTCCCACCAAATGGCAAAAACGCATCAGTCTGAATTTTGGCTTTTACTCTGCAGGCAAAGCATTTATGACAGGGAAATGGAGGGTCAGATCTACACTGTAGAAATAGTCTAAAGAATGAGTTCATGGATGATGACGTGGTAACTGCAGTGTGAGGCTGTAGGTAGGCAGAGCAGTTAGCAGAGGGTTGCTGTTGTTCACAAGTCGGGTATTGAGGTCATAGACGTGCAGTAGCAAATGGAATAGAGAAGAGTAGATATTAAGAAAGTAAAGTCAATAGAACTAACTGGATGATAAAACTAAAAAAAAAAAATCTAGGAGACAAAGAAAAGTCTAGAAAAACTGAGTTTTGGATCTTTGTGAGAAATAATATTCTCTTCCTCCTGTCTTCCCAAGATGACATTGAAGCCAGCAATCATGTCACATGTGGGAAATAAGTCACTAGCTTCTTTTATTTTTTTTCTCTCAAAAATTTATTTATTTATTTGAGAGAGAAAGAGAGAGAGAGAGAGCAGGAGGAGGGGCAGAAGGAGAAGGAGAGGCAGAGAATCTCAAGCAGACTCCCAGCTAAGCGTGGAGCCCAGCACAGGGCTCCATCTCAGGACCCTGAGATCATGACCTGAGTCAAAATCAAGTCAGATGCTTAACTGACTGAGCCACCCAGGTGCTCCATTAGCTTCTTTTATATTCTTCACAACCCTTGTGCAATTTTGCTCAATATATATACAGTAGGTATCAATAAATATTTCCATAAGAAAATAACAGTGTTACACTCTAAGAACCACCTGGCCATGTTTCCTCATTTCAACTAATAAAAAATAATCAATATACAGTTAAGTTGCAAGATTTGTATAGTGGTGGCAGTCAAATACAATAATAAATGGCTTCAAGAATAATGTGGGAAAATGTACCGATTTACTGATACGCTAACAGAATGAGTTTCTCTTGTGCAGTCAAAAAACAAAATCTACTTCAAACCAACTCACCTTCTTCCTTTCACCATGGATTCCTCTCCATTGCTTAGATCTTTTCACTATGTAACTGAGCTCCTGATTGGAAATCTCCAAATCATATGGTATGAAAAACTTGGTTTCTTCAGTATGGATGCGCTGAAATGCATCTAATATCCAAGAATCATTGTGCAATCTAAGAACAAAACTGTCTGTTATTTTTGTTGCCCAAATATTGTTCATTTTTTGTCCCCCAAAAATGTTAAATAATTTGTTTCTTTTATCAATTTCTACGTATTCTATTGTAGTTCATTGTTCTCATTTATCTTTCAGAAATTATTTGACTTATATTCCAGAAATAATTTAATGCTATCCTCCACTAAACATCATAATCAAAGAATAATCTGGCTTTTTTTTGCAATTATCTCCTATAAGCCTATTATTTCTGATTTTTGATGTCTAAGTAATAGAAGGTAGAAAATTAAGAAATATTTAGCCATTAATTTGTATTATGAATACCACATAAATCCAAATGTGAGGGATTTGTTAAAGGAAACTTACAGTCAAGAACCCTAATGCATCACAGTATCAATAAACTACCCATTTGAAAAGTTATTGCAAAATGCCCAAGTTATGAACTGGAGTACCAAGATAGTTGAGCATTATGTGGAAGTGCCTTGCTATACAAAATGGGGAATTGTAAGTACTTAATTTCAATGATCAGGATAATTATATTTTGCTTTAAATAGAGTAGGTAATTAAAACTAAAATGTATTGAGTTCCCTTTAAAATGGTGGTCTTTCACATCCATTGTGTTACCTAGCCTTGCTTTAATCCTCTCTTTTACATATTGATACACTAAAATAAAAAAAATTAGTCTTGCTATTTATAAGTAACAGACAGAATTTAACTCAGAACTAACACCAAAGTTCACTTCGTTCCACCATCTGAATCTTCAGTGAAAATAATCAATACAACACATATCTTCATTTAAGGACCTTTATCTTACTTCTTCCAAAATAGTAAAATAGATTTTTTGATCCTATTGCCAAATAAGATCTGTGTGTCTTTGTTTCCCCCTAACTATTTTGCACTCAT
The DNA here is from genome assembly GCF_964656455.1 of Halichoerus grypus. Classification (NCBI taxonomy): domain Eukaryota; kingdom Metazoa; phylum Chordata; class Mammalia; order Carnivora; family Phocidae; genus Halichoerus; species Halichoerus grypus. Next base: position 127,658,535 of record NC_135720.1, read on the forward strand.
CACAGAATGGAAATAAAAGGAAAACTGCCAGCCAGTGTCACTGATGACTCAAGACAGGCCATATGGCTTGGTACCATCTTGAAATTCAACTACTACTCTTACTGTGCTTTGAGATTCTAGGTCGGCCATTTGAATGATTTGCTAGTTGTCTTGTTAAACAAGAACTAGTCTTTACCATTCTCTTAAGCTTGTTTAATATAGCATCCATCTTTCTTTCTTTTAATGGTAGTAAGATTTAATGTAGTTAAATCACTGTCAATTTGCTGCCATAAACATTTTCTGTATGAAGATTTTAAGTGCAAGATTAGCAACAATGCAATTAACTTTGAATTAATTAGGAATCACAGTCCTGTTTCTTCTAGCTTCTGTTCCTTTTGCCCAGAAAATGTCTGTCTCCTCTTTATATCTCCTTTATTTTGTGTGAAAGAATAATTATGTAAACACCCAAGCCCAGATCTACAGGATGGTATACAATGCTTCAACAAAGAACAAAAGGGCATATTGGAATATGGAAAGCTGTACAAAGATTAACTGCACTTTAGTTTTACGTTTACATTTTTTCCTTGCCATGTTGAGTGGCATTTTCCAATGAACAGCTCTATGATGGGCTGTAAATGAGTCAACTTACCAACCGTTACTAGTTTTTAGCATATTTTGCAGCCCTATGGAGCCAGTTTACACACAGAAAAAGGAAAAAATAGTCTATGGTTATATGTGTAAAAATTTAAGCATAAATTGAGTGTTGATAATTATGTAATTCATTTGATTATGTAATCAGCTAAGCAATATAACATTTACCCAAAAGTGAGTTATTTTGTCTTTTCAGAGAGTTAGGCAGTCCATACTGATCAAAGTTAGTGCATAGCTATTGAACTTCACTTTTCTGGTTCTCTTTAGAAAGTTAGAGTCCAACTAAATGTTAAGAAAATTTCTATAAAAACATACAATCTCAGTTTCAATAAATTTCATAATTAAACTTATTTTATTTATAAAATATTTATATTAAACATATTTATTTATTAAAAAATTAAAACAATTATTTCATAAATAAACTGGGCATTGGTAAGACATTGATGAGAGAGAGCAACAGACTATTTTCTCTGTGTAGACAACATTGGAGCCAGTCAATGAAATATTAACTTTAAACTTTCCGTGATCATATTAAGTTATGAAAGTTTGTTATTCTCAAATGGGTCAGAAATAACACACACACACACACACACACACAAACATGCATGTATTTTCATGCATTGTCTGCCATTTTGCATGTGTGTGTATAAAGATCAGATTGATTTATATAAAATTGAAGATACTAAACATATTAGATGAGAGAAGAGAAAGAGAAAACCAAAATGGAAATATTTTAATAATTAGTGAAATTAGGAGAAGACTATTCAAATTCATTATATTATTTTTGCATTTGTATAGACTTGAGTTGCTATTTAATAAAAAACTAATATTTTATGATATTCTATATCATTACCTGATGATGGTTACAGATTTGGATTTCTTTTAACAATACAACTATTCAAAGTGTCTGAAAATTTTACATTTTTAAATTATTTCTTCAAAATGTAATTAAAAGAGAAACTGTATTCCACCTGTCCGCAAAGCCGAGGGCGTTATTGTTTATAGAAATAGGTCACATATTATGCCACAGGTTCTGATGACGGCCAATGAAACAAAGTAATTTACAAAGTCCTCTGCCCTGTGTCCTACATTTGAAGCAATTCATTGCTTGGTGAATGGCAGAAGCTATTATGTTTGGTTCACATCTGAATGTGGGTCATTTACAGAAACCTAGGATGTGACATTTCTTTTAAAGCTAAAAAGGACAAGTGTGAACATTTAGCTAATATAGTATTTTAAGGGTCATGAAAAGGATGGAGTCTATAACTTAAACTAGCTCCAAAAGAAAAAAAACATATATATATACATATATATGTGTGTGTGTGTGTGTGTGTGTGTGTGTAAATTAAAAAGAATCAAATATGATTGCTTCTTTCTAACTCTAAAAATTACAAATGAGTTCAGCAGCATGACTTTACAGATATCATAGTCAATGTGCTTATTGATAAAACTACTTATCTACTGGTGTAAGTACATTAGAATGCTTCAGGTAAAGGTCTGAACAACTTATGCTTGCCAAAATTCATGTGAAATCTGTTCACATATACTTTAGCAGACTTGTTGAACATTTTAGATGAGGTATATGACACTAAAGTTTTTATATGTATGGAAAAAGCTTTTGTGGGCTTTCTACACTTGCATACTCACCATTCTGTTTAAGACTAATTGAAATTCAAATGGCTTTGGTTTGAAATTATATATATATATATATATATATAATTTATATATAATTTATATGTAATTTATATATAATTTATATATAATATATAAATATAATATAATATATTAATATATATAATTTATATAATATATAATATATATAAAAATATATTTATATATATAATATATAAATTATATATATATAAAGAGGAAAAGAGAAATATAATATAAAAAAAGAAATAAAATGGAGAAGGGAAAATAATTTTAGGAAAAGGAAAAAGAAATTCAGAAAATAAAAAATATAGACATAATGGGAAGTAGTCAAGAACCCCTCCATCCCCATTTCCAGAGATAGCTCTATTGTAGGTTTATGAAGTATATATCCTTCAAAATATGTGTGGTCTCATGTTTGTAAGGGGATAATCATCCTCTTCATTCATTCCTCATTAATTCATTATCTCTGTCAACAAATATTCACCTTTGCCTACCAAATGCCTAATACTTACTAAGTGCAAGCAGTAGGGAAGGGGACAGGTGAGAATCCCAGGAAGGGGGTACAGAGGAGACTGCATGGGGCCCTGGGGCTGGCAGGAAGAGAGCAGAATGACAAGGAAAGCACATAGTGTTAGGGTAGTATCATGTAAGGAAGGCAGGGCCCACCCAGGTCAAGAGAGCTCTTAATATGAGAGCAATCAGAAGCCATTATATGGATTTAAGGCAAGTGATATGATACTTTTTAATTAAAAATCATTCTGGTTATAGTGAGGAAAATAGATTAAAAGGAGCAAAAAGGAATATAAAGAGACTGGTTGGAAGGCTAATGTTACAGTTAAGTCAGGGGAGAGATCAGGACACATTGGATAGGGAAAGGAGCCTATAGATAGAACAAGGTGGACAAGTTCAAGAGCTAAGCAATTGCCAGAACCTGGAGAAGGTGAGGGAGAGGATGGATTTGAGGACAGATGCCAGGTTTCTTTCTCCTTTATCTCTCCTACCCTCCCTCCCTCCCTCCCTCCATTCCTTCCTTCCTTCCTTCCCTCCTTCCTCCCTCCCTCCCTCCCTCCCTCCCTCCCTCTCTGTTTTGTTGATTGAATAATTCTACTACTGGGTATTTACACAAAGAAAACGAAAACACTAATTTGAAGAGATATATACACCCTACATTTACTGCAGCATTATTTACAATAGCCAAAATATGGAAGCAACTCAAGTGTCCATCCATAGATGAGTGGAAAGAAGAAAACATGGTGTGTGTGTGTGTGTGTGTGTGTGTGTGTGTGTGTGTGTGTGTGTATACACACATACATATATTACACAGCCATAAAGAAGGATAAAATCATGCTATTTGCAACAACATGGTTGGATCTAGAGGGTATTTTGTTAAATGAAGTAAGTCAGACTGAGAAAGACAAATCCCATATGATTTCACTCATATGTGTAATCTAAAAAACAAAGTTTTACTCTTTATTTACTATACACATTTTAAAGACAAGGAGAAATCATAGGGGTAAAACTATTGCCAAAGGACACGCAACTAGTAAGTGCCAGAGCCAAGATTCAAGTCAGGCCAAACAGTCTTCAATCCAGGTATCAAACCACTATATCATATTCATTCGTTAGGTGAAAATTAACCACAAATATGAATTTTAAGTAATCTCATTGTTTAAAAAAAATTAAGAAATATAGGGGTGCCCCGGTGGCTCAGTTAGTTAAGCCTCTGGCTCTTGGTTTCAGCTCAGGTCATGATCTCCCAGTTGTGGGATCGAGCCCCGCATTAGCTCTGGACTCGGTGCAGAGTCTGCTTGTCCCTTGCCTCTGCTCCTCCCCTCCCCACTTGTGCTCTCTCTCAAATAAATAAATACAGAGAGCACAAGCAGAGGAGGGACAGGCAGAGGGACAAGCAGACTCCCCACTGAGCAGGGAGCCCAATGAGGGACTCGATCCCAGGACCCGGAGATCATGACCTGAGCCCAAGGCAGAAGCTTCACCCCGACTAAGTCAGCCAGGTTAAATCTTTAAAAAAACAATTAAGAAATATGACATACAAGTAACATTGCAGTTTCTAGAGTTCCGAAGACAGCGTATGGGTATCAGCTGAGCCACTGGCCTACTAACCTTAGGCAAATTACTTAAAGTCACTAATGCTTGGTTTCTTTATGTATGAAAAATACATGATATTAACAGGTCCTGAATTGTCAGAATTAAGTGAAGTAACCTCATACTATATTCAAATCAGGGATTAACATGCAGTAAGTGCTCTGGAAATGGCAGAAATTACTATTTAGGGACTGGAAGGAAAATATTAAACACCCTCTGTGGAACCTCCAGTATATTAATTTATATGGCACATGACGGAAGTTTTTTTGAACCTTGTCCTCGAGCATTCTGAGATGACTGTGAGATCCAATCATCTATCAGAGTTAGAATTCTCTTCTTTCTTGTTCAGTTGTTCATTCTAATGGCCACAGGGTCAGCTCTTCCAGTTCCTATTGTCGTCTATTCCCATGAGGGTACTGACTCAGGTTATGTAGGTAGGTCAGTTTTACAGGAAAACCCAAACTATAAAGAGTAAGGTGAACCAGAAGAACTAGGCAGCATTTTCTCAAATCAAATTCAGCTGTGAAGTCTTGGCCACTGGGGAAGCATGGAGCTGATAGGAAGTCCTTGGCTCATGATCAATGTGAATGACCAAAAAAAAAACAAAATAAAAAAAACACAAAAGGGTGCTGCTTCAACACTTAAGCCATTCGAAAGGCTGAGGCACTTCTACCATCTGCTTCCTTGCAGAATGACGGCTCCTTCGCAAATGTGACCTAGATCACTAGGAACCCATCCAGAGTTTTGAGCATCAAAGCAAGCCTCAGATGTACCTACTCACCAGATGATTAAAAAGAAAAAACCACTTGGAGAGGGTGGTAGAGAATGAAGGTTGGGGCAAGTGGAATTGAACTTTAGAAACACCAAGTCAGAGCAGACAACCGGCCAGAAGGGAGTGACAAAGCATTTTGTGTCTATGTGTTTAGCACTTCCCTGGATCCTCTGGATTTTTTTTTTCATACAGTGCCTAAATGTTTTGCATGTCACTGTGACTCTTTTAGACTCCTCCTTCCGCATTGCACCGTAATTTTGTAAAGCTGGGTGTTGCCAAAGAGTTCAAATTCAAAATCTATTCTAGTCACTTGGATGAGCCAGATTAACACACATAAGAACTTCGTGTATGTCTTTTTCACACTTCTTCATTATATTCCAGTGGATCATTCAAAATGGAAAGCACTTGGGAACTAGATTCATTTGAACAGACAGCCTGTGAGCCATATTTTATTTGAAAGCGGTCTGTCTTCATCATTAAGAAAATATCTTCCTTTATTTATTTGTGGTTTTAATTCAACAAATATTTGTTGCATGTCTGTTGTGTTCTAAACACTTTTCTGGGTGCAGAAAAGACAATGGTGAATTCTAGAGTCAGTGACTTTGCCCTCCACAGTCCAGAGTTTCATGTTATGTAACATTTTAAACACATGGTTGGAGAGTTTGAGGTACCATTTTATGCACATGTGATCCTCACTGTTTTGCAGAAACAAAGCAAAATAGTTGTTCTTTGTGTTTGAGTGTTTGTTTGGTTTTTTTTGTTGTTCAATTATTTTAGTGACAAGGATGATAATTTTATCGATTATGCAGGATACTTACAGAGAGAAATAGGGAATGACAGTGGTTCCTGCACGTTATCTACACTATCAGATGCGGATACTTACATGGAAGTAGGAAAGAAAATTCCTCATTCCAGTGGCCTAAAAGAAGCTTATGCCAGTGATTTGAATATGTACCTGACAGGAAATGACAGATGTTGGCGGGGATGCAGAGAAAGGGGAACCCTCCTACACTGTTGGTGGGAATGCAAGCTGGTGCAACCACTCTGGAAAACAGTGTGGAGGTTCCTCAAAAAGTTGAAAATAGAGCTACCATATGATCCAGCAATTGCACTACCGGGTATTTACCCCAAAGATACAAAAGTAGGGATCCGAAAGGGTACGTGCACCCCGATGTTTATAGCAGCAATGTCCACAATAGCCAAACTGTGGAAAGAGCCAAGATGTCCATCAACAGATGAATGGATAAAGAAGATGTGGTATATATATACAATGGAATATTATGCAGCCATCAAAAGGAATGAGATCTTGCCATTTGCAACGACGTGGATGGAACTGGAGGGTATTATGCTGAGCGAAATAAGTCAAACAGAGAAAGACATGTATCATATGACCTCACCGATATGAGCAATTCTTAATCTCAGGAAACAAACTGAGGGTTGCTGGAGTGGGGGGTGGGGTGGGAGGGATGGGGTGACTGGGTGATGGACACTGGGGAGGGTATGTGCTCTGGAAAGCGCTGTGAATTGTGCAAGACTGTTGAATCTCAGATCTGTACCTCTGAAACAAATAATGCAATATATGTTAAGAAAGAAAAAAAGAAGAAGAAGAATGTAGCAGGAGGGGAAGAATGAAGGGGGGGAAATCAGAGGGGGAGAAGAACCATGAGAGATGATGGACTCTGAAAAACAAACTGAGGGTTCTAGAGGGGAGGGGGCTGGGAGGATGGGCTAGCCTGGTGATGGGTATTGAGGAGGGCACGTTCTGCATGGAGCACTGGGTGTTATGCACAAACAATGAATCATGGAACACTATATCTAAAACTAATGATGTAATGTATGGGGATTAACATAACAATAAAAAATTAAAAAAAAAAAAAAGAATATGTACCTGACACTTCATCAAGGTACACATACCTTCTTGACACCTGCTTACCTTTGGTCAAAACTCACATGCCCGGTTTCTTACAAGTTTGGGATGAATATGGAAGTTGTGGTAGACCATTTCACTTTCTTTTATCTTAGAGGTATCAGAAGAAGGCTAATTTACCAAAAGCCAATTTATCAAATGACTTAGACTTAACTGAGAAGCTTTTATGTTATCTTTCCAAGAGAATATCATGTCAGGAAATGTTCAGTTTATCTCTGACCCAGCTTCTTGCAGCTACAGATGGGGTTGAGGGGGGCGAAAGGAAGAGATCACTCTATTTGCTGAAGAAAAGATCAGAGTGGAGTCAGCATATAGCATGAACTCAGCTGTCTACATTGAAGAGTTTAGGGCCTGAGGAACAGAGTGGGGATACTGATGGGCTTTTGGCTAATGAACGATCTGAGTTACCTGGATCCATAGCAGTGAACTATTTTGGTTACAATCCTTCAGTTTGTTGAAACTGACACAGTGTAGCATCCAAATCTTTTAAATAGGTCTATTCCTATACCAGCATGCCACGATGTTCATAGTCCATTAGGGCTATTAAGGTGACAATTTCAGGGGGTATGAAAATCAGTTATCTATTAATTAGATCATTTTATGGTAAATAATATTTTGCTTTAAGTGAGGAACGTTGTAAAGAAGATTAATTCAGAAAATGGAAAATCTTTGATTACCTTATACATATTCCCCAGACAATGAATATGCTCATAGTATTCTCATCAAAACCTACCTTTAAATTATCTGAATCTAAAATAATTTTCCTAAGTAATAAGTGGCCACAGCTAAAACTTATAAGGCTTTTCGGAACTATTAAGTCAATGATTAAGAAGACATCAGCACCCTCCAAAACTAATTAACTTAAGTACAAGTCTTTCAGATTTGTATACAGCTGCCAGGAATATAAAAGCTTAAGCAACTCTAACTGACATTTAAATGGTGATTTCTCATTCTCTGAATATTTTAAAGGAATATGTAAGCAGCCTGTAGATCATTTGGACTATTCAAATAAAGGATTTAGAGTGAAAGGACCCATATAATATCAACAAAGGTTTTGCTCAGAAGAGTTATGAGGAGCTCTGCAAGGCCAGATGAAGCAAACACCCTGACAGGTATAGATGGTCTTCACAGATTTTCTTCATGCCAATGCCTACAGATGGCCGTCTATAAAAGATGGGTCAAAATGTAAGTTTTTTAAAAGAAGCTCTAGAAAAGACGAGTTCCATTGATCCCACTGGAAACATGAACTAGAATTAAAATTTCTCATAGTAAAACAGAGTAAAACAAAATGGCAAAGCAGTTAATATCTAAAGATAATACCATCTGAAAGAAAAGACCAGTAAAATAAAATAAAAGGTGTCTTGTTTAGATCTCGACATTATCCATAGCAAAGGAATTCTACATGGCTTGTGATAAGGAGTTCAATGAAAAAAATTCCAACTTTATAAAAATAGAAGTCAATAGTTATAACATTTCTGAATGAGGAAGGATGTTTTTTAAATTTAAGATCTATTTAAATAAATATAATGATCAAAAGGCTTTACTGTATATGAATTATAATACCTGTTTTTCTAAGTAATCTTTACATTCAATATGGGGCTCAAACTCACAACCCTGAGATCAAGAGTTACATGCTCTACCAGCTGAGCCAGCCAGGCACCCCTATAATACCTATTTTTCTAAAAAATCAAAAATACATTTAAAAGTTAATTGTCAAATGGAGAAAACATCCATTAAAATATGACAGAAGGGTTACTACTATAATATATATGAAACTCATATAACTCAGTAAGAAACAAATTTGAATACTCATAGAAAGAAAGACAAAGGGACATTTAGAAGGCAATTCACAAAGAGGAAGTATAAATGAGTGAGTGATAAGCATACTAAGAATATTTAGTAACTAGAAACAAAGGAATGCACATTTAGAAAAGGATGAGATCCCATTTCTTCTATTAGATTAAAAAAAAGTTATCATACGATGTGAACATGAGTTGGTCAGATCCCCCATGCACTTCTATAGAAGTATAAATCCAACTTCTCTAAAACGTAACTTTGCAATATTATCTAATGTCTTAGAAACATCATACTGTCTGAAACAGTATTTCTGTGTCTCTAGGATACTCTTCAAAAATAATCTAAAATGTAACAAGACCCTGAGTCTTTTTTTTTTTTTAAAGATTTTATTTATTTATTCATGAGAGAGAGAGAGAGAGAGAGAGAGAGCAGAGGGAGAAGCAGGCTCCCAAGGAGCAGAGAGCCTGATGTGGGACTCGATCCCAGGACCCTGGGATCATGACCTGAGCCGAAGGCAGACGCTTAACCATCTGAGCCACCCAGGCGCCCATGACCCTGAGTCTTAAGATGTTCATCAGAATTATTTCTAAAATGCACAAACTGAGAAACAATCTATTGTCCAGGAATAAAGAAATATTTATTTTTTTTAATAAAGAAATATTTAAATATTTTATATTGTTTATCTGGTATAAAATAATGTGTAGACATAAAATGTTCATGAAGTAAGTAAAGAATATGAAAGTATTTATCATACAATATTATTAAGTTTAAAATCAACATACAAAGTTATTCTTACAGAATAATTTCAACTTTGTAAAAATACACATGGGAAAAAAATTGAAATAACTTTACCAAATGATTAACAATGCTTTGTCTCAATGGTGATATTATTGGTGTTTTTAAATTTATTTTTTGATTCTCCTCTATAGTTTCCATTTTTTTCCTTAATAAAATACTCTTCTTATAATAAGGAAAAAACATTAAACAGATTAATGCTTTTTTTAAAGCTATGAAATCCAGTTCAGATAATTACGCTCAGGTCAAGAACTTCCTCATACAGGTCAAGTCTCCTAGAACTATGGGGAATGAGAATTTTTCTAGTAGAAACCCTTCAGCAATAAATTACTCAGGCTCTTGGAAGAATAAGATCCAATCAGCCAAACTCAATAGGGTCCAATCTGGAGCTTACACAGCCAGTCTTTATAATGTAGAGCTTCCGGTGCCCAGAGCTAGACAACATTCTCTGTTAACAGCCTGCATAGCAGACTTGATCCCCTTTGTGTTCCTATAATACTAGCCATGTTATCACATGTTTTGACAGGACTGATCCAAAAGCCCAGAAGACCTGAGATTGTGGCCTTAATATTTGGATTAAGAATACTAACCAAATCAGTCAACACACACAAATCCATATTGGCATCTTTCATGAAGATGAGTTCTTGGGATTTCTGTATCTCTTTGCCTACTTTTATGCCAGAGCAAACCCCACCCCATTGACCAGATGCCTCTGGTGGGGGCAGCGCTTGCTGTAGAGAACAGGGCCATTCAGCTCTCCAACATTTTAGAGAGAGATGTTGTGCAAACATCAGATCTTTCAGCTGACATATTAGAGCGACTTTATGCATACAAAAAATACAGGTATTTTCCCTGTGGGAGATTATTGTTATCTCTATCATTACCTAAAGACATTTGAAGAGCATCTGCTTCTAAAACACTAGCAAAACCTGGGGGTTACCGAGCATGTCTAGTTCTGACGGGACAGGATAAGCATGGAAGACAGTGAAAGGCTATGCTGAAAGAGTGCACAAAACTTGTTTATTCCTCCTGGACTTTTTCAGGCTCATTCTCTATGATGTCCGGACACTTCGTCTGTCTTTGCTTTTTCCTAATCATTTTTCCATCCATGACAGAACTTCTCACTCCTCCTATCCATGCTTTCTCATGGGGGTAATCCTTCTGTTGTACTTTAAAGCAAACCACTATTTGTTTTAGGCAGCAAAGTATTAAATCCTAGTTATTTGGTGCATAAATTCTATACTTCATACTTCATACTATATTTCATACTTTACAAGTAATCTTCTTGATAATAAAAATGTGAACCTTGGACAAAGAAATGCATGGTTGCAAATATTCACCTTATTTTAAGTGAGAAGAGATATATCGATGGGGTAATAAATGGTACATAACATTATCTGATAATTGTTTAATCCTCTGAAAGTCTAAACTACATGATGTACTATTATATTTAACTTCTCGAGGAAACCCTAGTCATTTTAAATAATAGAATCATGCTTCTTGTAGAGCCTCTTTTCAGATCTACACGTATGTGTCATCCTTACCATGTTCCACAAGAAAATGCCTGAAATCTAGCAAATGGACATCTTTGCCTAGGGGGCCACAGGACGAGTTAGTGGTCAAATGAAAACTGAATGATCAGGGAAGACTTTCTTCCCTTCCCCAGGAAAGCGAGTGCAACTTTACTGCAGCTATGTTATTGGTCTAAGGAAGGAAGAATTGAGGAGTGTGCTCACCTCCCATTTCACAGAAAATTATAGTGGCTATCATATGTGAATTCCCTCATGGCCCTGCCACAAACTTCCATGCTTTTGCTTCAGCCTTATCTCTTTCCTTATCCCATCAAGGGACAAGATTCTTTCCCTAAATCCTGGGTTTGTCTCCATATGTTCTCTCCATCATGTCTTCAGAGACCTCCTTGTTCAATTATCCTCACTTGCTTAGCCATTTGCACTATTTTTCTCTTCTAGAATTTTCAAGTATGCATATAAATATATTCAAACCACACCCATGTTAAAAACCACTCTTTTTTTAACATTTTATTTATTTATTTTAGAAAGGGAGGGAGAGAGCGCAAGTGAGCGGTTGGGGGGAGGAGTAGAGGGTAAGGAGAGAGAATCAGAAGCAGACAACACACTCAGCGTGGAGCGCACGCGGGGCTCGATCCCAGACGGCAAGATCACGACCTGAGCTGAATCCAAAAGTCAGACGCCTAGCAGACTGAGCCACCCAGGTGCCCCTAAAAACCACTCTTTTTTAAAAAAATTCTTTTTTCTAACCATTTTCCATTTACAGCATAGCTTTGTATATAAAAAAGTCAGTAATTGAGAAATTGAGTCTCTTACCCTACAAAGCAATGAAACTCAAGACTTCCTCCACACGAATTCATTGTCTATATAGTTTTGCCTGAGCTCTACACTCATCTATCCAACTTCTTATGATGCTTTTTCCCTTGGCAATATCAAAGATAGCTTAAGGTCAATAGGAATGAAAATTTAACTCATTATCTATCTCCTCTAAATGTTTACTCTCCATGTAATCTCTGTCTCTGAGAATGCTACCACCATCCACCCATGGATACCCCACTCCAAAATTTAAGGTTATGCTAAATGTCATTCTTTCCTTCACCTTCAGTTTCCAACAAGCCCAAAAGTTCTATGTATGTCAACTATTTCTTCAATATGCCACAACTGCCCATTTCCTGTGTCATTCTCTTTAGTGAAGGCTCTTGACACTCTGCCTAGACTATTGAAATGGCTTTCTAACTAGATTTCCCTGCTTTCAACCTGACCACTATTAAATCCACTTTCCTTCTATTGGTAGAGTGATCTTCCTAAAATTAAAGATATTGAAAATCTTCCAATTTTTTTACTTTACCAACAAATTCAAGCTCCACAACATGATGTCAAGATGTTTATCATCTAATCCTTGACTACACATCTAATCTTATCTCAGTCAACTGCCATTGCCCCATAACCTATATTCCAACCATATTAAAACATTTTTGAGTGGCAAAATATGTCCTACTTCCTCATAATCATATAGTTTCATACATCTTCCCTTTGCCCAGGAACATTCTTCCCTCTGTTTTTCTTCCATTCCAATTATATTAAAACTCTGAAAATTACTCAAGGGTTATGTTTCAACTGATGTGTTTGGCTGCTGCCCCAATCCTCCTCTGGATCTGTGTTGATTCCTTTTCTCTATGTTCTCAGAGACTTTTGTGTTGACCTCTTCCTAGCACTTTTTTTTTTAATTATATAAGAACATTTAACATGACATCTACTCTCTTAACAATTCTTTAAGTGTATAATACAGTATTGTTAATTACAGACACATGGTTGTACAGGAGATCTCAGAACTTAATCATCTTGCATAACTGAAACTTTATGTCTGTTGAAAAGCTATTCTCCATTCCCCCCTCCCCTCTAGACCCTGACAATCACCATTCCACACTATGCTTCTATGACTTTGACTATTCTAGATACTTCATAGAAGTGGAATCATACAGTGTTTGTCCTTCTGTGGCTGGCTTATTTCATTTAGCATAATGTCTTCAATGCTCATCTGTGTTGTCACACATTGCCAGATGTCCTTCTTTTTCAAAGCTGAATAATATTCTGTTGTATGTGTCTACCACATTTTCTTTATCCATTCATCTGTTGATGAACATTTAGGTTGTTTCTACATCTTGCCTCTTGTGAATAATGCTGCAATGAACATGTGAGTTCTAATATCTCTTTGAGATCCTGATTTTAATTCTTTTGAATAAATTTCTAGAAGTGGAGTTGCTGGATTACATTACAAAGCTACAGTACTTTAAACAGTATGCTACTGGCATAAATACAGACAATCAGACCAATAGAACAGACTACAGAGCCCAGAAATAAATCCATGCATATACAATCAATCAATCTTCAACAAGGGTGCCAAAAATATACAATGGAAAAAGGATGGTCTTTTCAACAAATGGTGCTGGAAAAACTGGATATCCACATGCAAAGGAATGAAATTGGACCCTTACTTTATATCACACACAAAAATCAACTCAAGCTGGATTAAAGGCTTAAATATAAGACCCGAAACTGTAAAACTTTTATTTAAAAAACGAGGAAATTTCATGACATTGGTTTTGCCAGTGATTTCATGGATATGAAAATGGCTTTTAAAAATATAAGCAACAAGGGGTGCCTGGGTGGCTCAGTCGTTAAGTGTCTGCCTTCAGCTCAGGTTATGATCCCAGGGTCCTGGGATTTAGCCCTGTATCGGGCTCCCTGCTCCGCAGGAGGCCTGCTTTTCCCTCTCCCACTCCCCCTCTTTGTGTTCCCTCTCTCGCTGTGTCTCTCTCTGTCAAATAAATAAATAAAATATTTAAAAAAAATATAGACAACAAAAGCAAAATTGAACAAGTGGGACTGTTTCAAACACAAAAGCTTCTGCAAAGCAAAAGAAACCATCAACAGAGTGAAAAGTCTTCCTAGCACATTTTATACTGCCTCTAATTTGTTGCTTTTCTCAATTTTCTTCATGCATATACATTGCTTGCTTAATGAGTGACCTGGAAAGCCAAACCCTACGATATTCAGGATCAAAGCTGAAGGATGATTCTTCTCTTAGTGATTTTGGCAGGGATGGGAAGAATGGGAAGAAAGTGGATTGGAAGGAGGAGAGAAAAAGACTTTTACATAAGCTTCCTGGGAAATTTACCAGGATATTATTGGATATTAAGGGATTACTCCTTGTTTCTTATTGGCCCCTAGTTTGAAGAAATAAGTATAACGATTTACAGAAAAATGAGATCTCTCTATTATGGAGAAAATATTTCCCCAAAAGTCGATTAGTTTCTCAGTTGGTCTTCATGATAGATGTTATGAACAACCAATGACACTTCTTTCTTTTTTTTTTTAAGATTTTATTTACTTATTTGAGAGAGAGTGCGAGAGAGAGCATGTGAGAGAGCAAGAACGGGGTGGGAGGGGCAGAGGGAGAGGGAGAAGCAGAGTCCCCACTGAGCAGGGAGACCGACTTGGGGTTTGATCCCAGGACTCTGGGATCATGACCTGAGCCGAAGGCAGACGCTTAACCAACTGAGCCACCCAGGTGCCCCAACCAAGGACATTTCTATCTTAGACATGTAGACATGGTTCTAAATTCTCTTCTTTAACTATTTCTCACAGCCTAACTGCACAACAAGACTGGGGGTTGAACACATTGAAGAACCAAAAGGATGGAAGCACCTTACCTGAGACAATACAAATATAAAATCAAAGAAGAAATGATGAACAGGAGGCTGTAAATTAGCACTGTGAGCATTACACCAAGAACTCCCGAATGCTTGGTTCTTACAAACACCCAGTAGAGCTTTGCTGCATCAGCTATAGGAGTCTCCCCATTATGAGTAAGCCGCTGAGAAAAGAAAATACAAGAAATAAGGATGGAAATACCGACCATCAAGTTAGATGAATTTAAATACACAAAAACCATATGATACCATAATTTGTTTTTAAATTAAATTCTCAAGGTATTAAGATCACCAGATCTTCAGCTACACAAAGGAAAAGAAAAAGACTAGGTTTGCATGGCTGGTTTACCAGTTTTGTTTTGTTTTTTCTCATTTTCCCTATAAGCTTTTAAATGTGTATACTCTACATGCAATTCATAAAGTAAAAGCCATGTATTATTTATGTACTATTAACTTCTGAATTTAATGAGCACAAGATATGAAGAAATTAAATATGATGGTGGAAAGATCCCTTTCTTTCTGAGGCAGATTTGAAAGGAATTTAATTTGTACTATGCATAAAATAGATGGCTTATTTTAGAAACTTATAAAAAAGTTATCAGGCTATTTAATGTGAGCTTGAAAACCAAAGTTTACATTAGGTCAATTTAACAATAAGTCCTTCTTTTAGACAAGGAACAACATATTATATATTGAGTTAGAAATAAATACAAGGCAATGAGGTCTTTAAAAACGAATATTAAATGCTATGGACTTAGAACATTGTCATTTGACATCTTTGACCTTTGAGTTTTACAAAACATAAATGTTCTGTAATTATGACTCTTATGGTATCAGGTGGAAGTAATATGCAATATAAATATAAATAAAATATATTTTCTTCAGTGTAAGAAAGAAGGAAGAATTTCTTTACTTTTCAAACTGACTATAATACTTAAGTATAGCTTAAAGGGACATGGTCAGAACTAATCCATATCACATACGTACAAATAAAAACGGAAGCTCAGAGAAGTTAATCTGTATTTTCCCTACATCAGAATATCCTTTAACATCTGGACAATGACTAGTAGTCAGATATTCTGACTCTCAACTGATGTTTCTTTCACCACCAAACCAAAATTTAGATTTTTATATTCTGTACTTGTTAATAGGTTGACCTTGCAGAATGTGAATCTGTCCCGTGGACCTCAGGCAGAAGATGTATAAGTGTTGTCATACATTTCTCCTATTCTAGATCTTCCCCTTCTGCTATTTCTTAAAGGTAAAGAAACAGACGTGGGATTCACTGATGACACATCTTAAAAATGATAGATATGTGATGCCAGTAACATAATCTAATCAATAGATGCAAATCATTCATTTGGCCCACACACATCGTTGTGAATGCCCACCATGTGTCATTAAGCTCTGAAGATAGAAGAGTGAGTAAAATTAGACAAAAGCCCTACATTCTTCGAGTTTACATTTAAGTTGGGGTAGGGGTGGGGGATAAGCATGTAGGTAAGATTAAGTAACAAATATGGTATATTAGAAGATGGCATTTTGAAGAAAAACATGAAGCAGAAAAAAGTACAGGAGGAATGGAGGTGTATTATTAAATACTGCAATCAGAAAAGCTGTCATTTGAACAAAGACTTGAAGGATATAAGGGAACAAGTGATATGCCTACCAGATGGCATTCATCACACACTGCCCATACTTCATCTTTGTGTGTGCGATTCTCCAACTAGACTGTAAGTTCCTGTTTGGATCATGGGCAATGGCTGTTACATCCTATATTGTACACAGAGCGTAAGTATCATCACTTCATTATAATCCTCATCCTGTTCCTTTCAGTTTATATGTATGGTGCCTTAGATTTTTCAAAGTGTATTTCCAATTGGTTGTCCCAACAATACTGTGAAATGAGTAAGGTACATGTTACTATCTGTAGGTATTATTACTTTTTTGTGATACATATGAAGAAGTTGAAGACTGACTTATCCAACGTCATATAGCTGACAGATGGCAGAGCTGAGACCAGAACCCACTTTCCCTGACTCCAAATCTATGCTCTTTCTATTAATCCGTGATCACTTCTAATGGATTTTCAAGAATGATTTGCTAAATGAAGACACTTGTATTCTACCTTTGTTTGGTCTTTGTTCTTTTTTTTTTTTTTTTAAGATTTTATTTATTTATTTGACAGAGAGAGACACAGAGAGAAGGAACACAAGCAGCAGGGGTGGGAGAGGGAGAAGCAGGCTTCCCGCTGAGCAGGGAGCCCGATGCGGGGCTCGATCCCAGGACCCCGGGACCATGACCTGAGCCGAAGGCAGACGCTTAACGACTGAGCCACCCAGGCGCCCCTTGGTCTTTGTTCTTAAGTGTTCTTATTCTTATCTATCTATATTGAGGGCAGAAACAATGCCATACTTACTCTGTTTCTTTTAAAATCCTGTGCAGAGAGTATATAGTCAATAAATACATGCTGATCAATTAAAACATTCAATAGCAAATCCTTCCTCTACTTTTTATCTAGATTTGGGCTCAGGCAGAGAAAGAATTTATGAACTCAGTGGAATTGTTGTATCATCAATGGGGGTCCGGGAATGCATTGCCAACCTCTGAGCCAGCAAACTGAGAGACTAACAAAACGTTATTAGCAACATCAACAACCACTCAATGCGTCAGCCTCAAACCATTCCATCTGCCACATCTCCTTTTAGATTGCCATAAAAAAATGAATCCAGAACAAAATATATCGGTAAAATAAGGTAGCCTCTCTCTTGGCTGGCTGATCAGGATCAAATACAAGTGATCCCTGGCTTTCTCTGTTAAAAGGAAGTGCTGAGGGGCGCCTGGGTGGCTCAGTCGTTAAGCGTCTGCCTTCGGCTCAGGTCATGATCCCAGCGTCCTGGGATCGAGCCCCGCATCGGGCTCCCCGCTCCGCGGGAAGCCTGCTTCTCCCTCTGCCACTCCGCCTGCTTGTGTTCCCTCTCTCGCTGTGTCTCTCTCTGTCAAATAAATAAATAAAATCTTTAAAAAAAAAAAAAAAGGAAGTGCTGAAAGAACCGCAAGTGTGAACCCAGGCAAGTTGAATCTCATGAGTGACATTCAATCTATGATAACTATGATCCCATGTGGAGCAGTAGTTCACTAAATTTAATGAGCATGCGAATCATCTGGAAGGCTTGTTAAAACACAATAGCCCCTTCTCAGAGGCTGGGCTCCTTCCCAGAGTTTTTCACTCCATAGATTTGGTGCAGGGCCTGAGATTTTGCATTTCAATTTGCAGTGCAATTAAGTTCCCTGGTGAAACTGATGCTATTCATCCAGTGGACCTCACTTTGAGAACCACTGCTTTAGAGCAGTACATCTCAAACTTGGTGTGCTGAGTCGCTGGAGAGCATGTTAGAATGTGAATTTGGGTTTAATTAATGGGCGTGTCCTTGTGTGAATTCCAAGACTGCTGCTCTGTGGATTAGCTGCAGCTTTAAAGGTTTTTTAAAGGCAGCAAAATTAGATGTCATCTGCAATGAAGCCTGATGGATTCTAACTGGAGAGTCAATAATTGTGCAGATTGAGAACGAGCCTTCAGCTTTTCTTTCCAAGTGGAGAAAGATATGGGTGCTATACTCATCTATTAGAATCCAAGTCAGCTTCCATCAGGTTACAGACCTCTGAACTGGTGCTGAGATGGCCCTGCTGGAGGCTACTTTCCTGTAGATTACATCAGAGGCCCCAGAGTAAATTTAGACTGCTCATTTTGTCAGCTGCCTTTGATACAGTGGACCATTTAGCTATTAATCTCTCTAGAGGACCTTATTGGAATAAGGAAAGCCATTCCAGGAGGGCTGCAGACATTCTGTGTGATGAGATCTCAGAAGATGACAGACAGAGCTGCTCATCCTCCCCAAATGGCTCCACCTATGGGGTTGCAATAGGATCGGACTGGCACCCCATCTGTTCAATATGCCCATCAGGCCTCTGGGAGGAATTGGGAGATGCCATGGAATATGATCCCAGCAGGATGCAAACAGCATTCCTCTCTACACCTCCTGCTCAACCAACCTTGACCGCATGGTCTCTTCCCCGCTAATCAGAAGTTTGAGGGAAGTCGGAATGTGGACAAAATCCAATTGGCTCCAGCTCAACATATGTAAGCCAATTGTAAAACTTTTCTTTCTCTTCTTGAAAGGAGAAATACACCAATTATGGAATAGTCTTTGATCAATTAAGAAAATTTTATAAATGACTGTTTGATCACATTGATTTATTTATAGTATCCATCTGCTCTCTTGCTTGGGGCTATATTTCATAGCCAGATCTACAGTATAAAAGTTTAGTTAAAATTCAGATTTCCTTTCATTTCATGAGCATCACGAAAGTCAAAATAAGTGCCTATGGAATAAGTTTTTAAACTTTATTACTTAGAATTGTTTAAAAAGCTTTACTTCTTCTTGAGTATATTTATTATAGAAGAGTATTAGATCACAAAGCAAATAAGTAAACTAACCAATTGAAGGAACTACTATATGGTTACTTTTTAAATAAAGTTTGGCTGTGAAAACCCTTACTACTAAAAAAGAGTAACCAACAAAAAGTTACCAAATAAAATTTCTCTGTAATAATTGTGAAAATGCACCAATTAGTTTGAATTTAATTGCCAACATTATTTCCTGCTTATTCTGCAAATGTTCATTTAAGACAGTTATAAACACTTCAATTGATTATAATAGACATCCGTTATTTTTATGATGAGGAAAAACTTAATAACTTCAATTTAAGAGAAATATTAAATTGTTCATGATTACTGAAACTTCCCATGTCAACCGATTCATGCACTAAAGCTAAATTCTATGTCAATAACTCATATCCTGATTATTTTACTTGACTTACCCCCAGGACAGTATCCACTATAAACACTGCCAGTGGGTCTAGAACTGTCCATAGTCCCATGGTAATGATTAACTTTGACAAGACGTCAGGGCAGGAGGCAAACAGTAGCTGACAGCCCCATCTGATCAGAACCAAAGGAAGTATCGCTGCATTCAACACTAAAGGTCCCACCACAACCACAAGCAACTCTTCTCTGATTTGAAATGAGGAAGTTGAGTAGCAAAGCTCAACCGTGAAAGGGGAAAAATGGAATCTGTGGGAAAATAAAGCAACCACATATGTGTAAACAAGAGAAACTATACAAGATGCCAGGTATACAGAATAATTTTTAAATTATATGCTTCCTTTTTTCATATTGAAAAATTGACACTTAATACTACCCCCAAATTGGGTGTCAAAAGGTTTCATCTTTTCCCAACCTCATAGGACCACCACCAGAGCTCACATTCTAGTAAAAGGCAAATTCTATCTTGGCCATTGTTCTTATGTCATAGGCAGCCATAGAAAGAATAACAATTTTATCCACTGAGCAGAGTATTCTCTAAGAACTGCCCTGCAGATAACACATACTCACAGGTAGGCTATGTGGAATGCAAAATATACCCCAGTGGACTTAGTAATGGGTCAACCTCTATCAGAAACCAGAAATGTAAGCCAGTCTAATCATTCTTCCAAGTTTTAACATACCTGATTAATTTTGCTGTGATTCCTCTAGATAGACTCTCAAATACAGAACAACACTGCTCTGCTACCAACAAAAATATCCTATCTCTTAGCTGTTTGAAAAGGGACGACTTGACACAACCTAAAAACTGAAGGGTCAAATCCAAGGTGACCCCGGCCATTCAAGCAGCCTTGACCCAGGCATTGGTACCCTCTTTCTACAGTGAAGTGACACTTCATTGTGCTCTAAGTTTTCCCTCCCCTCTATTTCAGCCTTTGTCATTCTGCTCGTGTGCCCTCTTTGCCAGCTCTCTACTAAAAAGAGTTGTTCATTTTATCCACTCCCTGACCTTTGCTTTGAAGGAAGTTTTAAGCGTTGCTCTTATGCTGTTGTGAATGTCAAATGAAGTAATATGTGTACATTTCATAGCAGAGGACCTAACATAGAGTAAGAGCAGAAGAAATGCTCATAGTCTCTGTAGTTACTGTCATGTCTCCTAACTCCAGTGTGACATGGAGCTAATGTAAGATTCAAGCCTGCGGATCTAGACAACAGCCAAAAAAATATCCTATCCTATCTTAGGTCTTCTGATGCTTGAGAAATCGGATAAACTGGGCTGCCAAGGTATTTTTCTTGCAGTCCCATTTTATTCAACCAATAAAAATAGAGCTTTCTTTTTTTAATTGTAGAAGTAAAAGAGCGGTTCGCAAAAAGCAACTAGCTCAAGCATATGACATTTGTCCTTTCTGCTTTGGAATCCCTCACCCAAAAGAAAGAAAAAAGAGAGAGAGAGAGGGAAAAAAAAGAGGGAAGAAGAGAAGAAATATAATATCTACGTAAAAATTCTCCCTTGAAGATACAGTGATTTAGTATATGTAAATATGCATATTCCAGGGCATTTATATATTTGTGATTTAATTTCAAAGCACGGTCAAAAGCTCTATATGTGTATATATACACATATTCTTTTTCACAGTGTCTTAAAGTTGTTTGCAATCTTCTTAATGGAAAATATACACACATCTTTATTTTTATCTGCAACATCTACATTTGAGAAAATGAATTTTACTTGTATTGATTTCTATCTGTTTGTCTATCTATAGTGTCTTTGGTTCGTGTTTATGGAGAGATAACCTGCAAAGTGTCATCTTTTTCCAGAGTACAATGGCCCAGAAAGCTGTCTGGGCTTGAGTTTGGTAATTGTTTGAATTCAATCATTTTGCAGAAGAAGCAATCTTTGCCTCCCTGAGCATAGGTGATAAATCATACTTACATTACTTCTAAAATACCTTCAGCCTGAGTTACTCTGATAAAATCAAAACAGAATAAAATACAGTTGCTAAATTCCTTTTTGGGTTCTGCTCAGAGAGTAGAACATACTTGAATCTGCTAAATTTTAGATAAATATTGATGTGCCAGTTATGTATTTGTATATACATGGCCCATAAGATGAGAATATAACTGCAATCGACATTCTTGCTCTTAGATAAAGACATTTTTGTCTCTTCAAATCATACCCGCCTTTTAGGTCTTCCGGCAAATGGACAGAGAGGAGTTTTGCACTTTCATCTGGCCAATCGAGATGAAAATGCATCCCTTTGACTTGCAGGGGAAAGCACTCACTTTGTAACAGGAGTTGAAATGGCCTGGAGGAACAGCCACTGGCTAAGGTAATGCAGGTAGAGCCTCAGGAACCAGAGGGAAGCCATCAGCAGGATAATGTACCAGAAGCCCTGGCTTCGCCACTGAGCTAGCTGAAGTTCTGAAAACACGGACACCCGCACAAAATGGAGATGCTTGAGGAGTCCTCCAGATCCAGCACCACCAGCAACGGAAGAACAGCTACAGAAAAAGCAATAATGAATTTGGAGCTTAAGGTAAACTTATAGCAGTAAAATATCTTGAAACCATAATAAAGACATTGTGAAAGTGAAATGGAATGAAATTATTTCATAAATACTTGGACTCAGGTTACTTAGGTTTCTTTTTGCTGTAATGGAGGACTAAAAGGGACTGTGGAGACGGGTATTATTAAGGAGGGCACATGTTGTAATGAGCGCCGGTTCTTATACACAAATAATGAATCATGGAACACTACATCAAAAACTATAATGATGTACTGTATGGTGGCTAACATAACATAATAAATAAATAAATAAATAAATAAATAAATAAATAAATAAATAAAAGGGACCATGGAAAGAAGCATGCAAATGGAAATGGAAAACAAAATCAAGATGAGGTATCTCTTCACATCTGTTAGGATGACAACTGTCCAAAAAAGAAAAAAAAGAAAAAAGAAAGAAAAGAAAGCCAGAAAATAACAAGCGTCAATGAGGGTATAGAAAGATAGGAACTCTTGTACACTACTGGTGGGAATGTGAATTGGTGCAGTTGGTGTGGGACACAGTATGACAGGTTCTCAAGAAATTAAAAATAGAACTACCATGGGGTGTCTGGATGGCTCTGTTGGTTGAGCGTCCAACTCTCGATCTTGGCTCAGGTCATAATCTCAGGGTCGTTGGATCTAGCACCATGTCAGGCTCAGTGCTGGGCATGGGGCCTGCTTGAGATTCTCACTCTTCCTCTCCCTCTGCCCTCCCCCCATGTATGCTCTCGAAAAGAAAAGAAAAGAAAAGTAGAACTAGTATATGATCCAGCAATACTCGTTCTGGGTATATATCCAAAAGAATTCAAAGCAGAATCTCAAACAGATATTTGTATACCTCTGTTCATAGCAGCATTATTCACAAGAGCCAAAAAGTAGAAGCTACCTAACTGTCCATCAAATGAAGTATTATTCAGGCTTAAAAAGGCAAGACCTTCTGACACCTGCCACGACATATATGAACCTAGAGGACATTATGATAAATGAATTAAGCCAGTGATATAGAGACAAATACCGCATGATTCCACTTATGTGTGGTAGCTAGAGTAGTCAGATTCACAAAGATAGAAGGTAGAATGAAGTTTACCAGGGTCGGAGTGGGGAGGGGTTTAATGGTATAAAGTTTCCGTTTTGCAAGATGAAAAAGTTGTGGCGCTTGCTTGCACAATGATGTGAATGTACTTAACATTGCTGAACTGTATGTTTACAAATGGTTAAGATGATAAATTTTGTGGTTTGTGTATTTTACAATAATAAGACATTTTAAAAGAAATATGGAAAAGAATTATTATGAATAATAAACTTATTTTAAAAAATCTTTAAAATTCATAATATATTCCTGTTTATCTCACCTACCCGCAATGATCTTTATTAAAATTAGATTTTGTTATTTACCTACATCTTGTTAAAAGCTATTTTATTTAAAAAATTGAAATGAGTTATTAAGATACCATTGAAAATATGCAAATGAGAATTTGAAACTTTAAAGTTCTCTTATTCCTTAACACAATACTGACATTCTTTTGAAACTACACATAAAATAATTACATGAAGGGTGTTCTGATTTGGGTTGGGTTTCCTCTTTCTGTTTGGTAGTGGGATCAAGAGATGTTTTCAAAGTTTCTAAAATTAGAGTTTTTGTAGGAAAGAAGATGAAGTTAGAGTTTTTGCAGGAAAGAAGATGAAGAAGTATCTGAAAATAAGTTAGAGGCAGAACTCATTCCCCACCCAACCCCAAGGATATGTTCAGGGAATATACAGTAGAGTTCCCATAGTTTAGTGACTAAAAGTACAAGCTCCAGACTCTGCCTGTCTACACAGAATTCCTTTCAATGCCTTAGCTTGCTCATATGGAAAGGGCGGATGATAACAGTACCCACACACCAGGGTCAGTATGATGACTAAGTTAAGAGCTGTGAACCACTGAACAGTGAACCCTGTGCTGTCATCACAAAATATCAAACACTCAATCCACTGCTTCGCCCTCTTCCCATATTTACCAGAACTACTTTGAAATAAGTTGACCTTCCATCAAGCCCAAGAAATATAGGAGACGATATGATTCCTTTTATTTTTAAAGGAATGTGTTATGTGCATATGTTACTTCATTCAAACAGTAAATATCATCAGTATATACTATCGCCAGCTTAATAGAATGTTAGTTTTGTTAAATCAGTGATCTATCTTTATAATAACTAGGCTCCAGGTCCTGAATTAGCGTGTCTGATTCTATTCTAGAAAAATATTCTAGAATAATTCAGTAAATTCCTCAACGAAAAATGGCCCTGATTAAAAGCATTTACCAAAGGAGGAGCTAGTATGATAGGAGTAGCTCAGCGACAGTGATAAACCACAGCGAGTCGAGGCAGTGTGAGAACATGACAGAAATGAAATTCGTAGATTCAAAAGATCGTATAGGCAAAAGCTCACCTCTCTCTGAAGACTATCTAAATATGATGATAATTGCACCATGAAAAGGAGAAGATAAATAACAGAAACAAGAGCCTTTGCGGGGATAAAAGAAAAAAAAAAACTGATAACAACAGAAAGTAAAACATACTGTCCTTAGAACTCCAATCCATGACTTTAGCTTTTTGGTCTGTGCAGGACTCATGAGGCACTGAACTTGACACTAGCAGTTCTTTTTTGCTGTTCTTGTGTGTATTTTGCCATGAAGGTGTAGAGCATCATCTAACCCATCGACGTGCAATCTGAGCATGCTTTTCAATTATACAAATGAGGAACAGCTAAACAGGAAACAGGCCCCTGAGAGGTTTTGGTTTCCCAACGGTAATAGAGTCCTCATAGAAGGATTCCAGGATACCTTACTACATTTTTCATCATGTGAAATGAAGCCCAGAACTTTCTACACTGCTAAAGCAAAATATTCTGTGCATGCTCCTCTTCAGTTAATTATTCTGTTGCTGTTTTGCCTCTTCAAAGAGAAGAGAAAATCAAATACAGATTTGGCATTGTGCTGTTTGCAAAAACCCAGAAAATCTCAAATGATGCAAAACAGAAGAGACAGTAGCTTATTTGACCTTTGGAAATTTCCACTGTTCTTTTCATATCCATTGATATGAATGACTAAGCAGTTTAAATGTTTATGCACAGAACCCACTATAAACTCATGCTTTTGTCATTACTTTCATGGATAAATATTTCCCACTCACATTCAGATACACATATTTGTTGGTGGGACATTTGAGTTAGGGCAAATAACACTAAAATTTCACTGTGTACCATTTATATCAAATTCAAAATACTTAATTACTTTGTACCTCGTCAACACAATTCACTATTTGTTTTTACTTGTTTGTTTAACAGTGGTAACTATAATATCTGGATCCCAATAATTAGGAAAGACCTGGAATCAATCATTTAGAGTTTGAAAAATTATATACTTCAAAGTTAGAAGTTAATACAGGAATTAGTTGATGCTAGATAGTGGCAAATAAAAGCAAGTATCAACAAGCTTGTTAGGTGAACAAAATTCATCAAGGAGCACCTTACAAACAATCCCCATATGATAGTGACAGTCCTTTTCTCTTTATCATTTTGAATTTGTACCTGAAATCCAAATGGGTACTAACAGAGAATTACATCCACGACTATCCCTCCATACGTCGTTCTCGAAATATATTTCATTCAAAAGAAAATTCTGCAACCACGTTTTGAAATTTTCTTGAAAGAAAGCATCTCTTTTATTCTTGTATACATGTAAGGCACATTATAAAATGCAGTGCCATTGTACAAGATCTTCATCCACATTTCAACTGTTCTTTCCTTCCTCTGTAATCTTTCTTGGTTATGTACAAAGAGTATGACCATCAAAAGGATAATAAATGGCCTCTGCCACTGGGGTGTGTAATACGTATAGTGGGAATTGATTTGTTGGTTATGAAGGAAGCCATAGAGCACACAGATCACTGCAAAATCACATTGAGGCCAGCAGCTACTCCTCAGTTCATACAGGCAAGTCCTCTATTGCTCACGGGGTGAGCTGCCAGAGGCTGAGAAGAATGGTCAGGTCATCCAGTATTCAGCTATTAAATGAAACCTATTTCTCTGAACTTCAGCCACATTTCATATGACACACATATATCCCCCTTCCATGCCCAGTCCTTATAGAGACCCGATATCAAACAAGATTTCTATGATCCATCAGTGTAATAATAAAAAAAAAAAAAGACCAAAATTGCTTTGGAAAAAAAAAAATAAGGCATGGAATGCATTCTTAAACTCTCTTCGACTGTGAACAGGAGTCCTTAGGGATTTGTAGACAACAAAAACCCATCATTCATCAGCTGTGCATAATAATCCTTTTAAAAAGACACTATAGATAAATGGCACTAAAATTTCCATATTCCCTTTTTCTGGTATAACTAGCCATAGTCTAGATGTAGCATTTTTTTAAATCAAGTTTGTGTGTGTGTGTGTGTGTGTGTGTGTGTGTGTGTGTGTGTGTAATTCCTTTATTTGAGTGTTTCTCATTTCTCTTTTCATCATGTTCCATTTATCAAGTTTTGGAACATGGAATCCTCAGTGACTGTGAGACTTTCCTAAGGCTTAATAGTCAGCATTTCAGGGAGTCATTCTAATGGAGGTATCAAAGAAACATGGATAGGTCATACCCTGTTAATGGTGGAGAAGGCCTCATCATAGTCCCTCAGACTTTTGCAGAAGCTGAACTAAAGCCCCAGTAAATTAAAAGATTTGCCCAAGTTGGCACAACTGGTAAGAGTTCTCTAACTCCTGTCTGCTGACTTGCCATGAGGAACTCTCCATCAGTTTAGCAAGACAAGGAACTCTAGGCTGTTTGAAAGAGCCCCTTTATTTGAAACTTGAAAGAAGGAAAGGATTCCTCCTTTGTGGAAGCTGGTTTAATGGGACACAACTCACTCATTCACCAGATCATCATTCTATGAATGTATATGTCAGGCCCTGTGACAATGTAGTAGGCAGGATAATGGTCTTCCCCCAGATATGTCCACACCCTAATCCCTGTTACAGGTGATTATGTTAAATTACATGGCAAAGGGGAATTAAAGTAGCAGATGGAATTAAGTTTGCTAAGCAATTGAGTTTAAACTAGAGAGATTATTAAGGATTATTTGAGTGGGCCCAATGAATTCATAAGGGTCCTAAAAAAGTGAAACTGGGAAGCAGAAGACACAGGGAGACAACCAGAGGGAGAACCAGAAGAATGGCAATGTGAGAAAGACTTGGCCCAAATTTGTTGGTTTTGCAGATGGAAGAAAGGAGCCAGGAGACAAGGGATGAGGCCAGCTACGAGGAGCTAGAACAAGCAAGGAAGCATTCTCCCTAGAATACAGAAAAAATGTAGTTCTGCTGACACCTAATTCTAGCCCAGTGAGACCCATTGCAGACTTCTGACCTCCAGAACTGCAAAATAATAGGCTTGTGTTGCTTAAGCCACAAGCTTGTGGTCATGTGGGAAAGCAGCAACAGAATACTGATATAGATGGGTTCTGGATTTTCACAGATGAGCAACATGGTCACTCATAGAAATGTCATTCTGTTGATAGAGACTGATGAGTGAAAAGACAAATAAAATCTGGGGATAAAATCCAGGGTGGGAAGTGTGACAGTGACATCCAGAATGCTATGAGAGAACACAAGATGGACACCCATCTCAAACTGGGCTGAAGAAGACTTCCCTCCTGAGACCTGTGAGATAAAGAGGAATTAGACAAATGGGAGGAGGGGGTATATGGGAAAGCCCGGAGGGCATGCCATCACATATGCCATTCTCTGAAGAATAGTGTTCCATTTCTAAAACTGAAAATAAGTTGAACTGGGTGGAGAAAGTCCAAGCAGGTGAAAACAGTTACGGAAACGGGAAGAGTTGGCATGTGGAAGCCTGGCCAGTGGATGCCATACTGCGATGCCTGGACCCCGTCCTGCCACTCTCAGGAGCCCCTGGAGTATTTTAGAGGGGAGGACATGGTGGCGTGGCGGGGGGCTGTGCGGGGATTGCCATGTTCGTGTTTTAGAACCACTGCTCTGACTGCAGGGGGGAAATAGTTTGGGTAGGGTCCAGACCAAAGGGGAGAACGGATTATGACTTAGATGATGACTGACTAGTACTGCTCAACTATGAGCAGAAGTGTAGAGTTTTCAGAAGTATGGCATGGGTGTTCTTTGTTGTCATGATAACAGGAAGGGTGGCAAAGGCACCAAGCTTCCTGATGTGCTTGAGAGTCTCAAATGATGAAGATCTCTCTTGCTCCCTACATTGAGTTCCCTAGGGCTGCTATAACTACAAACTGGGTGATTATAAATAACAGAAATGGGGATGCCTTGGTGGCTCAGTTGGTTAAGCATCTTCCATCAGCTCAGGTCATGATCCCAGGATCCTGGGATCAAGTCCCCCATCCGGCTCCTTGCTCAGCAGGGAGCCTTCTTCTCCCTCTGCCTCTGCAGCTCCCCCTGCTTGTGCTCTCTTTCTTTCTGACAAATAAATAAATAAAATATTTTTTAAAATAAATGAATTACAGAAATGTATTCTCTCACAGTTCTGGACTAAAAGTTCTAAATCAAGGTGTTGGCAGGGCCATGCTTTCTCTGAAGTTTCCAGGCGATGGTTGGGGTGGGTGGGTAGAGGGGGAAAGATTCTCCTTGCCTCTTCCAGCTTGTGGTGGCCTCAAGCATACCTTGACTAGTGGCAGCAAAAATCCAATCTCTGCCTCGACTTTTCCATGGCTATCTTCCCTTTGTGTGTCTGTGTCTTTATAAATAAAGACACCAACCATATTGGATTAAGGGCCCACTCTACTCCAATATGACCTCATCTTAGCTTACATTTGCAATGACCCTCTTTCTAGATAAGACCACATTCTGAGGTACTGAGGCTTACAACTTCAACATATTATTTGAGGGAATACAATTCAACCTATAACACCTCCAAAAGCCAACAGCAGCCCTGTAGAGGAAAAGAGAATTGGTGGGGGGGGGGGGGGGAGGCAGGACAGGGATAAACAGATGGATTTGAGAGATATTTGACCAAAGTAAACAATACTTGGAGACTGAATATGGGGTCTCCAAGAAAAGAATAAAAAATGGTTCCAAAGTTTCTGGTTCAGATAGCACATCCAAAGAGTGGATGAACATATTAGAAAAAAGCATTTGGTGAGGGAATGGGAAAAATGAGGAGAACAATAAGCTCATATAGACCTGCATATGGAAATGCTCATGGTAAATCCAAGAGAATTTGCCCAATAGTCTGTTGTCCTGACGGAAATGGGGTTCAAGACATATCAGAACTGGAAAACAGTTTGAAGTCACCAACATGGTAATAAGAAGACATTTGAATGGTTGAGACCCATTGTCAATATCCAGCATGTGGAAATGATGTGAAAACTGAAAAAAAAATTATACAAATGCTAGTCCCTAGGATTAATATTAATGTTCTCTTTGAATGGAATCAGCTATCATGACCTTGAACAACATAACTCAAGCACTCGTTGAAGAAATTCTTTTCCCATATGCTGGTTTACAGCTGCAAACTCACTTAGTGTAGACAAAACCCTCCTCCTTCATTCACTTCCATGAAAAGTAGCTTATGGACAAGAGTTTTTGAGGTAAGTGAGAATTTTTGGCATAGGCAGTAATAACTAATTAATAATAGCAGCTCTTCTGTATTGAACACACTATGTAAAATGTGTATACTATATTTAATTTACAGGGCCACTTTGGAGGGCAAATGTTTCTACACACATTTTACAGATGAGGAAATGAGACATGAGAAAGTTCAAATTCCCTGCGTTAGATCATACAGCTATGAAGAGACAGAACAAGACAAGCATCTAGATTTGAACCTGATGTTAGTCTGATACCAAAACCTGTGCATTTCCATGACTCATGTGAGTCAGTACATGTGGGCTGATGGGGTTGGCGGGAAAGAGATTCACAACTCACTCACATGTACCTAGAAGTTATACTGCCACTCAGTGAAAAATGCAATCTGATATTAATGTGTTAGTGAGTCTTTTAACTCCATGAAGTCAGGAACTGTCTGTCTTGTTCATTGCCATATCCCCAGGTCCTAGCGCCATGCCCTGTACATAGTAGGTGCTTAAAAACAAGTATTTGTTGAATGAATACTTTTTTAAACGTGTGGTTTTCTAAATGATTTAGGTAAAAACCATGATCTGCCTCGGTCAGTTGGCCTGTACCTTTAATTTACCATTTCAAGATTCATACAATCCATTGCAACCTAGCTGTTTGGTGCTTAAGAAATCAGAAAACCGGGGCGCCTGGGTGGCTCAGTTGGTTAGGCGACTGCCTTCGGCTCAGGTCATGATCCTGGAGTCCCTGGATCGAGTCCCGCATCGGGCTCCCTGCTTGGCAGGGAGTCTGCTTCGCCCTCTGACCCTCCCCCCTCTCATGTGTTCTTTCTCTCTCATTCTCTCTCTCTCAAATAAATAAAAAAAATCTTTAAAAAAAAAAAAAAGAAATCAGAAAACCATCATTAAAACTTTCTAAATGGCAGCTGAGCAAAGTCTCATAAATTCACAGCAGTATATTACTAAATGATTTGGACTTTGGGGCAAGTTCACTATGATATCGTGTTTAAAAGAAAATGAAGTAAAATACGCCAAGATAAGGGAATGCTTATTTAGAAAAAGAGATAAATAATCATTATTTATCTTAATAAAGAAGGCTGTTTGCCTTTCTAAATGTAAAAAATGAATTATTACAGAGGGAGGGAGGTTGGGGAGATGCATGAAATGAGTGGAGTCCAGACATATGAACTTCCAGCTATCAAATAAATAAGTTATGGGGATGTAACTTACAGCATGGTGACCATAGTTAATAATACCAAAATGCATATTTGAAAGTTGTCAAGAGAGTAAATCTTAAAAGTGCTTATCACAAGAGAAAAAAAATTTTAACTTTGTATGGCAGCAGATGGTAATAAGACTTACTGTGCTGATCATTTTACAATATACACAAATATCAAATCATCTTGTTGTACACCTGAAACTAATATAATGTTATGTGTCAATTATACCTCATTTAAAAAATGAATTACTACAATACTATTATCATATGCCAATTATTGGATTGATATGTATATAGCTTATAAATGACATCAGTATCAGTTTTATTTATTTTTTTTACCAAAGTTATTAAAATGCTCAAATCTGTTTTGGTTTATCATTATTTCAAGCATTTGGAAAAATACTTTCACAAAAGTATCTGTACATATACAGATTTCACCAAAATGTTCTGGCTAAAATTGTTCTTCATTCTTTCAACTTTTACAAAACTTTACGAAAAGGAAAACTTCACAAGTTTATCTTGGTGTTAGCATTTTTAAACTAGATTTTCCCCCCTAAAATTGTGTCTCCTTGGCCAATTTGGGTATTATACTTTTAATATAACACATTGCACTTTTAACAGATTTAATTCAATTTATAACAAATGCCTCTAATTAAGTTAAAAGATCTTTGAAAATTGCTAAATCTTAGGGGTAATATTACCACGACTGACATTGAAATAATTGATCATTCCCACTGAGGCACAAAAGTATGAATGTTCTAATGAGAAAACAGGGATTGAAGTATGTTGAAGGAGTCCAAAGAGACTCCCAAACTCTTCAGGCTGTTATTTCCAGTGACAGTCTCGAAATGGGAGTGGGACTGGGAGGGGGACAGGGACAGACAACACTCAGCCCAGAGCATAAAAAGACAATGAAAGCAAATGTCACCAAAAACAAAGTCACCACTTGGAGCAAAGGTGAAGAAGGTTGTTTGCCTTTCTAAAATACTATCTCTTATTCAATATGTGTGTGTTTCTGTTTTATGTCAATTTTTGCCAACTACAAATAACATTTTCCTTAATAGTCCATGCTAATAAGTGCTGGATGTGATGTTAGAATGCATCTATTTTTCCAAGAGAAATTCACTTAGAGCCAGGAATGAGTAAATATGATAATTAGGATATATGAGAGCTAAGAACAGCTAGCGCTCCTGACCAAACACCACCACCAGAGTGGGGAGCAGACACACAGGAATTCAGCTGAAGTTTTTATTGCAGCTTTCCCTCTGGCTTTAGGAAGTCACTTACCTTCGCAGCTAATCTGTTAGTTAAGAAGGAGAACACCTACCTTGCTGGTGTTTACCTAGTTGAATTATTTAAAATGTTTACAAAGCACTTACAAAGTGAAAATAGCTAAATACTTTATGCATAATGGAAGTTTTATTAATGACTGGAATGATAATGTAAAAATCAGTTAGCTTTGAAAACCATCCCGTTACTGAGCTGCATGATAATACATAAGCAAGGCGGCATAAGAAAAAAAAATTCACAGCTGAGACGTAAGAGTATCATTAGGAGGCTTCAGGACTTGTCAGGCTACCTATAGCAACAGGATGGACAGAAGCAGATCTGCATACAGGCTGAGAGCACAGAGCCCAGTTTAAATCTTAGCTCTTCTATTTACTAGTCTCATATTTTGTGAATTATTTAATCTCTGGGTCTCAGATGCTTCCTCTAAAAATAGAAGTTAGTCACGTCTACCTCTTTGAGTTATGAGGATTAAATGAGAGAAGATGTCAGATTTCCAGGAAGGGGCTTGCCACTTTTTTTAAATAAGATTTTATTTATTTAAGGGCACCTGGGTGGCTCAGGTGGTTAAGTATCTGCCTTCGGCTCAGGTCATGATCCTGGAGTCCCAGGATCGAGCCCCACTGCAGGCTCTGTGCTCAGCAGAGTCTGCGTCTCCCTCTCTCTCTGCCCCTCCCCACTCATGCTCTCTCTCTTTCTCTCCCTTTAAATAAAATCTTTAAAATATTTTATTTATTTATTTGAGAGAGGGTGAGAGACAGAGATAGTGAGAGAGAGCAGGCTGGGGAGAAGAGGGAGAAGCAGGTCAGGGAAGAGACGGAGAAGCAGGCTCCCGCTGAGCTGGGAACCCTTCTGGGGACTCGAGCCCAGGACGCTGAGATCATGACCTAAGCCAAAGGCAGACGCTTAACCAACTGAGCCACCCAGGCACCCCTGGTGCTTGCCACTTTTAAAGGAGGTTTGCTTTATGATACAAAGCTGGAAAGTCACTCAAGACCAAGAAAGCCATTTCAAATCACAAAATTGGCTTCTAATTTCAACTCCACTATTGGAGGCAATGGAAAAACATATTCAAATGGAAGGAATTGCACTGTGATTCTACCAAAGGCATCTACAGGTGGCTCAGACATTTAAATCAAAAAGCAAAAGATACAGCTTTGGATCCTCTTCTTTGCTTCTTTCCTAAAACCATAGTTTGGATAGTGTGTGCTAGATAAATAGGGGTTTGGTTTTTTTTGTTTGTTTGGGGTGTTTTTATTTGTTTTGGTTTTTTTTGTTTTTTTGCAGTAAGGAGTCCATAAGTAGAAATGCAACCCAAATTATTGACAATAGTAGGTAGGCTGAAAATAAGAAAGAAAGAATATTCTCCTAGTGTACAGAAGAGCTTAAACAGAAGCTTGATAAACTATTATCATGTGTAAGAGCACTAAAACACACTCAGATTTTGTTTGTGGGATTGAGTTTAATTTTGCCATTTTTAGGAAAAATGTGGGCCCATGTCAAATACACTGTGAGTCTCATATTATATCACCCCAAGAAGATAGTCTAATTCAGATATAAATCAAGTAATCAAGTGAAGATGAAGATGAAGACAAATTAGGAAAAAGTAATGACCAGATGTTGACAAGAAGTCTGAGGGTGCCATCCCTGCCCTTTTGTTTGGTGTCTGGAGCAATGGATAGCTCTTACTAGTGTTCAAGATTTTGTTCAACTGAATTGAATCAAATTGAATTGAGTTGAATTGAATTGAACTGAATTGAATTTAAAAATGCACATAGCATAATAAATGAGCTTTATTTAATAGTGTATAATAACATATATATTTTTGATATATAGTATCAAAAGGAAATTTCTAGCATAGCTTTAAAAGTATGAATTTTTATAATCAAATGGAGCAGGGACTGAGAATCAACTCTTTCACAACATACCTGTGTGAACCTAAGTAGTTAATCTCTCTAAAATAATGCCTATAAGGTACCCATATTTATAATTGTTATTACAAAGGTTAGTAAAGAAATCTAAAGAAAGAATGTAATATTTGTCCCATAATAAGTGCCTAATTAATATTAGTCAACAAAATTATTTAATCATCATCAATAATAGTATTTTCTAAATAAATAATAATGAAAATAACCTGAATTTCACTCTTCTCCCTGATTGCTTACCAGGAAGTATTCTTGCTGTAGAAATAAAATTGAAATCCTTCCAATTATGTCAAGAGAAGTTTTAGTAATTATTAATCCATACCTTCTTTTAAAACTTTTAAATAGGGGCACCTGGGTGGCTCAGTCATTAAGCGTCTGCCTTCAGCTCAGGTCATGATCCCAGGGTCCTGGGATCCAGCCCCTCATTGGGTTCCCTGCTCAGCGGGAAGCCTGCTTCTCCCTCTCCCACTCCCCCTGTTTGTGCTTCCTCTCTCGCTGTCTCTCTCTCTCTCTCTGTCAAATAAATAAATAAATCTTTAAAAGAAATAAATAAAACTTCTAAATAAATACCTAAAAATGGAGGGATGTATATCTCATAATTTAGTACAAGAAAATACATAATACAATATAGGAACTCTTTTTCTTTCCAATTTAATTCTGAGTTGTTTTATTTAGCCACCTATTATAAAAAGTAATTTGTGTTGATAGCTCTGAGGAAATCTAGAAATTAAAGAGCTAATTAAATTTTTTCTCGTAATTTCTGAGTCTCTGTATCAATATATATGTAAGTGTGTGTGTGCGCACACGCACATGTGTGTACACACAAATATTTAAACATCTAGGAATGGGGGTGCCTGGGTGGCTCAGATGGTTAAGCGTCTGCCTTCAGCTCAGGTCATGATCCCAGCGTCCTGGGATCAAGCCCCACAACGGGCTCCCTGCTTGGTGAGGCTGCTTTTTCCTCTCCCTCTACCTCCTGCTCCTCCTGCTTGTGCTCTCTCTCTGTCAAATAAATAAATAAAAATCTGTAAAAAAATAAAAATAAAAAATAAACATCTACAAATGGACAAATACTGCTAGATGTTTCTAGAAATTGACCTTCCATGATATCTATTTTGACTAACCATTTCTTCTGGGCAAACACATCTAACCTTTAAGCCATGTTTCCAAAGGAATCATATATCATGTACCTGGTAGGGCTGAGCTAGAATGTCAGAAATTATGATCAAGAAAGGGATGAGAGGTAATGAGAAACTGACCTATTGTTGTGAACTTACTATTTGTGGAGGATCTTGAGAAGGTTTTTACTATCTTAAGCTAAAAAATAATAAGTAACCTATAAAACATTTAAATAATAGCCTCACTTCTATAAATGGTTTGGCATTCTCAAAGTTATATTTAAATGATACTTTCATAAATAATTTACCTGAATATTTTCAAAAAGTAGCTTTTAAACATATTTATAAAAGCATTACAAGAAAACCACATCTGGTGTCATAATTCCAGATGTCATCCTGAAACAAAAATATGACCACAATTTGCAAAATGTTTTGCTGATTGAATGCTGTATATATACTCCTATATTTCCAGGAATGCACAAGTTTTGTCAGTTAGAGTTCTAACATATAAAAATCATAGTTTCTTAATCTTCACACTCACCAAAAACATTTTTTCAATGGGGACATCTGCAAACATAAGGCTGATTAGAATAGCAAGGTAGATGTATGTCACAGAAATGTTGAGTTATCTCCTACTGAGTAATTGCCTTTCATTCCGATGCAATAATGCATGCAGAAGACCCACTGAGAAGACATCTTGACAGCTGTACCTGTACTGAAGTAAAGGAAGTATAACTGAGCACAAGGAAATCCTGACCACACACTGGTTGTAACTGAGGCTTTAGCTGATGATCTGGAGTTGGTCCTTAAGAGCTGTTCTAAAATGAGGGACGGGGAGAAGGCCTCTGTGTTTCCATATCAGTCAGTTAGTGACTACAAATTGTCCTATGGGAGGGACGTGACCTGGATGAGGACGTTTCCTGGGGCCAAGGAAAGTTCCCAAAGAGGGACTCTGGTCTGAGCCATGAGCAGGCAATATTCCCAGCAACTGAGGGGTGTGGGTTTAGCCTGAGGGGACGTGGGTGAAACACCACAGTATCCATCACAGTCCACCCCTTCTGCTGCTCAGACCCCTTTGCTTCTACTGTAAACTCACACTGTCTAGAAACAGTTCCATCAGGGTTATGGCCAGTCTTGTTTCCTGGGAAACTTAGTGGAGAAGGGTTGGTGGGGACAACTACAGGGTGAGCTGTGCAACTGAGCTCAAGGTGATAATGGAACTCTTCATCACCCTCCTCCACCATCATCTCCTCTTCCTTGACCAGCCCTTCTGCAGGTCTGGATGGCTTGCCTGGCAGTGTAGTCTGAATGGAGATTACTGAAATTTCTAAATTTTTAGCAGTGTGCTGCTCCTAGGTGGTAGCTGTTCTCAGTTAGAGCTGGGCATGAGAAGATTTGGAGGTGCCTCAAATGAATCACCCGAAAAACAAACCTATTCTTCCCTACCCCTGTTGCATACTAGCCGCTCCACCTTCTACTACTGATAACGGATGATTAACCTTGCCGGTAGTGATGACTCCTTTCTTTGTTCGCTGGTCTCCTGGCATGAGGACCCTGCTGTGTCCTGGTGGTGGCTGTAGCTAGAAGGTCTGTGTTCCCAGATGGAAATGTTCACCTTTTGGTAAACCAGGGCCTCCAATGCACCAATGGTAAGAATCACGAAGCTCTAAGTCATCTGTTCATGCAGCTTACTTTAAAAATTAAGATCATATCAGAAACTGAGAAGTGCTACAAAAGGACAAATGAGGATAATGAGATAGACTGTGACTATCTGAGGTGGCATTGATGAGATCTGGACGAGACAGAACCAACTGTTTCCCTATCAGATGATGACCATGGGGAAAAGTATTCGAGATAGAGCAATCGTGTCCTTGGGTCAAGCCATCCCGGAGGCCAGCAGGCCAGATCTACTCTTTATCTTCTACCTCTATTCACACCTACTTTTCTTTCATATACCCTGTTCAGGAGCTGGGGGTGGGGTGGAGGGGTGAGGGGAAACCTCTTTTCTGTGAATCAATAAAAAACAGCTACTTAAAATAATTTTAAGATTTTGGTGGACCATATAGCAATGATCAGTTGGCTACCCAGAAGTGCTTTCCAATCCGAAAATGTCCCTTGCCCACCTCCAACTGTAAAGGCAAGAAAAATTTAGATGTTCCCTTCTCTTAACTCCCCTTTGCAACCGAATGGCTATCTGACCCATTTCTGGACAATGAGATGCAAGGGGTGGGGGTGTTGCTCATAATCTCCCTAGTAGGAGAGAAAGAACAGGGAGAAAGCTCACTCTCCACTGGCCCTTCTTTCTGCCTTTGAATGTGACCTTGATATTTAGAGCACTTGAAATTGTGAGGGGTCAAGAGAAAGAATCACCCGGAAGCTGAGCCACAATCCTTCCTTAGATAAGCTGCCTTAGGTAAGTGCCTTCTTACCTCCTTCTTATTATGTGAAAAAAATGAACTCATTGTGTGGGCCATTGGTATCTGGTGTTTCCTTTATTTCCAATTTTAAAGCATTCTTGGCTGATACTGACCAGACAGTACATGTAATTTCTAAAATCTTACAAAACCTAGAGTAGGAATTGGCATGAAATAAAAATGTACCAGGTAAACAAAATTAAAGGGAATTAAAAAATATCCTAAGAAGGTAGAACACATCATTATGTTTGCCTTGATGATGTCACTCAAGTCACTAAAAGCCAGAAAGCCAAAGAACCTGAGTCTTTGCTAGTTTGTTTTAAATCTTCTGTAAATACTTCAATTGAATGATAGAGTTAAAAAAAATTGGAATATGTATTGATTTAGATGTTGGAGTTGCGGTTGCTGCTATGTGTGTGTATATTTTGTAGGTGGCAGGATGATTAGAAAATGCCCCCACTGCACATATCATGAACAGCAAGTGTCATTTAGAGGGGTTGCTATGATATTTCCTAACAGAATATTTTCCAAGCTGAGCATCTGAGTGTGTGTGTGTGTGTGTGTGTGTGTGTGTGTTCAGAAGCAATTCACAGTCCTGAGATTGCGTCTTCCTGGAGGCATTCACAGACATGCACACACAGTAAGTTTAGAAACATGGTGAAAATATATTATGTGAAATGTTACATTTCCTGTACTATTCTT
Source organism: Halichoerus grypus (assembly GCF_964656455.1). Lineage (NCBI taxonomy): Eukaryota > Metazoa > Chordata > Mammalia > Carnivora > Phocidae > Halichoerus > Halichoerus grypus. The sequence goes on from NC_135720.1 coordinate 127,697,141, forward strand.
CACAACTATGACATTAATTATTAGGTCCAACTTGGTAGGGAAAAAAAAAACATTCAATAGGTAATTCAGAAGTATAGTGTATCAAATAAAAAGAAGAGTATGGCCTAATGTGATAAAAGTCAATGAAATGCTTAACTGCTCTGAATGGAAACATCCAGTACTAACTTGGGAAATTATAAATTCCTGAATTTAGAGGATTTTCAAAATGAGGGACAGGGCAATAATCCCTGTGTAAGATAAATCATAATAGAACTCTCATGTAGGGTAAAAGCCAGACAGGAAATCTGAACCCAACTCTTAGGAAGCCAAAAGGGAAACAGCATCTTTCTCCAATGGTGAAGAGCCACATAGAAGAACAGTCCCAGAGATATCTGAACTCAGCTTCTAGAATCTTTGAGTCTGTTTGGAAAGTAATCCCCATTTATACAGCGGTTGATCAGATTGTTTTAAAACAACTCATAATCCAACATCCTGAAGTCATGAGCAGAGCTTATGAAACATAAAAATCCTCTTGTTTTCCTTCAAGATTGTGGCTATAGTGTTTTCGTTTATTTTCAGAAAGGAGCAGAGAGAGATTAAGGGCAGATTGCCAAGTTTGTGACTAAGGATGTCCTTGAAGACAGCCCAAACCAAAATAAACACAAAAACAAACATGCCTACAACTAAAAGATAGTAATACTGCATTATAATTAGTTGTCTCAGGAAGTAGAGATATTTTCAGTTAAGTGAACGGGTGACAATTACTTGGATTATTGTCATACTTAAAATGTCAGTGTTAAATGATTGCTTTAAGCACATAATAATAAATTCTGCATTCTTATGTGGCAAATACAACAAAGCTTAATATAGAGATTGTTTTTACTGGAAGCAAAATTAAACATTAACCAAAACCTGCAACACACATTTTAAAGCACGGGGACCAAAGGGGGAATAGCTGTAGATAAACATGGTTCTGACATTTACCACTTTGCTTAGAATTAGGAGCAGGTCAAAAACTCTCCGAGAAAACTTGTTTAGGGGCACACCTCCCGAGGCAGAAGCAAATGCACAAGAAGAGGTGACTACAGAGAATTCTACAGAATCTTAAAGACCTCTTCCTGGAAATCTGGGTTAATTATAGCATTTATGAAAATAGCATTGGTTAATTTCACACCTGCCCCGTTAAATCCTACATGATTTCCTGGGATATGTTGTGATTACATTGCAGCCCTGCAAACCAGATTTTCCCCATGTCACTGTTAATTGTACAGGATTAACATAAGACAAGCGCCATTTACTCACACTGCCACTGTCAGTAATGTCTCCCCTGGTCTCCAACAGAGGTTCTTACTTCTTTTTGAAACCCCAAGGCCCCCAAGCAAGCATAAAGCCCTGGGGGATTCAGCTGTGGCAGTTTTTCCATCGTGCAAGCCATGCCACCTGGAAACTAATACCACGAGGCAGGAAGTTACGTCTAACCTCCAAACTTTGGGAAGGGACAGCTCTTACCTTAACAACCCGAGTCTACTTGGATATGTTGGATATCCTTCTAATCATCACCTATGGTTCAACCAACACTATTTTAGGCGCTGAGAGCAATGGGGCAGAAATAACATGATCTCTGTTTCTCCTCCCTTCCCTGGGGAGAGAAGACCTGCCACATACTAATTGTTGCTTTGGAGAGTTCTCTAAATCTGGAGAAGATAAGAGGCCAATGTCGCTGGAAAGTTTGGGGGCCATCTCCTGAGAAAATGGTTCTTGAGGAGGACTTTGAAGGCGTGGCAGGATTCACATTAACCAAGGGGTAGGAGTTTGAGAATTATAACAATATAAATACAGAATCTGAGAAAAGAGCAGTGCCAGGATAGACAAGACAAACCTAGCTGCCTCTCATTTTTCTTCACAGAGAGAAGAAATGTTTTTCCCCCAAAACGTCTTAAGTATTAAGTAAATTTTTTAAAAAAGACCCATTTGCTCTGTGTTGTTAATGTCCTGAATCACATATTTCTTCAAAAGAAAATAATGAGGAACAAGCCAATCTCTTCTTTCTGCTTAAAAAAAAAAAAAAAAATTCATGGTTTTATATGATGCCAAATTATTATGATTTTTCTTTCGGAATTTATACACCCGGGAGAGCTAATTGTTCAGAGCTTCCGAATTTGCAACCTTGAAGGAAAAAAATCGATCCTCCTTTAAAGATAAGATTTCCTTTAAAAAGTTTGATTTAATAAACAAACACATAAACAAGTTCGGCGGTTCGATTATTCTAAATGCTGAACCCAGAGGGCAGTATCTGCATTTAATCATCACTCGCGCCATAAAGAAATGAGGACCAAGTGCGAAACCACCTCCTACAGCAGTGCTGACCAGGGAGCTAATTGGACATAGTGATCCCCAAATTGCGGTTCAGTGTAAATATGTCACATTGGTAGTGGTATGGGCGTCTTGATGTGTCCACAATTGCCCTGGGCTGGATTTTGAAACCATAAGAAAATGCACATGATGGGGTTGTCTTTTCAGAAGATTTCCATTTTTTTTCTGCTTCTCTAATGGAAAGATCATGGATTTTAGCTCCTGTCAGGACTCAGTTTCAAAGCAGCTCACCATTTAGCAGTAACTGGCCGATCACTTCACCTTCTGAAAAGCAACTGTCCCTCCTTCCTTTTTCTTTTTTTTTTTTAAGATTTTATTTATTTATTTGAGACAGGAGGTGGTGGGGAGGAGAGAGAGAGAGAGGGACAAGCAGATTCCTCGCTGATTGCAGAACCCAACACAGGGCCTCGATCTCATGACCCTGAGATCATGACCTCAGCAGAAATCAGGAGCTGAACGTGCAACCGACTGGGCCACCCGGGCGCCCCAACTGCCTCCCCTTTAAAAACAGGAACAACACGCACACTTGAAAGAGTTTTCGGTGAGGAAAAACCTAGAAGACAAATAACCATGCTGACTCAAAGCTACCATAACAGTAAAATAATTGAATCGCTAATTAGTCACCCATTTAATAAACTGCGACTGAGCATCCGCTTCGTCTGAAGAATGCAAAGAAGGGAGCATGGCGTTCTGCAAATGGAGAAGCAAGATCCTATGAGCTGCTGTCTGTGGAAAAGTGAGATGGCTGAACTCTCACGGTCCCTTTTGCGCTATGTTTTAACCAATTTCTAATAGGGGAAGACTTTCATTAGAACATTACCCAATTAACGAGGAAAAGGGGGAAAACATTAAATGTGGTCACAACAATACTAATAATCCAACATAGGTATAAAACATTCCTTAGACTTCTTTTCCAGAGCCACGTACAAATAAATATGCTATTTTAATTATTAAGTAGAGAAAATAGGGAAATTTTAACAAGGACCAAGATTGTTTTATTGTAACTGTGGTGAATATTAATATTGAAAGAATTATGAATGCATTTATTTAGACTGAGATTCAATGCCTTTTCAAAGGCTGTTGTGTAATGGAAAAGTAAAGCCTATGGAATTGATCGGGGAATCAGGATACCCTGGGCTCATACTTCTATTCTGCTCCATACCCAATATTAAAAAAATATGTCATAAAACCGTTTATCCGGTTGGCACCATCTTAGACATTAGGAAAAGGTCCATGACAATTACATTTTTAAAACCAGGGTGTTTTAAATAATGATTTTAGGCTGTTTTGATGATATTTAAGTATTTTAGGAAACAGACTGTTTATTTTTTTTTTTTCTAGAAATTGCACAACTTAGAGCAAGGCTCTAGTATTTACTGGAAGATGACAAGAGTGTCACAAATATATCAAAGCAAGGCTGTTCCCATGGGAAGTTGAGGCCTGAAGTCTATTTAAATTAGTTATTTTTTTTCTGAAGTATTCAGAAACCATTTTAATCAAGAAATCAAAATATTACTGTCCTTTTCTGTCTTTTCCCATTTAATGAAAAGTAGGAAGCCAAATGCCACCAGGCACTTATGCTTGTGTGGCCAATTCTGGCCAGTAAGTTGCCAAGAAGCGTGCTCTGAACGTTGGCACTTACATCCAGAACTAGGAAACCATATTGTAGTAACACCATATCTATATACTAGAGGGATGAATAAATCAACAACAAATGAATCACTAAAAATGTCTAATTTCTGATACAGTGCTTCCAGCAACAACTGAAATTTAAAAACTGTTAAAACACTGCTATAGAACACACAATCTTGTTGTGAGTGCATTGAAGCAAAGGTTAACAATAAAAGAAAAGAATGAATATGGGTTTGTAGCTGGGATATCATGGCTGCGTCTTATACATATGCCCTGGCAACAAGAACCATATGCGTCAAATCTAAAGTTCAGAAGGTTCACGGTGTTAGAACAAGGAAATGTTCTTCTTCTTTTTTTTTCTGTAAAACTCAAACTGGAAATGTCAACATGCAATTTCAATTAAAGACACTATAACGATATTCGGGTTCTCTGTCAGATTTTACACCTTGAACAGGTACAGGTAAACAGAAACCATTTAAGCAATACCCAGGTCTACCTAGGTCTCCGTACCTCTGGGTCCAGGTAAGTATTAAATATGCAATCGGTATGCCCCAAATACTGTTGCTATGGCACGGAAAAGCATGGATTTGCTTTTCTAGGAATCTTCATGCTTTCCTCTATGGGGTTGCCAACTTGGAAAAGCTGGAAGCTACGTTTCCTAGAGTTTCCTTCCCTTTAAACTCTTGGGTTAGAATCACCCAAAAGCAGGGTCAATTTATCCATTAAAAAGTCAGAACTGGCTACATAATTTTCAGAGACCAGTGCAAAATGAAAAGGTGAGGGCCTGTATTAGTTTGCAAGGGCTGATAAGAAAATGCTACAGACTGAGTGACTAAAACAACAGAAATTTACATTCTCAAAGTTCCAGAGATTGGAAATCCAGTATTGAAGTGTCAGCAGGGTTGGTTTCTTCTGAAGCCTGTCTCTCCATGGCTTGCAAATAGCTGCCTTCTCCCTATGTCCTCACATGGTCTTTCTTCCGTTTGTGCATCCCTGATGTCTATTTGTGTGTCCAGTGACCTCTTCTTATAAGGACACCCATAACACAGAATCAGTGTCCATCCTAAGAACCTCATTTTAACTTAGTCACTTTTTTTTATTTAACTAATTTTTTTTTCTTTTGAGAGAGAGAACAAGCAAGTGGGGGGGTGGGAAGGGGCAGAGGAAGAGGGAGAGAGAATCTTAAGCAGGCTCCACACTCAGTGTGGAGCCCAATGTGGGGATCGATCTCACGATCGTGAGATCATGACCTGAGCCGAAATCAAGAGTGGGTGGCTCAGTTAGACACTTAACTGACTGAGCCACCCATGAATCCCTTCAGTCACTTTTTAAAGACCTCATCTCCAAATATGGTCATAGTCTGAGGTACTGGAGGTAAGGGCTTCAACCTTTAAATTTTGGGAGACACAGCTCAGCCCATAACAGATCCCTTGATCAAAAAGCAGGAAGAAAGTGCTGTTACAGGCACCAAAATATAACATGTTTCCCTTTCTTCTGCCATCTTTTTCTCTCAACTTGTAATTTTTACTTTGTTATTTAATGTCTCACTTCTATGGATGTAGAGACACTCTCTGGCCTAGTGCAGACTCACCCAGGCTCCCAGGGACTCTGCCCCATGATTCAGTTTGCACGTACACATGCCCATTGGCGGCCAGATTTTCCCTCCTGCCAACTGCTGGACCAATACACTGAAGCCTGGCTGGTGGCAGGAAAGTTGATCCACCCAAAGATGTCACCCTGGCCCCTGTGCCCAGGCCACCACTGGGGATGGAGGGCAGCAGTTGTCACTGGGCAGGGTGAGGATGAGGAGGCTGGTCAGAGCAATAGTCATGACCTTCTGAAGGTCTTCTCATAGTTGGTTGCAGTGATGGTGAGTCACAAATGTGCTCAGCAGGATCCAGTTTGTCCTTACACTCCTTTGCACTAAGTATAGCTCTTCTTCTATACTGTTGACCCTGTTGACCTACAGTGGCCCCATGTTCACCACCATATATTTAATGGTGGACTCATGAGGCCACATTTCCCATAGATGATTCCATGGGTTCCCCTTTGCTGTTCCACACTTCAGTAGTTGGATGTGCATGGCCTAGCAGATTCTCCTAGAAGTTCTGACTTGTCGACTGAGCCATGCCCAGAGTTACTGGTTAATGACTTCTCCTCTGATACCCGGGCTCTCTGTTTCAAACCATCACTTCCCCAGCTCTTACACATTTGTGCACAGTCTACTTCCTATCATAAATCCCATATCCCAAAGCATCCTCAGTGCCTGGCTTCCCTGAACCTTAAACCCTAGATGGTTGTAAAAGTCCCTGCCATCTCTGTGTACATATCCCTTTGCAATGTGACTTTCTTGCTCTTCTCAACAAGACATAGAGCTAATTTCCCTTCCCTTGAATTTGGAGTGGGCTGTGGTTTGCTTTGGCGAATAGACTATGGCAGAGGTGACACAGTACCACTTCTGACTGGAGGTCTAAAGAAGCTTTGCATATGCTGCTCCTGCCCTTTTGTGAACACTAAGACCATCCTATGAAGAAGTCTCTGTTAGCCTCCTTGAAGATGAGATAGCACATGCAGAGAAAGAGATTAAGTACCAATTGGCAGAAACATTGTAGACCATCCATTCCCACTCCCACGTGAGCCGCCAGACGAATGCTACCATATGAGTGATCCCAGGCAAGAATAACAATAAGCCTAGCTCAAATTGCTGCCCCCAGGAACTGTGGGCAAATAAAATGGTGTTTTTTGTTTTTTTTTTAAATTCAGCAATAGATAACTGATTTTAAAATGGTACCAAAAATGTGCTACCATAACAAAACTTGAAAACTTGTGACACTGGCTTTGGTAGGAGGTGGGCTGATGGGTGAAAGCTGGAAAAGTAGCAAGAAACTGTTAGTAGAAGAGAAAAGCAATGACAAAACTGCCAAAGGATGCGAGTCCCTCATAGTATATGGAGGTTGAACAATTTTCAAAACCATCACTTGTAGTAGCTATGGTAAAACAATATGCATTCATAACTTAGAGATCTCACTAAGGAGAACCTTAGACAGAATGTTGAATGTACCAGTTTGATGCTTCTAGCTGTGTGTAACAAAGTACTTCAGGAGAGATAGGAGCTGAAGAAAGAACTTTTCTGTCTGGAAATGTAGAGGGCCAAGACTTCCTGGGTTGATAAATAATACTGTTTCTCATCTTTTGTATCTTCTGCTAGCAAAAGACTCTGTCAGTAAGAAATGGCTTCAGACGCTGTGAATTGTGCAAGACTGTTGAATCTCAGATCTGTACCTCTGAAACAAATAATGCAATATATGTTAAGAAAGAAAAAAAGAAGAAGAAGAATGTAGCAGGAGGGGAAGAATGAAGGGGGGGAAATCGGAGGGGGAGAAGAACCATGAGAGACGATGGACTCTGAAAAACAAACTGAGGGTTCTAGAGGGGAGGGGGGTGGGAGGATGGGTTAGCCTGGTGATGGGTATTGAGGAGGGCACGTTCTGCATGGAGCACTGGGTGTTATGCACAAACAATGAATCATGGAACACTATATCTAAAACTAATGATGTAATGTATGGGGATTAACATAACAATAAAAAAATTAAAAAAAAAAAAGAAATGGCTTCAGAGTAAAGAATAAATCAAGGGTGCATCTGTAAGACCCTTTCTCAAGACCTGAAAACAATGAAAGGCAGTGCCCAGATCCCCTCCTTAGGATAAAAGGTCTCTAAGAATCTTAAGGATGTTGTACCACGGCATCCCAACCTGCCATCCAGAGTAGACCAGCATAATTTCAAAAAAGAATGGTAGGTGTGGTTTTCTTATAAGAGTCTAATGGAGTGGACTTTCATCAACATGGTAAAAGCATGGAAGAAAGACACTTCAAAATAAACATGGGCAACCTTGGGTGGGCAGGAAGCAAGGTGAGAAGGCTATTCAATTGCAGACATGGATAATTTCTTACCAAACACAAGAGATACCTCAGAGCATGTAGCCCAGAGCCCAGAGGGGAGCTAAGAGCAGTCTAGAACAATGGCGTAGAGAACTATTTGCAGGGAATGTAACTGTACTCTAATTAAGAAATACCCTCCTGTCTCTGGAATAGGGGACTTGACAACAACCTGTACCCAGCTGGATTTCAGAATTGCTAGGAACCAGTTATCGACATCAGGCACTTGCTCCTCTCCTTTTGAAGAGAAGGTGTATAACGGTGTTGGGGGGAGGGGGGGTTGCAGCATAAGAGGTGAGGGTAAGAGGCAGAAAACTTGTCTTTTTAGTTCACTAGTCCCCATATCTTAGTAGCTACATCCAAGAAGCTTTTTTTGGATCTGGTCCTGGTTTGCATGTTGAGATCCAGGATGATTTGATCCTCATGTCATAATGGAATAAGACTTTTAGGAAGCAGGTGACTGTATTTGTATGTAGAAGGGATGTGAATAATTATGGCTAGGGAGGGATAGATTGTTTCCACTGGGTAACTGATACATCTCTCAAGCCTATGTACTTACATGTTTCTAATTCTGGGGTCTGTATGCTAGTGGTTAGAGTACAATAGTAAGAAAAAATATACTCCCTTCCATCAGTGAGTTTTCAGTCCATTGAGTAAAGAAATATTAGTAAAATAAATTACAAATATAGGTAAATTGCACCAATGATAGGTGTTAGAAAGGAAAAATATACAGTATTACAAGAATCAAAATAGGGATTTAGGGAAGACACTCATCTAAAGAATGAGTAGAAGGCAAAAAGGCCAAGAGGAGAAGGAAGAATTTCTAAGCAGAGGAACCACTTAGCAAGATGGGAGGGAGAGCCCAGAGGAATAAAAATCCTATGGTATTTTGAAAGAAATCTAAACACCATCAGGTAGTTAAAGTTATTCCTAAGTACTACCAGTAGACAGTCTCAATCCTAGAGCTTGAACAAACCTAATGCTCAAAAGTACTATTTTGAGACAAAGCAAAGGACAGATGCCCATTAGCCTAGTTTCTAGAAAATCACACTTTGAAAGAATTTAATTCTTCCATGTTAAAGTAAAAAAAAAAAAAAAAAATGGAGTCCTGAAGAGAAGAATCCTGGACCCCTGAATATAGACTAAGCTTAGTCATTTGCCAAAATATTATTCACCACCTTATTATTTACTGATATAAAAGGATATTTTATGAGCTGGCAAGATAGATCTTATTATTCAGAGGGATATATTTCATAAACATTAAATTGTTGTTGTAAGGAAGAACTGCATTATTTGTTTTAATATCTTAGTTTGTGAATTTATTTTGGACAAATTGCATTGTATGCAGGAATGGACATCCATGTAAAGACCTTTATCAGTTGCTGATGAGATTCAAATACCATGTTTACAATAGCCCACAGGAAGTTCTTCATTAATGAGACTAAGTGGAAAATGTCACAGAAATCAGCATTCTGTGTATTAAGCTGAGAAAGACAACTCTTACCAATTATGAAGAAGAATATCCATGGGTTGTGTCTGAGGTCATCAATGTCCCCCAGAAGGCAAAGATTTATATGAAAGTGCAGGACTTAAATTCAATAACAGAAGGTTGAGGTTATACACAAGGAAGGACCACCTTGACAAAATGTGACACTCAGAATCCACTGGAAATGTTACCATCTTGTGTATCATTGGATTCAAGTGATCATGATTAGAGAACCAAGAAGTTACACAGTTTTTGAAATGCACAAGGAAAAATGCCTGTATATATTGAGTATTAACAATGCTTTCAAAAAATTAAACTTATGCACTCAACCTCAACAAGTGGAAGCTGGAAATTGACCCAGATATTTTTATCCATTGACAAAAGTAATTATCATGTGGTGCTTCATCATTATTTTAATGATTACTGAGAAGATTTGGGAAACTCTACTGTGAATGTGCCAGATGACACCTCTAAGATGTAGCCTCTGCCTGATGATATAAGGGGTGTCATGGGCCTCTTATGAATGAATTAGCTCATTCAAAAGGATACTTATAATAATAGGAGAGTTGGTTGGAAAAAACAGAAAGGTGGTTTGTTAAGTTATTTTACGGAGCTTATGAAAAAGAGCTACTGTCACAGAATCCGGGCTAGGCGAGTTTTTCAAAGTAACTTAGAACCTCTCAATGCTAAAGGGTGGAAAAGGAGAGAAAAGAACAAGTGTCCAGGAAACACTTATCTGATCAAATGACTGTAGTCTTCTACAGTCAAGACTAAAGCATACCATGAATAATAAACCCTATACGGAATCTCTAAGGAAACAAAAAATGTCTTATGAGACCAAGGCACTGAACCAATAATATCTGAGCTACAATTTCTTACTTGCTAAAGAAAAATTAAAATGCATTCCTCCATGAGTTGTTTAGAAGATGGGACACTGTATATGAATGTAGTAACTTAACCGTAAAACACTATACAAACACTGCACACCATTAATAGGAACATCAACACCCTCGCTCCCATCTTCATCTTTATGAAATGTACTAGTACATAGTGTCTACACAGAATCAACTACCCCTGATCTTTCTTGGGAAAGATCTGTTTCTAAGGTTATTGAAAGCTGGCTTTTAATGGTGTTACTGCAGACACCTAATCTTTAGTCATCGAAGCACATTCCCATGTACTTCTCTCATTTTAGAATTTTTTTACTGCTAAAGTTTAACAGTGCATTAGGGAGATTCTTAAGGAGTACAAGGAGAGCAACACAATTGTCTGTAAGCCTGTCAATGCAGAAAATGAATGTTCTCACCAGAATTATGACTTTCCAAAATCGTGACTATAGGAAAAAGAGAGTAAGTCTCCTTGAGAATGACTCATAATCAAAACACTTCTTCCTAGCCTTGGATAGAAACCCACTTGCTCATCAAGTTATGTGAGTTGAAAGAAAAATCCTGTCTCGCTTGCTATGTAGTGTGGCACCACTGGGTGCAAAGTAAAAGATGTAGTTAGTAATCATTCATATGTGACTGTGGAGATAAAGACATAAAGCTTCTTTCTTAGCACCACTCATAACCATCCTCAACCTCATTCATTTAGCTTATTTGTTTAGTATAATCTTTTTTTTTAAGATTTATTTATTTATTTATTTGAAGGGGGTGGGGGAGAGTGCACAAGCAAGGGGAACAGGAGAGGGAGAAGCAGGTTCCCCGCTGAGCAGGGAGCCTGATGCGGCTGGATCCCAGGATCCTGAGATCATGACCTCAGCTGAAGGCAGATGCTTAACCGATTGAGCCACCCAGGCACCCCTGTTTTGTATAATCTTAAACTATAAACTTAAACTTATATTCTTATAAGAAAAAGACTTTGGAAACGGAGAGATTTCTAAAAACAGGGATCTATTTCACAGAGCCTCAGGATTTTGACTTTATTTTTTTTTTAAATTGTAGTTAAATTTTATTTTTATCTTTTTCCCCAAACACCTTAATTTATTTTTTTTCATTTCTTAAACATACGGTGTTTTATTAGTTTCAGGTGTATAATACAGAGATTCAACAATTCCATATATCACCCAGAGTGTAGTGAAATTTTAAAATCATTTATAAATACATGTAAATGTCTTTCCAGGAATGAAGAGGTTACCAAGAATACCAAGAATCTGTTCCAGAGAGCCCTATAAATTTTGCTCTCAATTCTTGTAAAACTATAATAAATATGAACTGAAACTACCAGGCTAAGCAGAGAAATAATATAGTCATTCAGATTTGGCATTTCTTTCTTTAAAAAAAATAGCATATTGGCAGTGTAAAGTCAAAGGGTCTTCATTCATTGAAACAAAACCTCAAAGGTAAAAATAATTTAGGGATTAAGTGGTAAACAATGCATAACAAATTACATCAGTAGCTAGTTAAAAGCCCTGTAAAAATAGTTTATCTTGTATCTTTAAATAATAGGTTTTGTCAAGAACCTCTGAGACATTAAAATGCTGATTCACAAAATAAATTTAAAAAAAAATTTTAAAGAATCAAATAAACTTGTCTGTACCCCCATGCTCAAAATTAACTTCTTGTTCAGATTCAAAGGTTAAAAATATGACAAGATACTCTTGGTAAGTTCAAATGAAAGTCACAACCTCAAGACCACAATAAGTTCACAATGTTGGACTTAAGAATTCTTTCCTAAATAATTTTATGTTCCTAGATTCAGGAAAAACAATCAAGCACAGAATGTTAAATCCTTGGTCTTTCAAGAGAAAGTTAAACTGAAAGATTTGGTAAATTTTGCCTTTGGTTTCCTTTTTTTTTTTTTTTACTTTTTACATTAAATAAGATTTCACTGGGGAAGAACAGAGAAACTTGACTAGTCTGGGAATACACTGAGCAATTTATATAGTGGACCAAACAATGCCAAGTACTTTGAGACCAAATCCTTGAGCATCTGGAGAGTAGCATTATTAACTCCTTGATTCCCTTTATTTGTCTTTCTTTTCCTATTGGGCAAAAGGAGAAAACATTAGCCAGTAATTCAGTGCACAAGAACCAATGTGATTCCACCAACTCATTAGGAGTATAACTTGTAGCCAGATATGTGAAAATGTATGTTGGGTGGTTAGAGTTGGAGTGAGTGCAGGAAGAGGGGAAACCAAGGATGGATATATGATGGAATTAGCTATGACTTCTCACTTTTGTTACTTCTCAGATTAAAACAACTATTAATCAGTTCATCTTATTGAAGAGAATGTCTATAACGGTGTTGGGGGGCGGCAACAATAGCATATGAAGAAGAAAGATGGATTTTTCTCTTACATAGATTAATTCAACCAACAAGTAGTTATTGATAGTCTGTTAACATCCAAATGTTGTTTGGGGCTCTCAAAGAGATTTTATTTCTCTACCCCTAGTTTCAACAATGGTGCCTGACTCATAATATGCATTCAGTAAGTATTTTGTTAAATGAATGAATTAGTAACCAACTGCAATATTTCTCAATATGTAGACATTTGCAAAGTAAAAGTAAAGACAGAGAACAGTATTATTATGAGTAATCAAAGAAGATTCACAAAAGCTGTTATATGGAGAAATTTCAAAAATGGTTATCCAGGGAGAATAAAGTCATAATATAGTTATATGATACTTAAAAAGGCGAGAGAGGATAGACCTTTCTCAAAATCTAAAGAGCAATACCCAATATTATCCGTGGTACCCCCATACCTGAATTATTCTATTGACTGGGGTTTCTCCAAGTCAATGGAAATATACAGCCCCTTGCTATGTGTTCTTGGGCTCAACTGGAAACCTACATACACTGAGAAACTAGAAATTATGCATGTCTACAGAGAGCAAAATTGATAGCGAAATGAGTATTTTACTTGGTATAGGTCAAAGGAACAAAGTGATTCATTGATGCCTCTTACAGTGTTTCATTTATATTGATGTATGTTATGTACATGCAGGATCTGTCCTTTCATCTTTCAGGATGTAGAGAAGATGAGTTATATCATGCACAGCAGAGCTGCAAGTCACTTCCTCTTGCCGCCATACAGCCCAGCAACCTCATCCAATGAAGACCAGCCTATCATCCGTTAGAGCAGCTTATGTATTTGCCGACATAACTGACCAGAGAGAGCCCTAGACACCTGGAAATGAATGCTCCTCTTCAATGTGCTATCTTTGATATAGCTTCCAGGAGGATTGATCTCAGCACTGGCACTAGGGCAGAAGAGATGGGGAGATCCTTCCTCTCTAACCTCTGATAATAGGGACCAGCAATAGTCAGGGCAGAATTCCACAGCTGCTGGGTGTTCCTGCTTGATGTGGAATTAGTTGGCAAAGATAAAAAACACAGCCCCACCATAGATGCCAGGATTGTTAAGCTTTACCATAGAAAAGAGATAATGATATGTTCCCTTGTATTACTGAGCCCATTGGGGTATGGAAAAGGAAACATTCCTTGTCTTCTGGCACAAGGCAATAGGTAACTAAATAATTAGAATGTTAGAAAAATTTACATCTTAAATTTGCCACCTTTTTTTTTTTTTTGCAACTGGAGAAAGCATTACAAAGAATTTGGATCAGCCTATAGCAATCAGAATCAATATTAATAATGAGACAATCACCGTATGCCAGGCACTACTCTAAGTGCTTTGTTTGTATGGACTCATTTAATCATTACCATATCCCTGTGAGATAGATACTGTCATTATGCCCCAAGAAACTGAATCACAAAGAGGTTAAGCTTACGCTAGGACATTATTAATTGATAAAGCCAAGTAGTAAATTGCATAACTTGTGCTCTTAACCACTAAACTAAGCTATATTTCTAGATTAAGATGTCTCTTGGAGACATCCCACAAAAGTACAGAAGAATAAAACCACTTCAAACCAATGGCAATTGTGAGATAAACTTTTATTTTGCATAATTACAGTTAGTCTATGTGAAGCGTAATATGTTTCGTTCAACTTGTGGTCACAAATGTTTAGTTAGTAAAGTATCCTTTTTAGCTCTGAGGTTTGATGATACTTTTAGTTCTTAAAGAGAAATAGGGCATGCTGATTTAATAACAGTACTTATTTTATAAAATCTGCATCCAAATAGCTTGAGGAAGTCATTAAAAAATATATTTATTGAAAACAAATTAGATAAAGGATAAAATTATCTAATTTGCTCCATGCTTTCTAAACCTAGCCTTCCAAACTTAGTAGCTAAGCATCCTTAAGTTCTTTTTTTTATTTTATTTTATTTTTTTAATTTTTTTAATTTTTTTTATTTTAAAGATTTTATTTATTTATTTGAGAGAGAGAGAATGAGAGACAGAGAGCATGAGAGGGAGGAGGGTCAGAGGGAGAAGCAGACTCCCTGCTGAGCAGGGAGCCCGATGCGGGACTCGATCCCGGGACTCCAGGATCATGACCTGAGCCGAAGGCAGTCACTTAACCAACTGAGCCACCCAGGCGCCCATAAGCATCCTTAAGTTCTGTATATCCTGGCTCATCACCAGCCCCAACCCTAACTCCAAAACCTACCCTGGCCCCAGGAAGGGAGTTATATTAAAAGATAGATGAAAGATGTCCCCTGGCTTGGCATACAGAATTAATTGTAGCTATGGGCTCCATCTGCCCCTGGTATCTACTTCTCTGTTTCCCATAAAACAAAACTCTCTATCCTCTGGTTCCTCAGTGACTCGGGATCCTGCCTTGAAGCCCCATTCCCAGTGCATGAAGTTCCTTACCTATTCCTTCCATTTATTTATGGTTAAGTCACTGATAACCTGGGTAGCTGCATCATTCTGCAAAGAGCACATGACTTCAAATTAGAACACCCAGATCTAATGTCTAGATTTGATAGTTACTAGCTGATTATGTTTTCATGAGTTACTTAACTCCCCTAACTTCTAGTTACTACATCCGCAAGATGTCATTACCATAATAATGGACTTGGTAACCCTGAGTAAGCTGTTCATGTGCCTTGCTGGTACCGACTGGGTCTGATACGTTTCTGTATCCCTAGCACCCAGTCCCTGGTCAGGGTTCATAAGTAAGTGTACACTCTTTCCATATGTGAAAAAATGAATAAGTGATCTTCCTTTTGATTCTTTGGCTCCTCCTAAAACAAAGTTCCAGGCTCCCCCAGGCTGTCATATCCCATTGGCCCCTAGTTCCTGCTATCCTCTGACTTCTAAAGCTAAATTGGTATTGGTGCAGGCTTGGGTTCTATCTCACAAGGTTAGCATGGTGTACTGAAGACTTAATGTGATGTTTTCTGTTTCATTGCTTGTTTGTTTTCCTGCATTACCCTGAACTGATACTACAAACAAAGCTCAAAATATCACCATAAAAATTAAATTCTGTTCTCACGGACACTTTTTCTTTCCCCACTAGATAGTCAGCCACCACTAAAACCTCTAAGGCAATCCTCCAGACAACCGCTGATGGTCATGCTGAACTACACGAGCAAACAGGCTCAGAGATGGGCTGGTATTTTTCTTAGCAGAGCCACATCATTATGAGCTGGCAGAAATTAGGTCAGACATGGCCAACACCTGGAAAAATCACACAGGCATCCAAATACTGTCGTCCATGGCAGAAAACCAAAGACTGGAACTGAATTTCCTCCATACTACCCACTCCAACAATGAACAGCTGGATAAGGAGACAGCAGCTCTCATTTAGCTTGCGAGTGCATCACTGGGAAGCTTGTCATTCAGGATGTGGCAACGATGTAGCATCGAGATAAAGATGAAAATGCATGTCTCCAGAGCTGTGGTATCTGCACAATTACCTTAATGTGGCCCAGATTTGAAGCCATCATTGACGTCCCCATTAGTTGCTGGACATAGTCCACTAGTGCCACCAAATTGCCACTCTTCAAGTGAAATGGCGGTGTCAAATCTCCACCAGCAAGCCCTGGAGTGTGTCCAGCCTTTGCAGGCTGAGGCCAACCTAATCAAAAGACAGCACTATGGGGAAAAAGTTTGTCAGTAGAATGGATGAAGAGCCAATTCTACAACTTTTTATGGTAATCTACAGAGGGTAAAAGGACAGAGAGTGATAGGATGAAATACCTCAACTCCAGCAAATACTTACTGAGCCATTGCATGTGCCAGTTGTTCTCCAGAATACTGGGCATAAACACATGACAATTCACAGCCTCTGCCTTCAAGGAAATAGCAATGTAGAAGGGGACTTCCATAGAAAGGACAGGGGAAAGGGCATTTACAAACTCTGAGGTTAAGAAACCTATGTGAGAATCACAGCCTGACTCTTAATTGTTTATTTTATAAGGCAAATTATTTAAATGGCCAAGCTTCAGTTTCCTGACCTATGTAATAACGAGAGACAAACTCTTCAGTAGATAGAAAAGGGAAAACCAGTCTGCTATGTGAATTTAAAATAAACAGAGTTTAGTGAACTCTAAACGAATTGATGTTAATGCAAATAGTAAATTATAACCCTGGAAGAAGAAAAGTAAGAGAATATCTTTATGATCTAGGGTGAAGAAGAACATTCTTTAAAGCATAACCTAAAAAAAAGGCACAAACCATAATGTAAAAAAGTGATGGGTTAGGATATTACAATGAAGGATTTCAATTTAGCAAGAACCAGCAGAAAAAAATTAACGGACAGATAACTGTTTGAGAAAAGGTATTGGCAAAATATAACACCATGAAGGCACACGTATCTAGAATTTACTTAGAATGTTCCACAAATTAACAAGAAAAATACAGAAAACTCAGTAGGAAATGGACAAAGTATGTGAACAAGCTTTTCACAGAAGTAGAAACCAAGATGGCAATAACTATATGAAAGAAACATTCAAACTCTTTTGTAATTAGAAAAAAAGCAAATTAAAACAATGAGATACCATTTGAAATTGATCATAATGGCAAAAATTAGAAGATCGGATTATGTCACATACAGAAGGATATGATGGAAAGACAGGGTCCTCATGCTGTCTTAGTGGATATAGAACTTGTGGGTACAAGTGCAATTATACACTATGAACCAGAAATATGGCCCTAGGCATATTTCTCAGAGAAATTGCCACATGGGACCAGAATGGCACACATTTACTTCAATATTATTGCTAGTAAGTGGGATTGGAGAGTAGTCTCAAAAAAAAAAAAAAAAATTAATGCATCATATGAAATGGAGCACAGCTATTAGACTCTGTTAGAACAATACATGCATTACCTTAACTATTAGTATATTAAACACATCAACGTGAAGAGATCTGAAAGACATAGGGATGAGTAATAGACAAGAGAAATAGAATATCTATAACCCAATACCTTTTAAGCAAACCCACACAGAACAACAGTACATGCTTTATAATGATATACAACATTCAAAAACACATACCAAACACATTCTGATGGTTAAACCATCATAAAATAACCATTTTAATCATCTTTGTATCTACAGAACTGAGCACCACAGTTGGTGTCCATTAAATGTTTTCTGAGTAAATCAATAATTCAATGAAGAGAATGAAGTAGGGGACATTGAAAGAGATTCCAAACCCTCGAGCGGGTATACCCAATAGAGACCATTTGAAAAAAATGATCTGGTTTTCAGATGAGGAAACAGACCTGGTTGATGGAGAAGGTCGGTGACTTCAAAAAGGTGCCTTTCAGCTTTTGAAGTACTGCTCATAAGCTAGCAGGAGATATAGGTCTAGAACACGGGAGGTATTCAGATTTGGGTCTCCCCGGCCAATAGATGATAGTTTTACAAGTAAAAGTTACAGAAATAAAGTAGCAGGTAGGGGAGCAATGGAATCAAGTAGCACAGACATATGAAAATAGTACGAGATGGGGGAGGATGAAGTGTGAAGGATAGGAAATGAGAAATGGTCAATAGAAAGGGAAGACTTATTTAACCTTATCTGTGGAGGGAGGGGTGAGGTGAGATGGTATGCAAGGGATAAAGTAGTAAGAGAGGTATTAGGAGAGTAGGAGAGGCTAAATTAAATCTCAATTTTGGGCAAAACCCCCAAATAAGCCAAGCTATTTATTTCAAACCACTTGCCCTATTATTTGCTTGAACTATTGAGGAGCTGCTTTAAAATTGATATATTTGGGGGTGGGGAGGAAAGGAGAGCATAAAGGTCAGAAATCAAATTAAAAATAAGAATAAAAATCTCTATTCCTAAATCCATAAACTGAATTATCTAGAGGAGACTGCTGCGGACTGATAAATCCCCAAACAACTTTAATTTAAAATATCCTGAGAATTGCTGTTCTTTTTATTCCCTTGATTCCAATCTGCTATCAGCCAGAATCAGAAAGGTACCCAAGATGAGAATAAATTTAAGATTTACTATTATTGAACCCAATTCTCCTGTTCTAGATCCACAGGGTGCAACAAATGTTTCTCCCAAAGTGGTAAAAAAAAAAAAAAGGGAAAAAAAAAGAATAAGAAAAAAAGAGCAACTCTTCCCCCTGTGCTCTTGTAGGAAAGACCACATTTCTAAAAGCCTCATTGTGATTCATGGCTTTTCTCCTAGGCAGGTTTATGCCACATGACTCACTGGCTATGCCAATGAACTGTGCCTATCTGACATTTGGAATCCTTGCCTGCTAAATAATTTTAACATATTATCTGCTAGATTGAAGAATTTTTTTAAAGCAGTTTTTTTTTTTTTTTTCATTTGTAGTTGGAGGCAGCACAGCGTGGTGATTCAGGTTTGGAGTTCATACTGTCTGGGTCTAAATCCCAGCTCAACCACTTGCCACTTATATGACTATGACAATATTGACTAAATCTCTCTGTGCCTCAGTTTCCTCCTCTGTAAAATGGGGATAATAATATTACCTACCTCATAGAGTTGTTGAGGACTTATGAAATGATACAAAGCAGTTAGAATAGCGCCCACATAGAGGGAACACTGACTAAGAAGGGAAGGCATGAAGAAATTCATGTTTAAAAAAAAAATCCTTCATTCTATATAGTTCATAGAATGCAGGATTGAATGGAGCTTCTGGAAGTCAAAAGATTAGAAGAGAGAATATCATAATAATTTAGCCATAAAAAAGGAAATGAAGAAGGGATGTTTGCTACAGATGTTATAAGGAAAGGATATAGACTATTTAGGAACTGATATGAGGTGTGGGGTGGGGGTGTCCATTGCTATCTCCAACATTCAAATTCAAAACAGTGTGTTAGGGAGAATGATAATTTAAACGGAACTATGGTGGTCAGGAGGACAAGGAAAAGAACTTTATTTTCATTTAGTGAATGGGTGGATGGCAGGATGTCCTCTCATTGTAGTCAGACAAACAGAGAAGTGACTCCCCCCAAATTCATGTGCATTGCTGCATTTATAGAATTGTATGGGCTATCATCAAATAATGGGAAAATATGGAGAAGCACACATATCAGTTCCTGTTGACACAAGAAAAGTATGCCAATAATTGTTTTAAAACTAATGTCAGATTTATAATGGGCTTGGAAGACCAACTTCTTTCCCAAATTCCAGCCCACACTTTGTACAGGGAAGTGAGAAAGATGGCCTTCCTGAGAATGTTTCTGAGTATAAGGTAAACAGAAGCTGTAATGTTCCATCTGGGTTTTGATATAGCTAAAAAGTGGACATCAGTGGGAGGCTGGCCCTCTAATGGGCCACATTTCTTGAGCACTGAGAACTCCTGAACTTAAATTGAAAAGAAGAGCTGTCTCTGGGAACTGCTATTGTTGTGTCCCATAGAGCAAATTACTAGCATTCTTGAGGGCAGGGAATCAGTGAAATGTTAGGAAAATATTTCTTTTCCTTAATGTAAACATAGATTGGAGTGTTTCTGAGCATTTTGAGTTGCTTTGAGATGAATGCATATGTGTTTTGTAGGTGTTTTATATGACAGTTACCTGCTAAATATCAGGAACAACAGGGGACAAAGCTGTCCCTCAAGCTGACAGAGTCCAAGAAGAGGAATGTACATGGAAAGGTCAAAGTCCACACTGGACTCTTGTTTAATTCCATACCTACTAACGTCATCCTTGGGAAACTTGCTGCTGACGTCTTAGGGGCCCTCTGGATTAGCCAAGTGGAAAAAGAAGACTGATCATAGGACAAAACCCTACATAGAGAGAGTAGATTTTCATAAAGGAGACTGGAAACTGACAGAGTAAGAGATGGTGAAGACTGTCTCAGAAATAAGAAGGAAGGACATTTTCATGATTAAGGTCAGGATTAGGAAGTAAGGAATATCCATCAAGGAATATCACGGAAATGGTTTAACTTAAAGGTTGATTCTTCTCCCTTGAACACTGAGACTAGTTATATTTAGCATTAAGCTTTTAAGTGATTCTCCTATATTGTAGTCTCTTTAGTTACACCAACCTCATAGTGACTCAATTATATTCATAAGCTGCTCTGATTGCATTATGGGCAATTTATGAAAAACGAATCAAGAGAAGAAGGATGTGGCCTGAACCACATCATTCATCCACAGAGGCCAGCACAGAAATAGTTAAACTCAGGAAGATAGTGATCCCAAAGGTCCAGGTAATGATCAGCTTGAGCAGAATGAATGAGATCCATGGGAAGCTAGGAAGCTCTAAGAGGAGCATGACTGTCTTGGAAAAGTATTACCATAGATGATACCTCTGGAACAGAAGTGAAATGACTGCTGTTTTTCCCAAATATACCAGAGGGAGATGGCTTTTGAGTATATTAAGTAGAAAACAGACTAAGGTTTGATGAATGAAAGAATATGACTCTCATATATATCCAATATTTCCCTCTTACTGCAACATACACTTGGACATTCTTGAATTATACATTCGGAAGCCTTTGGGATTTTCCCAGTTTAGAAATACTTCCACAGAAAATTATATCACTTCCACATTTGTAATGTGGATATTATTATTTTTTAAAAGATTTATTTATTTGAGAGAGAGAGAGAGCATGTGCACGTGTGCGAACAGGGGGAGGGGCACAGAGAGAGAAATAGAATCTCAAGCAGACTCTTTGAGGAGCTCAGACCCAAGGCAGGTTATCATCTTAATGACCCTGAGGTCATGACCTAAGCTGAAATCAAGAGCCAGACACTTTACTGACTGAGCCACCCGGGTGCCCCTGTAATGTGAATATTATATTAACAACTTCACCCTGATATTTTGAGGATTGAATAAGATCACCTATTAGGTAAAGATAGAGCAGTCTGAATAGGCTCACTCATCCCTAGGTGAGACTGACTCAGGTACTTCAGTCCCATCACAAATGATTTTCAAACAGTTTCTCAAGAAATTTATGTTTCTAGTGGATGCAGACCTTTAGAGTTGCCCACTGTATTAATCCATGTAGACTACCTCAGACTGTGGTAGCAGCTTCCACATCTCAATGTCTTAACACAACCAAAGTTTATTTCTCATTCATGAAACGTTTGCTACAGGAGGATGCTTCAGTGTGGTTTTCTTCCATATGAAAACTCTTGTGATCCAAGCTGCTTTGATCTGTTCATCTTGTCATCTTCACACAAGGCCTCCTCCACAACCACCATGCAGGGCAGAGGAGGGATCGGGTCTCACACTAACAATTCAATGCTTTGCACAGGAGGGACCTACACCCTTTCTGCTCCTGTTTTGCCAGAATAATTCAAAGGAACTTATTCAACCACAGGAAAACCAGAGAATGTAGTCTTTCATGTACCTGGAAGAAGAGAGCTAAGTATCAGAGAGCAGAGTAATGTCTCCCAAATCCACAAGTAGACTAAGCCATAATAATTTTTTAGTCCATGAATGAAAAGTGTATACTCTGCTTGTTCTTTGGGCTCCTAAGAGACGTAAGCTACATCTATACCCATCCTTGAATTCTTCCAAAGCACTTATGCAGAGCTCTTTTCTCTTAGTGGTAAGTTTTTCATCACTATCAGGGGTGATTAGCTAAGAAGATGGGGAGGGATATTGAAACCAAAATGTGATAATCTGATAAATAATTGATCTAAATGATATCTAACAAATCTTTAAATCCTGAGATAGAGAAACGCAAAGAGAAATAGATAAATAGATATAGATAGATGCTAGATAGATGACAGATAGATAGATGATAGATAGATAGATAGATAGATAGATAGATGAAAGATAGACAGATAGATGATAGATAATAAATAAACAGAGCAGTAAGTAGATTGGCTTTTTGCTTGGGGTTTTAATGAATCAAACTGGTACTAATAATTTAAAAAATAGGGACATGGAATTTACTCAATATTAGGAAATAGTTTTTAATTGTCAAAATGTCCAAAATTAATCGAATGGCCTTAAAATATAGTGAGTGGCCCATCCCTGAAAGTATTAGTATATATTTTATGACAGTTCAGCAGAAAGCTGTCAACAAGCATCAAATTTTAGGTAGGGAGGGCTACAGCAGAAAGATGAGGCAAAGAGATGGAATATAACATTAGGAGTCCTTGTAATATATTCCTGCAAAATCCCTGTAAAACATCATACAAAGAGAAACAAACAAACAAACAAAAACCTTAAAATATTAAATAGCCTGATTATTATCATTATTTGTTCCATGTTATGTTAGAATTCAGTTGTTAAGGTAGAAATAAGTTTCAGGTAGATACACATTTCTATCTTTAAGGTGAAATTAGACTATGATTGGTGTCAGTTTTTTCCTTCCTAGGAATTTTCTCTGGACTCTGCATCTTTTCAACAAGACACACTAGGTCAACAGACTACTGATATATATTTCAAAAATTTTATATGCCATCAGCATATTTAGTAGCCTTGAGATCTTGTTCATTTTGGGAGAGGTAAGAGTATAACTCCTATATACTAAGAACACCAATTGAATTAATGATTCTGAAATCATATAAGCTATTGCCATAATACAATTTGAGTGAGACAAAGTCCAAAGCAGTTTAGGTAACATAAAATACTGAATAATCATGAAAATTAGTGGATTGTGAAATGAATGACCACCTACCGTCACAGATGAAGCTGGCCCAAGATTCTCCAGTTTATTAAAGAAGGCATAAAGTATATGAGAGTGAGAGAATTTACAATGCTTGAAGCTCAAAATACACCCACTCAATTGCTTTCTTGATGCTGCTTGCAAATGATTACAACAGAACATTATCTATTTTCCTGGTCATTTGAGTTTTTGCATCAAATAAATCCCTACATTGCTTCATGCCCAGCTTTGTCCTTCCATCATTTAAATCAAGCAGCTTGAATTTGGACTGACTCATAATCTGAAGCTCCTGGATATTTAAATCTTATCACTGATGTCATGTTAGGTTTCCAAACAGTTGGCTAAATTAATTCTACTCACCTCATTTTCTACCTTCCCAAGTGAATCACTGTGGTATCCATGGAGAAGAATCTCCTGCACCATACTGTGCCTATTTTCCAAATTGTACTAAACTAAAAAGCAACTAGTTACACACTATGCTTTGGTGGATCTCAGGCAATAGGAAAGGATTCTAATACTATGTGTCCACAATTTAGGGCACTATGTAAACCTGATAAATAGTAAATGAAAGAAAGAACACCTGCTCCTCAATGTATCAGAACCACATTCAGACAGGGTCATTGTCTCAGTAAGATTACTTTCAGCTATGAACAACAGAATGTTCATCCAAGAGTACTGAACAGTGAGTGCATTTAATTGCCTCATGTAAAAACCTTGCAACAGGTAAAAGAAGGTCATAAGCAATGGTTCAAAATAACAGGGTGCTGGGTTGGTTTCTCTTCCATTTTCTTCCTCATGCTGCAAAATGTCTCCAGAAGTTTCCAGCATCACATTCATACAGCAACAGCCCCAGTGGGAAGAAATGAGAGAGCGGCAAAAAGGGGTTCCCTTTCTTACCTGTTTCTCTCTACAATGGAAGGAGGCCCAAGCTGCGATCTTCTTACCTCTCAATGGCCAGAAGTGGGTCCATGACCACCCATAGTGCATGATAGATTGGGCAGGTGTCTACCATTTTCGGTCTTTGGAGGCAGCATTACCAGTTAGAAAGACAGGCAAAAGGACTGGATGCTGGGTGCAACCAACAGTGCCCACCACAGCACATAATTCTGCTTTTATATGAAGGGAAGTTAGAAAGGTCAAAAAGCTTTAAAGTACCCTAGTAGATGTCGATGGTAAGTAAATTTTGTTTTACTATTTTACTTAGGTAGATATAGATAAAGAAAAAGGTAATAAGGTATTTCTTATCAGTCTAGGAATCTAGTGAACTATGGAGTCCAGGAA